>NC_056746.1:1553530265-1553850646 GCF_019279795.1 Protopterus annectens | reverse complement strand
TTCTCTTTTTTTTTTTTTTTGTTTGCTGACTGACATGTTAGACCTACTGAGCAAAAAAGATGTGCTCTTTTTAGAGGGAAGAGCCGGAAGTCCGAAAAATAATAAAGCAACAATAACAGCAATGAAACAAAATGAAATATGAACAATGATACCAAAACAAACTATTCTAGCATGTAATGTTGAAGTGATGAAAAAAAAGTTCACACAAATATCTTGTATAACATAGAAAAGCTTCAACTATGACTATTAAGTTAAAATATGACTAGGAACCAAATTGCTAAACACAGCTTTTAGAAATGTAACCTGACAAAAAGTTATCCTTAAACATTTTTTGTCAGTGTGTGCAAGTCCACTTATACCTACCCATGTGAGGGGCAAGCCCCCACTTCCCCAAAATGTATACATATGGTGTCCTTGGCCCTTGGAAATTAATATGGTAATAAATCTGTTGACACTAGCTTAGGTTGACATCTGTTTAGTCAACAAGATTTGGTTGACTTAACAAATAGTCGATGTGTGCAAAACTGCAAAATTCTTAGGGTTGAAGAATATATCCTTTTCCTGACACTTAGTATACATAATTAGCAGGGAGGCATGGTCAGAATATATAGTAGTGTGTCAATGCTTATAAAGTTGACATTTTGTAGCTGACATTGTGAATGTTGAAGTATGGGTTTTTACTATGCACATATATATATATATATGTGTGTGTGTGTATGTAGCTAGAGCCATTTTCCCCATTACATTGAAAAGCATATGCTTGATTGGTCATCTTCTCAGTGCTGCTGGTATAAACCTGAACTATGCTTTTTGGAGGGGTAATGTTATTGCCTACCACTCCTCCTTCTCTAAATATTATAAATTCTGTAAACTCCATGACTGCATCCATAATGGGGAAAAGCTTTGATCAGTCAGGCCTTCCATTAATGCTGTTATAATATGTATGTGTTTGTTTGTGTTTGTGTGCATATGCCATCTAGATATGCTGGTATTCTGGAATGCTCTTCACAGGTACTGTGGAGTACTGCACTTAGCTTGCTCTCTTGCCCTTAAGTTCTGCTGCATTCATATGCTTTTAAATGAGACAAGGTCTAGGGGCAATGCCATCCTTAATCCTAGGCAAATCTACTAGTACACTAGACTTGATCATGACTCCAGGCTTGCTTCTGTGCCAACAGGTTAAATCAGTACACCAATCAATGATTATGGCAAATATTTTAAAACAGTATTCTCTTACAATATTTTCAATTTCTCTACACCACACAATGGTAATGGTAAATATTTTAAAACATTCTCTTACAGCCACTTGTGATAATGCCAATTGCCAGCACATATACCCCTGTGTGACAACATCCCTCTTTCATGATGAGTCAATCTGCAGAAAAAAACAGAAACAAAAGGAATATATTAAACATATCATATGTATCTCAGTTTTCTGAACCACTAAGAAATATACATTTAACACAAATCCATTAAGTACTGCTTCCTTAGATTGCCATGCACTTTGAAAACAAAAATAAATGTCGGATACTGTGTTAGACTTTAGATAACATATAGCTTTTCCTGTGAAACAAAAATCATGAAACTCCTTGCTGACTGTAATATGAACTATTTTTGATCTAGGATTTTTTTTTCTGTAATGCTCCTCCTTAGAGTTGGACCAGGAATTAGTGGCATTTAATTTGTTTGATGTCAGTTCCTTAACAGTAGAGTAAAAACAATCTAGATGACGTGTAAAAAATAGGCATTTTTGCAAAATGTTTAATTCTGTTAAAACCGCTTTTATAGTGAAACACTTTAAAGAAATAAACTATAAATATGATCCCATAGTTTATTACTTGTACCCCAAGATACTAGCTACTCTACAAACTAAAGACACATACCTTCAGCTTATCTCTTTCTTTTGCTATACTACCTTCCAGCTTCAAACATGCTCTTATCATCCCATTGCCTAAACTTTCTCTTCCCAAATCTCCTTGTGACTATAGGCTTATAGCAATCACTTGCTGTTTGGTAAAAGGTCTTGGAAAAATGTATCTGCTAGCAAACATTTGGATATATTCAGCAGAACAATCTTCTTGCAGACAGGTTATGTGGTTTCAGATCCAAATACAACACCCAGACTGTAATATATGCACTTTACCCCTGAAATCTTCTCAAATATGGGAAAACACTCCACTGGAGCCATTTTTTCTGGATCTTAAAGCAGCCTTCAAAACCATTAACCAGAGCCTTCTACTAAACAAATTATCTGATTGTAGTTTTTCCTCTGAAGTAACACTATTGTTTAGGAGCTATTTAAGTAAAATAATATTATGTTTATTCACTATAGATGGCAGTGTCTCTTGTAGTTCTTGTAGGGTTGGGATAACTCAAAGTTCTGTCCTGGGACCCTTACTATTCTTATCATATGTCAATGACCTTCCCTGGGATTTACTTTTTTCTAAATATAACATTATATGCTGATGATAAAGTCTTAATGATTTTCATGAACTTATCATTAAATTATCCCCTTCACTGTAAAAGGAATTCTCATTAATCTTGAACCAGCTTGCCAGCAATAAACTCATTATCAATGCAACAAAATCCACAGTTATGACATTTTCTAAAACAAAAGGCTATACAACATTGCTAACACTGTTGTTTTTGATCCTTATGTGAACTTAATGCCTTACTTCTGACAAGTCATTTTAGATGGCTCCCTTATTTTTCAAAATCACATGCACTCCATTAAAACAATAGTCATTCTTCAACTTAAAGTAGCTTACAAATTTTCCACCTACTTACTCTTGTGCCTTGTCATGTCATTGCCATTAATGTGTTGCTTCCTAGGTTGAAATATGCACTACGTATAGTTGACCCACTTTCAGGTTAAAATGCCCAGAACCGTAAACTGTAGAAAATATGAGGAACTCTTTTGACAGATGTAGGGAAGAAATGTTTGGTAATTTACCTGGATATCTCTAAAGCCTCCTTACATCATGATCAAATAATTGAATGTTTACAACAATTACATTTAAATACATATGCCCTAAATTGGATAATAAACTGGTTAACAGAATGGGAACAATATGTTAAATTTAAGGGTAAAACTTCTAGATGGTTACTTATTAATAAGAGGACCATGGAAAGGTCAGTTCTGGGGGCCAATATTGTTTAATGTGATATTTGCTGGTTTGCCTACAGCCAACAAATTTTGGATGTGCAAGTATACAAACAATTGTAAAGTTGGAGCTGAGATCAGAAATCGTAAGGATGTCAATGATTTAAATTTATAAAATCCATATACAAGCAACTGGAATTGGTCTAAAGTTTAATTATAAAAAATTTAAACTTTTGCAGTTTAGACACCAGAATAAATTTAGGTTAGAAATGAGTGGTCAAGAACTTTGAAGTTTTAAAACAGATTATGTTTTTTGGGACAATTATTGGTAGTGATCTATCTATCAAGTTACATATACAGGTCTTCAAGGTTAGAGCCAAGAGAAAGCCAGGATTATTGTTTGGTACAATGGATTTGAGGGATCCAAAGGTCTTAAATATGCTATTTATAACATTGATATGATTAATTATTGAGTATAATTGAACATTTTGCTCTTTAAAGATCCAAGGCAGATACTGTAACTATCATGATGAAAGATTAAAACATTTAAATCTTTACAGCATCATTTATAGATAAATCCATACAAGATGATATGATTCTCTGGCTTACGATAGCTTGATTTGCTATATATCTTACTGAATAATTAGAAACTAGAAGTGTTATAAATGTCCAATCACTTCTTGTACCAGGATGCTTGAATACTATATGTAAATATATGCATTAGTAACCATACATACCTATTTTTAAATCTTGTATTTGTAACCATGCATAAAATTAGAGTATTCCTTATCATATTGTATAGCAATGTATTAATGTACAATGTTTTGTCATTATGTCTGGAGCTTTTCTCCCCTGGCCTCCGTTGGAAAAGGGCTTATGTCTAGATGGACTTTCTAGTAATCAAATGTATAATAAATAAATAAAAATAGGTTATAAAGAGGTAAATTGTGCCTAACATTTAGAGCTTCTAGAGAAGAAATATTATGTTAAAATCTATGTCTTTCATTAAAAGATCAGCCTGTAGGAATAAGAGGAAAGGGAATTATGTTCAGAACAAAAATTAGCAGAATTTAAAAAAAAATGGTTTTATTACACAATGTTTACAGGGATTATAGAACTTTCTTCCCCTAAGATTTAGGGAATCAGAAACCTTGAAAATGTTTAAAAATCAACCTCAGCATTATATTGGAGAGAACACAGCCTTATTAAGGCTCTAGCCATCCAATGGTGACATGGCAAGGGATTAACTATGCAATACATATGTGTGTGTGTGTGTGTGTGTGTGTGTGTGTGTGTGTGTGTGTGTGTGTGTGTGTGTGTGTGTGTGTGTGTGTGTGTGTGTGTGTGCATGTGTGTGTGCGTGTGTGTGTGTGTGTGTGTGTGTGTGTGTGTGTGTGTGTGTGTGTGTGTGTGTGTGTGTGTGTGTGTTTTGTGTTTGTTTGTGTGTGAGACTATCACAATTCTTCTGTAGCCTTTTGAGCCAGATGGTGGCTGCAAATATCATGTACTAGCCTACATCCAAGTCAACAAACTTCAAATAAATAAATAATTCTGTCTATTGTATATTCATTCTTTTGGTCAAGGCAAGGCAGGGAAAGTGCCTTTGAGGAAAAGCAAAATATCATCTTGGGGATTATTTTATCTGCCACTTCACAACAGATGTGGTATGCAATCTGAAACTGCAGTTAAGAGGCTGTATTTGCTAGTAACAAGTCTTGTAATAGCCAGTATGTTAAAAGAAGCAAAACATTCCCTGAACCATAACTTTGTGGTTCTCAGTAGAATTTGCAATATATGTTACAGAATGTTTCAATTCACCTAGTTATATCTCTATTTTATTCCTCATTTATTGTTCCCCCATTTTTCAAAAGCTTCCTTACATTACTGGTGATATTTTGTTTTCATGATTGTCACTACATATGTGGCCTGCTTCTTCAATATGCCTATTGTTATGCACCTCTGTCAGTATAGCACCTGGCTAAGGCTATGAGCTGTTGCTTCACTATACATCCCAAGGCATGATTCCTTCATTCTGCATCTAATCATTTAACTAGACAAGTCCTTCTGGTCACAGCAGAAATGAGAGGTGATTGCTGCTAGGTGAGTGTCACCCACTTAAAGTATAAACTACAGTTGGACTAATTAAGCTATTTTGTATAGTGGAGTTAATCAGTTCTGCAGTGCTTGAGGTGTGTGTAAATGGATAATATGCCAAGTTTCAGATCAGTATAATTCAATCAAGACTATCATTACTGTGATCTGTACTGGGAGAAAGAAACATTTTGTGTGTCTGTCTACTCTGCCCAGCTTTTTCAACTAGCAGTGTGCAGCTTCACCTCCAGTGCTCCATCTGCTTCCTTTTTACTTCTGTTCCATGCTTTCCTTTAGGCCTTCTGTAATCTGCATCCTAGCATTCATTTCAGAAAAACATTTCAAGTATTAGCCTCTCTTTCTGTGAAACAGTGCTTCCTTACGTTGACTGTACTATGCCCTCTTTATCTGTAGCCTGTGCCCTCAAAATCTGCTGAATGTCTCATTGAGTGCCACATGACTAGTTGTTGATACTGGATTATGTCTTCTTTTCATTTCTAAAGTCTAGTGAGTAAAGATTTACCCATTCTGTCCATCTTCATACTCTACTTTTGCCATTCATTTTTTTACTGTAGGTGCTTCCCATCACCCTTTTCCAATACTTGACTCTCTTTTTATCTCTGCAGAGTCTATAGAAGGATACTTGATACTTCATATGATGCTTGATGATTACTCTATAGTATTTCACAGGATGTCAGACCATTTGTTGGTTGTACCTTACATGATGCCAGACTATTAGTATGTAGTACTTTATACAATGCCTGACCATTAATCTGCAGTACTTCACGTCATGCCAGACCATTAATTGGTAGCACCTCACATGATGGCAGACCATTACTTTGTAATACTTCATATGGTACTGGATCATTAATTGTTAGTAGCTCACATGATGCTGGACCATAACTTTGTAGTACTTCACATGATGTCGGACCATTATTTTGTAGTACTTCAAATTATGCTGGATCATTACTCTGTAGCATGTCACATGATGCTGGACTATTACTTTGTGGAGTGTTAGCATTATTTCCTGGAGTCTATCCTACTCAGAACATATAACCTTTTGTACTCTGGTTTTGTCAGCCAGTGGTGCTGTTATCACCTCTCCCAGACCATGGTCCTTGTTTTGTATTATTTCATTCTCACTAGTCCATATTTCAGCCTAGGCTTGTTGTGTTCTAGATTAGCACACAGCACAGCAGTCTTCTGCATGAAATCCTATTTACTATGCTTCTGTTGATCTAGTTATGAGTTACTAGCCGTGTCCCTTGTTAGACCATCTTCTCATCACAATCCCTAATAAGGGTATCATCCACTAATAGACTGACCCTCTCCTCAGTGTCCTCAGATGCACCCAAGACCTATATGTTAAGTATAATGAGTCCCAACAGCATTCTCTATAAGGCACCACTACTTGCTATCACATCTCTAGATAGTGTCCTTTTTACTACCATCCTTTGTGCTCTTCATGTAACAACCCTTCCACCCATATCAGCTACTCACCCTGATCTGTCACAACTGGAACATACTCAGTAGTCTCCTGTGAGATACAGTCTCCAGTCAGCTACGCAGTCCAATACTTTACTGAGGTTAAAGTACACTACATCTGGGGGACATTGTGTTTCAATGAGTCATGTTTGATTGCAGCATGGATAGTGAATTGTGTGTGGCCAAACACAGCTCTAAACACTATAAAAGGTCAGACCTAGGCAAGATCAGATGTGTGTATGGTATTGCAATACTCCTTTTTGAGGTGCACTACAACCTTGGAGTAGACATATGTAAGTTAGGGGATGTTGGTAAGGTGAGGTATTATTGGTTTGTTATTTCACTATATATATAATGCCGTGGTGGTGCAGCAGTAGCGTAGTTGCCTCACAGCAAGAGGTTCTCCCGTTTGATTCTCGAATGGAGTGCGGGGAGTGCCTTCTGTGTGGAGTCTGCATGTCCTCCCCGTGGTTTGGTGGCATTAGAAAGACATGCGTAAATGGGCGTGCCTTCGTTGAAGGTTGGACGTCGAGCTGGCACCTTGACGTTTGTGAAAATCTACTGCCAATCATTAGCGGACTGGAGTTCCGCTGTGGCGATCCCTAACCGGTAAAAGCCGAAAGACAAACAACAACAACATTTCACTATATATAATGTATCATTTATCATGGTGTTCAATTTATGTTTTGTGGAGGTGTGTTTAAAGTTTTAGTTTGAATGCAGTTTATAGAAACACCTTTCATTTAGTTATCTTCTCAGCCTTCCCTGCATACTCCTGCTATACCCCAGTATTACAATTCAATTAAATGGACTGACACTTTTTCTTAGCAACAGAACATTACTGATTTATATTTTGGGATCAGTTGTACTCCAGGTATGGTACTAGACTTTTCCAGGGAATTTTTCTCTTTTCTTTCCTGCTATGAAGATCTGTCTCACTATTCTGTAATTATGAGGGTTAGTCTGTTGATTCAATTATGAGGGCATCATTTTGGGAAGGGCATCATTTTAACCTTCGTCCATTGGTTTGCTGTTTCTCACCTCTTATGGCTCTTGTTACAAGTTATATATATATATATATATATATATATATATATATATATATATATATATATATATATATATATATATATATATATATATATATATATATATATATATATATATATATATATATATATACATATATATATATATATATATATATATATATATATATATATATATATATATATATATATATATATATATATATATATATATATATATATATATATATATATATATATATATATATATATATATATATATATATATATATATATATATATATATATATATATATATATATATATATATATATATATATATATATATATATATATATATATATATATATATATATTTTTTTTTTTTAGTGGGACAAACTTCATTCTTACCTTTCTACCTCTCCTTCCTGGCACTTGTCTATGACACTGCTTGTTTTTCCTTGTGTCCGTTCCAGCATGGCACCTTCCCCTTTCTTTCCATTTTTAAAGACAGTAGAAAAATGTTCGTTCTTTACTTTTGCTTTTTACTTAGTCTTTCATGATCATACCTCTCAACCTCTTAGAGCAAGAAATCTGGACAAAGCCATAAATAAAAGTGGGACAAAGGCCCAAAAATAGGGACGATTTTTAAATATTGCTCTTACAAACTTAGAAAGTTGTTAGAATAACAGGTTTTCTATTAGCATGGATTTTTTGAGGGGCATGAAGTCTGAAACTCAAATGTCTGTCATTATTTTCTATTTTCAGTGTTTAATGAGTTGCCACTAATTTGCCAGGAAACCACAATTTTATGAAAAACAGACCAAAAATATAAGGCAAAAATCTGGACATTCTGTGAGAATCTGTACAGTTGAGAGGTATGTTCATGATATACATTCAGTCTTTGTTTAGCTTGAACAAGTCTGTCCCTACCTCTTGCTATATACCTAAAGATGCCTTCATTCTCTTTTTGAGACTTTCTCATTTTTAGCATGCACCCTTCCTCTCCTCATCTACTTTCTTGCCCTTATATTTTCTTCTGTATGTAAAGCCTTCTCTATTTCCCTGCCATTCCTCTTCTACAAGTTGTATACCCCACGATTTGACTTAATTACTTGTCTCGCCTTCTTATATAGCCACATTGTTCTCCTCTTCTTGAACTTTTCATCAAACCCTTGTCCATAGCTCCTGAGTACTGCATCCTTAACCCATTCTCCTAACTTCTTACATCCTCAGTTTGTGTCTAGTTATCCAATTTATCTTTCACCATGCCACATAATCTATTTGTCTACAGTCCCACACCATCATTTTTTCTTTGTGTTCTTTCCCTTCAATCATCCCCATAAACAACACAGTGGCATACTCACCGTTGACTATGCCTCACCTTGATATACCTGACCCCTTTTAATGCAGTTAATACCTCATCCAGAGTTGTGTACTTTTTCATACAATTTTATACCAGTTGCATGAACTTCTCATGGTCAGTGACTTCATTTAACTCCACCTCATCTCTGGTGTTTACAATCTTCTTTTCTGATCATGGAGGATTTGGCTCTCCAATGACTATAACCCTAGTCCTCCTACCTCACTCCTTTATTCTTTTCTTTAGTCTCAAATCCTCCTCCACTGGAGTTTCTTAGAGCTGGCACACTCTATCAATTCACAATCTCTCCTATCCTTCCTTTAATTTAACTGGTAGGGAATGAACTCTAGTGACTTCTTCCTCACTCCCTTGATAGGATGGCATTCCTTCTCCTCTATGACTTCATAGTTGAGTACTTTCTTTATATAGGTCACTACTGGTTTTCTCTCCATCTTTTCTCAGCCACTCCTGAACTGCCTATACCTAGGCATTGTCATGTCTTATCCACTCTTCACTGGTTCACATTTTTGAGATTCCAGCAATGTCCACGTTCTGTTCCCGCATCACTGTAAGCAACTCTCTCATCTTCTTGCTTACACAACTCACATATTACATAGCAATACTACAAGGACATCCACCAAATCATTATTATTTGTTGCCCTGTGTGATGCCGCTGCACTGGCCCAGTTAAAAAGGAGCCTCAATCCTCACCACTGGCAACAGTGGGGGACATACACACTGGGAGGATGACAAGTACACACACAGTAAAAAGTGCAATTTCTCTTAAGAGCAGACAGAGATCACAGTCAGTCTGGAGCTAGTTTCTCTGTCTTTCTCCAGATCTCCGATAAGACTCCTCACTGGCACAGCTATAGAGTTGAAGTCTCAGTTGAGTGGCCAAGCTAAGACCTCCAACATCTTCTCTGTCCAACCAGTGCTTCATGTCCCTGCCCAAGTAGCTCACACACACACACACACACACACACACACACACACACACACACACACACACACACACACACACACACACACACACACACACACACACACACACACACACACACACACACACACACACACACACACACACACACACACTTTGAGATTTGATTTATACACAAACACACACACACTCCTGAGAAAGGCTGGCACAGGTTTATTAGCTATCCCCCTTCTGCCCAGACCTCAAGATAGTTATCACTCCCACCAGTGGACTCTTGTCAGCTGATAATGGAGGAGATAACGGAGCTGATAATTTGGAGTTAAAGAGACTTGAACTGGAGGCCAAACATTTGCAAATAGAAGCAGCAGAGAGACTGAGACATCTAGAGGCTGAGAAAAATGAGAAACTGTGATGTCTGGAAGGTGAGGAGAATGAGAAGCAGAGGACACATGAAAAGGAGATGCTGACTCTTCACCAGGGCCATGGAGGTAATGGGGAAGGGAGTAACCGGACCCCAGAAACAACAAATGTCAGTAAATGTCTTCCACAATTTATAGAGGGGGATATTTTTTATAGTTTCATTCATATGTTTGAAAGGGTACATAAACAGTATAATGTTGACCAAGGTCTCGGTAAAGTTCTTGACCCCCTTACTCCATGGTAAAACTGCAACTGCTCTTTCTAAATTGTCTGGTACTGATTGTTTAAATCATAATACGGTCAAACATTGTTTGTTAGAATGTTTTAAGTCAACCCCTGAAGCTTATAGGAAAAAGTTTCATGAGCATAGATGAAGGCAGATAAAAGTATGTGTGAATATATTGCTGAACTAAGCACTTATTTTCATAGGTGGGTGAGTGGATTTCAGGTCACAACTTTTGAAGGGCTGGCAGACCTTTTGGTCAGGGAACAAGCCCTTAGCACTTTGCCTGAGAACATGAGAGCCTGGTTAGCAGATAGAGAATGTAATACAGTAGATGAGTTGGGGGAAAAGAGAGACCTATACCTGGCAAGCATGACATCACTGCACAGGAAAGAGATGCTCATGGGTATAAAGGAAACCATGGTGGGCAGCCTAGACCTCTGCAACAGAGTCCACCAGTAGCAGGAGAAGCCATTAGTCCAGGTACACATCCAGGACCAAGGGTTAAATGTTTTAAATGCAACCAGTGGGGCCATAAAGCATATAGATGTCCACAGAGGCAAGGTGGGGAACAAAAGGTGGGAGAGCCAGTAATTGAGAATGACAAAATGCCAGCAGTAAGTTGTCTCAAGACAACAAGGGTACCAAACTACCGCAAGAGGTTATATCCTATCTTAGTAGATGGAAAAGAGGCCACTGCTAAGAGAGACACTGCCTCTGACCTAATCATTGTGAAGCCTGCAATGGTTAAGGAGGAGCACTACTTGCTTTCGCAGTCTACTCCAGTCAGAGCTTTAGGAAGGACCCCATTCCAAATACTTTTGGCTAGGGTTCACCTTGACTGGGAGGGTGGAAAAGGAAGCCAGCAAGCAGGTGTGTTTGAGGATATTCCTGATAGGGAATTATTTTGATAATGCAGTACCTTGTGTGCATGCAGTTAGGCTTGGAGACAAGCATGTAGGCCTGGTACCCTGGGGTGATCCAGACAGACTGTACACTTACAGCCAGGACTGGTGACTTGGTTACTTCAGGGAGGGGCCAATCCTGTAGAAATGAGACTGAAGGTTTGCCATAGCTGCTTATGGGTAGTGATGTTCTCTTGGACAGAGTGACTGCAAGGGTAGAGGTGAGTAGTAGTACCCAGACTGACAGTGAAGCACCACTGTCAGGGGGTACCAGACTTCCTGGAAGGGGAGCTGGGAAGGGTCTCCAAGAGAGGGTTGAGACAGGCTCAGCTCTCAGACCCTACATTACAAGGAGTAAGAGAGGAAGCTAGTGAGGCACCTGATTTTCAAAGGAAGGGGGAATCTGTATACTGATACAAAGAGTTACTGTATACAGAATGTACCCCTGAGGGAAGGCTAGAGTGTGAGAGAATACAGCAGTTGGTAGTGCTCAGAACCTACCATCTGGAACTTCTAGCCATAGCCAATGATATTCCCTTTGCAGGTCATGTGGGCATAAAGCATACCAAGAGATGTATTATGCAGAACTTTTATTGGCCTGGGATTTCTAGAGATGTAACAGGGTACTGCAGGACATGTGAACAGTGCCAAAAGGTAGGCAAGGCAGGAGACAAAGTCAAAGCTCCTTAGATGCCTTTGCCTGTGATTGAAGAGTAATTTCAGTGGGTAGCTATGGATATTGTGGGCCCTCTAAGTACCCCAAGTTCCACAGGGAAAAGGTATATCCTAGTGGTAGTAGATTATGCTACCAGATACCCTAAGGCAGTGGCATTGTCCTCCATTGAGGCAGAAAAGGTGGCAAATGCTTTGTCAGAGATTTTCAGCAGGGTAAGCTTCCCTTCCCTAAAGAAATACTGACTGACAGAGGTGCCAATTTCCTACTGGCTTGTCTGTGGAAGCACTGTGGGGTGAAACACCTAAAAACTACCCCTTACCATCCCCAGACTAACGGTCTTGTGTGGAGGTTAAATTCTAAACTTAAGACCATGATGCAGACATTTGCATACCAGTTCAAGAGGGAGTGGGACAAATATTTGCCCCATCTGTTGTTTACTTACAGAGGCATACCCTAGAAATCCACAGGTTTTTCACCCTTTGAGTTGCTGTATGAGCATAGGGAGAGGGGACCTCTAGATTTGATTTGTGATCAGTGGGAGGGTCAGGGTGAATCCCAGAAGGAGTCTGTTGTGGCATATGTCCTAAACCTGAAAACAAGGCTCGGGGAACTGGCAGAAGCCCAACAGCAGAACAAGGTCCAGCATGACAGGAATACTTGAGCTAGAGAGTATGCTGTGGGGCAGCAGGTAATGGCTTTCATTCCTATCAGACAAAACAGGCTGCAGGCAGCTTGAGAGGGACCTTTCAAAGTGGTAAGGAAGGTCAGTGATGTTAACTACATGATAGAACTGCTAGGAAGGAGGCAAAGGCACAAACATTACCATGTTAAAATGATGAAACCTTATCATGATAGGGAGGCCCTGGTGCTAAGTATTTGCTGTAGGAGTTAGGAGGAGTCAGAGTGGGATCCATGGCTACAGGTAGCCAGCCAGCAAAGTCTCAAATTACTATGGTGGGCCTAGGGTTGTATGCATATGATAAGACAGGGCAGCATTGTACTTGGGTCAGCAATGCCAAGGCAACTGGAATCTCAAGGCAGGGTATTAGGTGGGTCTATATTAGAACATCGAATATTTAACAGTTTGAATCATTAAAGGTCGACCTTTAGTGATCAAACTGTTAAAACATCGAATGTTCAGAAAAAGAAATAAAAAAAAAAAAAAAAAACTAAATGGTGTAGGCAGGGGGGCTTGGGCTGTGCCCCCTACACCCCCGTTACTTAAATATACCAACTCCGAGACTGCACTACATTGAAGTAAATGGAAATCTCCCCTTACAGAGATTTCCATTTACTTGTTCGATGTTCTGCACTTTCACTGTTCTCGTGTCGACAATGTCAGATTCGCCATTGTCAGCTTTCAAGAACATAATATAGACCTGTATTAGGTAGTGTATTCCCAGACAGACTCACCCTCTCAAGCAGTGTTTCTCAAGGGTTACTTAAAAACTAGCTTGAGTTTTCGGGGGGGAGGGATGTCACAAAAGGAAATACTGCCAGCCCAGCTATCTGGAATTTTGTAAATAGTTATATGTCATTTGTGAATATGAACAGGATGCAATTGCTTGTGTTACCACTATATCTGCCTTTCTAACTGTTTATTTGAAGCCTCTATTTATAGGTGTTAGAGCCAGAATTCAAGATACCACCCAGTTTCTTGAATATAATTTTGAACTCTCAATTAGAACCAGGATGGATCATGTGCACACTAGATGTTAAATCATTATATACGAGTATAGGCTCATAGGCTCATAGGTTAGTACTAGGCTAACTGCCCTTGAGAGCCATTTTAAGCCTAGCCAGTTATCCCCTGTGAGATTCAAACCCTGTACCTTGTGTTTGTAAGGCAAACACCTTAACCATTAGGCCACCCTCCCCATTAGGCAGGTTTAACTGCCTTACAGTACTGGTTGGATAAAATTCCCTTATATAGTCCTGGATTCAATACCTTTTTTGTATTTTTAGCGGAGCATGTGTTAACTAACAATGTGTTCTATTTTGATGACAAGTGTCACTTACAGGTAAAGGGTACTGCGATGGGTGCATCTTTTGCACCCATCTATGCTGATTTATTTATGGGTTATCTGGAACAACAAATTATCTATGATCATGATCACAACCTATTTCTAGATGAAATTCATATTTGGAGAAGATATCTTGATGATTGTTGGGTCATTTGGAGAGCTGACCCAGGATATCGCCAATAATTTGTTGGTTATCTTAATGAAAACAAGTGGGGTTTAGAATTTACAGTTCATTATGATACAAACTATATCTCCTTTTTGGATGTCCTAATAACCCATCTAGATGATGGTACTCTATCTAGTGATGTTTATAGGAAACAATCCAGCTCTAATAGCCTACTACTTGCTTCAAGCTGCCACCCGCAACATATCATACGCAATTTTCCTAAATCCCAATTTTTTTAGGATATGCCCTATATGTTTTAATATAGAGGCCTTTGAAAGTTAGAGGCAAGATCTTATAACTAGATTTTGTCACAGGGGTTATAATCAACATCAAGTCATTCAAGCTAGTACATTAGCACGTATCCAGGATAGGAATAATTTATTAAAATATCAACAGCACAACAGAGACAATAATGAGGCCATTAGATTCACTACAACTTATGCATGTAATACAAATAGGTTTATTAGTCTGATCCACAAACATTGGAACATTTTAATGGCAGAGGAATGTCTTTCATGTATGCTGGGGGATAAGTGTGGTTTCTTATTCAGGAGAGGAATAAAACTAGGGTTATTTTGAATCATTATAAACATAATTCAAGATGTATTGCATTTCAACAAGGTACACTGGAAGGTGGGGCTCTATCTGGTTTATTCCTTGTGGTCACTCCACTTTTTTGCAAGTATGTTAACAAAACCAAAGAATTCTCTAGTAGAAATACTCCAAAGAATGTTCATATTAATATTTTTGCACTTTGAAGTTTTGATTGATTTATATATTTTGCAACCTGTAATTGTTCAGCCTTTTATGTCGGCCAAACTTCTTGATCACTCAAATTGCGTATATCTGAACATCTGAGTGGCATTAGAAACAAAAACATCTTGAATTCTCTGTACAAGCACTCTATACAGCATCCAACAGCAAATGTCAAATTCAATATTATTGATAAAATTATGGGGAATAGAAATATGAAAGTCGGTTGGCACAATATTCTGAACAAAAAAGAACATACATGGATTATTAAACTTGGTGGTCTTTTTTCACCTGGTTTAAATGAACATCTTTAGTAAAATCTGTTAGTTCACAACCAGTTAAATATTTTTTATTTAATATTTTTATATAACATTATTACCACAGCTTAATATTTTATAGGAATCACATTTTTATATGATCATAATTTATTCTCACATCGTAAGCTTCAACATGATTCAAACATATTGTGCATCCTTAAATATCACATGTTAAATTATTCATGAGGTGAATGATGTGATTGGTGTACCTTGCATTTAAAAAGTTGTTTGATTACAACAAATGTTATTACACTGAAGAAGGCGTGTAGCCGAAACCGGTATGTTTTGTCAATAAACATTTTGTTATTTATTCTCTCATTTAACAGTTGATCTGCTGTGGCGACCTCTAATGGGAGCAGATGAAAGAAGAAGAAGATTGTCTCATTTATTGTGCTGGCCATTCTTTTTTTTTTGTAATTCAATAAAGCCTACACAGAGCTATTCTCCGTGTAGGAATAGTGTTAAAGCTCAGACATGGAACATGTCTGCCAAATGATCCAGGAAACAAGGCTGGGGCGTGCACAAGCCTCCCAGCACTGTGCAGACACAAATAAAATCGCGTCATGCAAATCACCTGTTTTGCTGGTGAAAACCATGCAAATTAGGGGCCGGATTCATGAAGGCTTGCACGGAGTCTAAGAGTAGAGTAAGACTCCATGCAGCCAACATGTCCAACGAGCGATCCAGGAACAGCATTGCAAACAGCCCCTTAAACTGCTCCTACATGGGTAGGGCTTGGATATGCAAATTACCTCACTTGCAGCCGAAATGAATGCAAATGAGGTAAATTTGTGATCCAGGAAGCACAAACCTGTCCGAGTAGGAGCCGTGTTATTTGCAGAAATGTACTCAGTTGACAACTGAGTACCTTTCTGCAAATAGCACAATGGAGCTGTGACAACTCCGAATAAAGGTTGCATATGGTTGAGGAAGCATGCCAATGGCCAAATATATGGCCATTGGCAAATTTCCCCGATGCAAAAAATAAAAATACATTTTTTTTCCTCGATCGGCGAGGTTTAAGCTTAGCACAGCGCTCCCGCAAACTGGGTGCACTATAAAAATCATAAAATAAGAAAATAAAAGCCACAAATAGGCATTTTATAAGATATCATAATATAGAATGCAAGTGAATGGCAGGCTGAAGACAACATGGCTACCGAGTAGGGGTTGCTAAGGGGGGAACTCAGTTCAAGAGATGTAACCAAGCATTACTAGGCAATCCTATGCAAATGAGAGTAAATCATTTTTTTTTTCATCTATCGGCGAGGTTTAAGCTTAGCGCAGCGCCGCACAAACGGGGTGTGCTATAAAAGTCATAAAATAAGAAAATAAAAGCCACAAATAGGCATTTTATAAGATATCATAATATACAATGCAAGTGAATGGCAGGCTGAAGACAACATGGCTACTGAGTAGGGGTTGCTAAGGGGGGAACTCAGTTCAAGAGATGTAACCAAGCATTACTAGGCAATCCTATGCAAATGAGGGTAAGGATAGTGAATCCCAAGTCTACATAGCAAATGAGCACAGTCAGTGGAGTGCAAGACTAGGATAAGGGGAGTAACAGAGTAGGATATAGGTGACATCATGAGGGGGGTATGTATGACAGTAGCCAATCTCATTGGAGCAGAGTGGCATGTGTTAGCTGTCAGTTGCTCATCACTGGAAGAGGTGTGTCAGTAGATATCCTAGCTAAAGTCAAGAAATAGAAGGTGCACACTGTGGGTATCACCAAAGTTTCTTGTAAAAATGCTTGCAACGTGTATGCGCATGTGTGTGCGCCTATAAACCCGAGTAAGACAGTGTGCGCGCGTGTAAGCAGAAGTTAGCATGTGTAATGTTGTCTAAATCTGTGTTAGCAAATTAGCGCTTATGTGCATGCGTCAAAGCATGTGTAGGGCAGTTTAAAGTGTTGTAAGTGCTGTTGCACTCGTGTGCACGTGTTTAGGCAGGAATTAGCTAGTGTAAGTCTGTCTATGCCTGTGCGCGCGCATGTTAGTGCATGTGCGCGCGTCTGCGCTAGTGTGCGCGGCGCTGCCCCCTTGAGGAAATGGAAAGGGAAAAGGAAGCACAACAAACAGTAGGATGTTAACCAGGGAGAGTCAGCAGAGCTAGCAGGAGGAAATAATCAGAATCAGACAATTACACAGGCAGTAAACCAGCCCAGCCCAGCCCAGCACTTAAAACTCTGCAAACAACTTTTCACCATGTATTCCTCAGAGACACTGCAGCACTGCAGTAAGCTAAGAGAAGTGAATACTGAAAAGGCTTAACGTAGACAAAGAAATGTTAGGGGCTGCCATTGCTGTCATAAACCGACATATGCAACATGCTGAGGGTGGTGACAATGGGAATGCTGCCAACCAACCCCCAGTGAGGAGACGGAGAAGAGTGTACAGGCCCAGGGTAACCTACCAGGGGCTACATGAGCTGGAGATAGTGGAGTGCTATAGAGTGGACAGAGACCTCATGCAGCAAATTGTTGAGCTGTGCCATCCATGCCTCACACACAGAAACAACAGAGTGGAACCCATTCCAGTGGAAACCAAGGTATGTGTTGGCCTATGAATACTAGCAACAGGTACCTTCCAGAGACCAACTGGTGATATGATGGGGATATCACAGGCATCAGCATCCAGGGTACTGCACCAGTTCCTGGATGCCATGTCAGCACATGTCAGTGATCATGTATATTTCCCCAATTCCCGTGAGGTATTGGCCAGCAATATGCTTCTCTTCCAGCAAATAGCGGAATACCCTGAGGTAGTGGGTGCAATAGACTGCACGCACATACGCATCAAAGCACCAGCTGGTGAGCAGGGAGGGTCTACTACAACCACAAGGGCTTCCCCTCCATCAACTGCCAGGTCGTGTGTGATGCCCAGGGCATAATACTGAATGTGTGTGCTGGCTGCCCTGGAAGCTACCATGATTCCCATATCTGGCATCTGACACAGCTGTACCAGACATTTGCCAATGGGGACATCCCACATGGTCACCTAGTGGGGAATGCTGGCTATGCACTGGAGCCATGGCTGATGACACCCATCAGAAATGCACACACACCTGAACAGGAATGTCATAATGAGGCACATGCACAAACACAAAATGTAATCGAACGTGTGTTTGGGCTGCTCAAGTCATGGTTCCGGTGCCTGGACACATCTGGTGGAGCCTTGCAGTACTCACCAACTACATGTACCCAAATTGTCATGGTATGTGCTATGCTACATAATATGATCCTGTGAAAACAGCTGAAGCAGGACCAGCATAGGCCTGGCCCAAACAGCCCCCCACCATTGCCAAGGTCATCACAGGCAGAGCGTGACTCGGAGGAGGAACAACCTGAGCCTGCCCCAGTAGGCAGAAGGAGGCGTGCCCAGTATGCTTTGGCCTTGGCAAAGAGGCAACACATAGCACATACACTGGCTCAGTAGGAACCCTGGAAATGATACCTCTCTCTGACCTGCACATATAGTAAAAGGGATGCCTAAGTTGACACTACCTGCTTCAAACATGTACAGGGAGTGTAGTATGTGCATCCGACATAGGCAGCCCTGCAGCACCACCTGAGGCATGATTGCCATGTGTCAAGCAATTTAAGGTAGTGCTAAACAGCATTTACCACCATGTAGTATATGCAAACAGAATCGCACACACCAACTAGTACAACTGTGGTCAATGTCGAGTAATATTGGGCAATGTCCAGCAAAGTTGGTGAATATACAGCAATGTCGGACAATCCTGGTCTAAGTAGGGCATAGCAGAACAAAAGTCAACATGCTTATATTTGCTTAACTGGCCCTTAAGCAGTCTGGTCTGCTCAGTATGGAAATATAAAGCAGTGATGGGCCTCAAACCCAGGATACTGTGCACCATAGTTAAAGTACTGAACCACTAAACCATGACAGCATTGCACTGTTCAGCCAGTATGAAGGAATGTTGATAAGTCTATGCAAACTATCTCATGGAAACCCTGCAGGCACAGCATAATCCCTGTTGAGTTATGACACAAAGGTGAGTCCTGCAGTAAGAACAGAACTTGACTTCCAACACACACAGTATAAATGTTAATATTGGTCATGTTCACACACATCCACAAATGTAGTGGACTTCAGATCGCAACATACTGAAAGGTCACACTGGGCATGCTCACACACTTGAATAAATGAGACATATGTCAGGCAACAAAACATGGAAAGCCTGAACTGGGCATGCTCACACACTTAGGCCATGTCTGACTACAGCAGTGGGCCACACATATCTGGCAGTTGTATGTGTTAACCCAGGAACCTCTCACTATCCAGCAATCCACCCTGTGCACACAGTTACATGACAACAGACACTTATATAATATAGTGGAACCCTGTCATGATCAAACATGTTCCGCAGATACCTAAGTTGTTCATAGAAACTGGGAAAGCAAAGATGATAAAGACCTGCAAACAGTATCAGCAATAAATATTGTGCATCCCGAGCAGAAGCATAGGTTCAGAGGTTGATACTAGGCTATCTGCCCTAGGGTATGTACAAGCCTAGCCAGAGTGTGTTTGGCTTTTGCAGCCCTGTCAGATTACTACACTGTGCCAGTGAATAGTAGGTCACACAAGATAGCCCATGTACGTTTAGGCTAGTGTGCCTCTGTCTAGCAGGGACACAGAAGATATCCCATGGGTAAACATATGATCACCCATACAGCCATCAAGATGTCCCCTGTAGGTGGTTAGTGGGTGGCTCTGCCTATGTGAAACTGTGATCACAATCTGGAGTGAGTGGAGGCCCTGGGATAAGAATCTGTCCCTCCAGCATGTCCTATTAACATCTGTGCTGAGGTATATGTCCCTGGAGTGTGTAGCTACAAGGGAGTTGGATATCCTGAGGTGGAGCATGTCCATTAATTCTGGGTTGGGTATTACTGCAAACAACAGGCACACATCATATCCGAGTAGGTGGTAAGCGACTGAGTAGAGCTGGAGTTACTGCATCTGAACTGTGCAGGTCATCCGTGTGAGTCCCTACATCTGCTTGGTGTGGAACTTATAGGTTCATAGGTTCATAGGTAGATACTAGGCTATCTGCCCTAGGGCATTTATAAGCCTAGCCAGAGTGTATTTGGCTTCCGTCTCCCTATTAGATTAGTCTACTGTGCCTCTGTAAATTAGGTCACAGAAGGTACCCTTTAAGATTAGTTTGCTGTGCCTCTGTCTAGCAGGGACACAGAAGAGATCCCAGGGGTGAATTTGCGATTCCCCATCCACGTGTCCAGATTTGGCTTGAAGAGGGTCAGCGAGGGGCTATGTCTAATATGAATTGGGATTCTATTCCAGAGTGAGGGGAGCCTCTGGGAAATGAATCTGTCCCTCCAGCATGTCCTTTCTATTCTTGTGCTGAGGTTTAAGTCCCTGGAGCATGTATCTGTAAGGGACTTGGATTTTTGAGGTGGAGCATGTCCATTAATTCTGGGTTTGACATGGCTTTGTATGTCAGGCATAGATCGCCTCTGAGTAGGTGGTAAGCAACTGAGTAGAGCTGGAGTTTCTTTAGTTGAGCTGCATACGACATCTGTTTGTAGCCCATGATCCTCTTGGAGAGGTACTTTTGGGTCTCTCCAGTTGCTGCAGGTGTCGGCTAAGGTACATCCCAAAAGGGCCATTGTATTCAAGTATGGGGCTGATGAGTGACGAGTAGAAGGGCACAATGACCTCTCTTGATCTAGATGCGAACCCTTTCATGATAAGGTGGCATATATAGAAGGTCTTTGTAACCACTTTGGCAATGTGATTATCAAAGGAGAGATTACTGTCTGCATTGGTCCCCAAATCTCAAATTACTACTTCTGTACTTAATGGATTACCACCTATGTGGTAATTTGTGTGCACCTTGTTTTTCCCAAAGGGGATGACTATGCACTTTTTAGCATGTAGCTCGAGCCCGTGGCTCTGGCACCAAACATCCATCTCTGTGAGACCCTTCTGGAGGATGCTTGTGTCAGCTGGAGAGTCGATTATGGCCCCCAGTTTGCAGTCATCTGCGAACTTTGTCAGCCATAATCCCCCGTGTTAGCCTGAACCTCAGAGAAGTATATACCGAACAAGAGAGGTCCCAGAACTGAGCCCTGTGGGATGCCACTTGTAACTGGTTTGGATTTGGACATGGCACCTACGATTCTGACCATGTGGGTTCTATCCCTGAGCCAGTTTGCAACCCATCTTGTGATATAGGGGTTGATATTTAAGCTGGTAAGCTTATTTATGATGCCCAAGTGGGGTATTGTGTCGAAGGCTTTTGCGAGGTCCAGGTAGGCTGTGTGGACTACCTTGCCCTCATCTATAGCTTTGGTAACTGTTTCAAAGAAATCAACTAGGTTTAAGAGGCAAGATCTGCCCTTAACAAAGCCGAATTGGGTAGGGTCCAGTGTCTGGAGGCTCCCAATGTCTTTGTTTATGAGTTCCATGATAATACGCTCCATAGCTGTACAGACCAGACTAGTCAGGCTTATGGGGCGATAGTTCCCAGGGTCCGTTGTGGCACCACCTTTGTGGAGTGGAACCACTGTAGCTGTACACCATTATTTGGGTACATATCCTGTAGTAAGGCTAAGTTTGAACAGTGACTTAATGTGAGGGTTCAGTTCTTCTTGGAGCTTGTGTAAGACACAGCCTGGGACACCGTCCGGTCCCATAGCTGCTGTGTTTTTTGCTTTGGAGAGGGCAGCTTTCACCTGTGCATCTGTGATGTCAGGGAGGTTACATTCAGTCGGGATAGGCATGTGTTCCTTTGGGGGTGAAGGGGGGAGAGGTTTGTGCTGAATCTGTCTGCCAGGATGTTGGCTATGTCTGTAGGTTTGGTATATTTTGTACCGTTATGCAACAATTCAGAGCATATCTGGGAGTTTCCACCCATATTATGGACATAACTAAAGAAGGGCTTGTGATTATCTTTAGTGTCTAGGGCAATTTCCCTTTTGAAACTGGCCTTTGATGATTTTATGAGGTATCGAAGTATCTTGCTAATACTGATCAGAGATGCCTTCCATTTTTGGGATTCTGCTCTGTCATGTAGTAGCTTCCTCCTTCTGTTGTATAGCTTATTTATGGCCGGGGTCCACCAAACAGGTCCCCTGCTTTTTGGAGGAGTGAGTCTTTGTTTTATTTGGGATAGCACGATCCATGCATTCCTGCAGGTGCTCATAGAATGCATTTGTAAAGGATTCTGCGGATTGGCCTGTATTATCCTCTGGCCCATGGGCTTTGAAGGATTCCACCTCAGTCTTGAGAAGTGCAAAGTTGGCTTTTGAGAAATTCTTTACAGTGATTTCCTTGGCTGGGGTGGGGATGGGATATGGATGTCCATGGAAATTTGTTAATGGTCTGATCTTACCAATGAGGGGTTTACCTCTGGTGTGGAACATAGAGTCCCCATGTTGGTGATGACCAGGTCCAATATGTTGTTCCCTCTTGTGGGAGTGGTGACCAGTTGTTCCATCGCATTACAGTTTATAACCTCAAGGAACCATTGGGCGAGTGTGTTTGGGCATGAGTAGTTGTTGCAGTCAATGTTTGGGTAGTTGAAGTCACCCAATAACATAGTTTTAGGAGAGACCTTGATATTCTCCAGTGTTCTCAGGAATGCCAAGTGGGGTTCCTGTAATAGGGAGGGTGTTCTGTAGCAGGCTACAAACTGAAAGGCAGTTTGGCCCACTGTTAGTTGCACATGGATGGTTTCTGATGCTTCGTGCAGTGCCACTAACCTGGAGGTGTAGGTATCTTTGATGAATATAGATACTACCCCTCCTTTTGTGCTTCGGTCCGAGTTTTGTGTCTGAAACACATGGTATGAGTTATAACCTGGTAGTGCTGGGGTGCTCTCAGGAGCCTTGAACCAGGTTTCTGTTACTGCACAGACATCGATATTCTCCATACTGAGGAGAGCCTCGAGTGCGTGCATCTTGAGGTTTAGACTTCTGGCATTGAGTAGCATTACCTTTAGATTTTGTATCCTTGGGTTGTCTATGGAGGTGGGTTTGTCCTTTGAGCCTCGCCTAAAAAATGCACTATGGGGGTGGCAAGAGGCATGGCCAGTATACGAAAGCCTAAGGGTGACAGGTGCAAGCCATCCCTAGCGAAGCAACATGGCTTGTCGGGCATGTCATCCCAGGCTGACAGACACTGGATCCCCATTGAATGACACCAATACTTTAGACAATTGTTGAAACTGATCATTTTGTCTTTATACTCTGGCATCATTCTTGGTGAGGGCAAGATGCTACTCAAGGTCAGGGTCATACCAGCCTGGGCTACATGATCAGAGAGCTCCTCTATGTCTCTTTTCTTGTAGTCCAGGGAGGTACGTCTCATGTCATTCACACCTGCATGGACAATGACAGAGTCATACTTGTACTTGCTTTGGAGTGACCTGAGTGCTTGCATTATGTGGTGGATCTTGGCACCTGACAGGCAGCTTACAGTGACCTTCTCCTTGTTCAGTCAGTTGAGCGGGATGTCAGTGTGCCGGACAATAGAGTCCCCTATAACAAGTGTATTTGGTGTGTTGTTTGGCCTTAAGGGCTGTGGCTGTGAGGCACACTGATCTTGTGAGATATGTGATTTGTGGGTATTGTTGAGGGGTGGCTGTTGCTTGGGTATCTGTGGCCAGTACAGTTGCTGCAGGTGTTGGGTAAGGTACACCCCAAAGGTGGCATTGTAACCAAGCACGGTTGTTATTAGTATAGGGGCACAATGACATCACTCGATCTAGATGTGAAACCATATGGGATAAGGTTGCTTATATAGAAGGTCTGTCCAACCACTGTGGCAACGTGAATGTCAAAGGCGACAGTACAAATAAGTCATGTCCCCAATCACCTAACAACACCTACCATATGTAATGGAGTACTACCTATGTGTTAATGTGTGGGCATGTTGTTATTCCCAAAGGGGATGACTATGCAACTAATGGCATTTAGCTGTAGGCCATGGCTCAGGCACCAGTCATCCATCTCTGTGAGACCCTGTTGGAGTATGCATGTGGCAGCTGGAGAGGTGATTATGGCACCCAGTTTGCAGTCAAGTGCGAACAAGGTCAGCCATATTCCCCCTGTGGTAGCCTGTACATCAGACAAATATATACTGAACAAGAGAGGTCCCAGGACCGAGCCGTGTGGGATGCCACGTGTAACTGGTGTATAGTCAGACATGGCACCTGCAATTCTGACCATGTGGGTGCTATCCCTGATCCAGGTAGCAATCCATCATGTGAGATATGTGTCCATATCGATGCTGGTGAGCCTATGCATAATGGCCCAGTGGGTTATTGTGTGGAAGGGTTTAGCAAGCTTCAGGTAGGCTGCGTGTACAACTGTCCCTATGTCGATGGACCTGTTAACTGTCTAAAGAATACAAACATGTTCAAGAGGCAAGATCTGCCCACAACAATGCTGAAATGTGTAGGACACAGTGTCTGTAGGTTCCTGATGTCTATGTTTAAGAGTCCCATGACAATACGCTCCATAGCTTTGCATAACAGGATAGTCAGGCTTATAGGGCAATATTGTCTGTGGTCCATTCTGGCACCAACTATGTGGAGTGGGACCACTGTCGCTGTACGCCATTCCGTGGGTACATATCCTGTAGTAACTCTGATATTGCACAGTGATGTAATGTGAGGGTTACGTCTGTCATGAAGCTCGTGTAAGATGCAGGCCGGGACACCAACTGGTCCCATTGATGCTGTAATGTATGCTTTGGGGAGGGCAGCACTCACCTGTTACTGTGTGGTGTCAGGGAGGTTACACTCTGTTGGGATGGATAGTTGCTCCCTAGGGGGGATGGGGGGAGACATCTGCACTGAACCTGTTTGCCAGGATGTTGGCTATGCCAGTGGGTTCAGGGTAAGTGTAGTCAGTATGCAGTAACTCACAGCATATCAGTGAGTGTCCACCCAGGTTCCTGACATAACTGATGAAGGCCTTGTGATAGTCCTAAATGTCTGGTGCAATTGTCCGTGAGAAGAAGACCTTAGATAAGTACATGAGTGATCATAGCTGTCTGCTAGTACAGATCACAGATGCTTTCCCCATCTGGGATTGTGCTCTATCATGTAGTAGCTTCCTCCTGACATTGTACAGCTTATTAATGGCTGGTGTCTACCAGACAGGTCCCCTGCCATTGGAGGAGTGAGTCTTGTTGTTATTTGGGGTAGCACAATCCATGCAGTCCACTAGGAGTCCATAGAATGTGTATGTAAAGGATTCAGCAGTTGGAGCTGTATTTGACACTGTCTCAGGGTCTCTGAAGGATACCACCTTGCTTTGGTGAAGTGAGACGTTGGCTCATCAGAAGTTCACCAAGATTACCCAGGATGGGTGTGTGGAGTGTATATGTATGTCCAGTGAGATAGATGTATGTTCTGACCTTACCAATGAGGGGTATATTGCTGGTGTGGAACATAGAGTCCCCATGTTGGTGATGATCAGGTCCAATATGTATTCCCCCTTGTGACTGTGGTGACTGGTTGTGCCATAGCATATGAATTTACAAATAGTAGTGACTGTAGGGTGAGGTTGTTGTGGCTTGAGTAGTATCCCCAGTCAATATTTGTGTATCTGATGTCACCCAATATAATGGTGTTTGTGGAGACCATCATATCCTCCACTGTTCCCAGGAAAGTCGAGTGTGGTTCCTGAGTATGGGAGGGTGGTCTGTAGTAGGCAACAAACTGAAAGGCAGTTTCGCACAATGGTAGTTGTATATGTATGGTCTGTGATGCTTAGTGCAGTGCCACTAACCCGGAGGTGTGTGTATCTGTGATGTATATGGATACACTCCCTAGTTGTGTTGTCCGTTCCAAGTCCTGTGGTCAGAAAGCATGGTATGAAACATAACCTGGTAGTGCTGGTGTGCATATGTGACCCTGAACTAGGCGTCTGTTAGTGCACATATATTGCTATCCCCATACTGAGGGGAGTCCTGAGTGGCGCAATATGAGGGTAACACATCTGGTGTTGAGCAGCATTACCCTTAGTGTTATTTAACCTGTAATGTCTATGTAGGTGGGTTTGTCTTTTGAGCCCTGCTCAACAAATGCACTATGGTGGTAGCAAGAGCCTTAGCCAGCATTCAAAGGTCCAAGGGTGACAGGTGCAAGCTGTCCATAGTGAAGCTACGTGGCATGTTGAGCATGTCACCACAGGCTGACAGACACTGTATCCCCTATGAATGACACCAATCTGTTAGCCAAGTGTTAAACGTGATATGTTTGTCTGTATACTGTGACATCATACTTGGTGGGTGTAAGATGCTAGACAAGGTCAGGGTCATACTGGCCTGGGCTACATGATGACACTGTTCCTCCATGTACCATGTCATGTGGTCCAGGGAGTAACGTCTGAGGTTTTACGCACCAGCATGGACAATGATGGTGCCAGTCCTGTACTTGCTTTGTAGTGACCTGACTGCATGTGTTATGTGGCAGATCCTGGCACACGACAGACAGCACAAAGGGACTATTCCCTTGTATGGGCTGGTGAGTGGTACGTCAGTGTGTCTGACAATAAGTGTCGCCTATCACAAGTGTATTATGTGTGTTGTTTAGCCCAAAGGCAAGTGACTGTGTGGCACACTGACATTGTGAACTATGTGAGATGTGGGTATTGTAGTGGGGTAGCAGTTGTGTGTGTGCCTGCTGTGGAGGTCTCTGCTGCTTAGGCAGAGTTCATTTACAGCATCTGAGTATGTGTATGTGTGATAATGTGGTTTGAGTGCTGTCGCCAGAGGATATGTGAGACTGATATGTGGTGTGTGTGGTTATCCTCACCACCTGATAGACTATGCCAGTCATGGGTTGAGAGAGTTCAGCACCCTGTATGTCTCTATAGGTGCATCTCACACATATATCTGGGTTTGTTGTGAGGAGGAGAGTGTTGTCTGTGTACATGAGGCAGATGTGACATTGTGTCTACATCACAATATTCACCAGCTGGACTGGAGAGTGCACACAAAGCCGACCCCTGGACATGCCGGGATATCATCATGACATACTCTGTAGCCAGATGACAAAGGATCAGTAGGGTGTTAAGTGTGTAAAGGAGTATAACAGGGATTAGTGCTCAGGTTTGTTGGTGTTCTGTAAAGAGTAGCTGAGAAGGAGTCCAGACTGAATCATGACACCTCCAACAGCTATGTCATATATAGCAATGTACACACATATATGTCATGAGTCAGGGCCAACTGTACCTGACTGACAATGCCGACATCCTGACAGACAGGCCCATATATACATACCCACCTCCCACCGACGATAGTCCATATCATCATACCAGGAGATATCACATGTAGAATGGATGAACAGCTACCCCAATGCTAAAAGCATGGCATCAAGTGGACTACATTGATTCCCAATATGTGTCATGCATAAACTACAGAACAAACAGATCCTGCACCTGAACAGTCAGCTGAACCTCCCCCTCTACACAGGATGTGGAACCGTTGAATGTGTTACAGCAACATATGGCACTCCACACAAGTGTTGGTGCACAACACACCATGGGAAGTACAGTCCAGTATGCCTATGAAGTATGATCTGCAAGGCCATGGAGTCCATCATGGTTGAAGTCATAAACCGAGCTATTGGAAGCTGACATACACACAACCCTACTAACCGTGGTATGTTCATGTGCAGATCATGGTTCCCAAACATGCTAGACTGTTTGCAAGGCAGCCACACAGGACATACATCACTGAACACAGCTACACATGTCTCACATACACTTTGAATAGCCCTTTATCAACATCCCAGACACATGTAGTACCCACAAAACCAACAAGCTGTGCATAAATATGTGTTGACATATGAAGGAATGTCGATGTGTCCACAGATAGATCACACAAGGTAAGGATTATGAGTTCCTGTTCCAGCTGTTGACACCTGACGACCCACATGGACCATTCCTGGAATGGCATAAAACAAAGTGTACACACATTACCATGTCCAGTCTGATGATGTCACCACCCTAGAAATACAGACAGAGAAGAAACCCCACCCAGTAAAGCAAATAGTGTGCTGTACTAATGCGTTTCTCTCTAGTATCATAACCTATTTAGGTAGGGGTTTGAATCCTGCAAATGCTGACTGTTCCCGTGTGTGCAATTCTTTTTGAAAGGAGTAGCCTTTTTGAAGACTGGGAAAACACACTAAAGATGTACATTCCTCTTTGGAAAGACTGATGATGTCACCACCCTAGAAATACAGACAGAGAAGGGAAGCCACCCAATAAAGCAAATAGTGCACTGTGCTAATGCATCTTTCTCTAGTATCATAACCTAGTTAGGTAGGGGTTTGAATCCTGCAAACGCTGTCTGTGGGAATGTGTGTGCAATTCTCCTTGAAAGGAGTGGCCTTTTTGAAGACTGGGAAAACACACTAAAGATGTACATTCCTCTTTGGAAAGACTGATGATGTCACCACCCTAGAAATACAGACAGAGAAGGGAAACCACCCACTAAAGCAAATAGCGCTCTGTGCTAATGCGTCTCTCTCTAGTGTCATAACCTAGATAGGTAGGGGTTAGAATCCTACAAGCGTTGACTGTGTATTTGTGTGCAATTCTCCTTGAAAAGAGTAGCCTTTTTGAAGACTGAGAAAACACACTAAAGATGTACATTCCTCTTTGGAAAGACTGATGATGTCACCACCCTAGAAATACAGAGAAGGGAAACCACCCAGTAAAGCAAATAGTGCTATGCTAATGCATCTCACTCTAGTGTCATAACCTAGTTAGGTAGGGGTTTGAATCCTCCAAATGCTGACTGTGATGTGTGGGCAATTCTCCTTGCAAGGAGTGTCTTTTTTGAAGACTGGGAAAACACACTAAAGATGTACATCCTCTTTGGAAAGACTGATGATGTCACCACCCTAGAAATACAGACAGAGAAGGAAAACCACCCAGTAAAGCAAATAGCGCACTGTGCTAATGCGTCCCTCTCTTGTATCATAACATAGTTAGGTAGGGGTTTGACTCCTGCAAGTGCTGACTGTGTGCGTGTCCCTCTTGGCCAATGTGGTGCGGGTCTTGCTTTTACTATGTTATGGCATATTATGATTACAATAGTAAGTGCATTGCACACATCAGGTATATGCGTTGCAAATATATATGTGTACATGTTCCCTTAATCAGTACATAGGTGCGAAGCCTGCATACTACATGAATACATTTGTTGCCATTGACAGGTTGTGCCGCAGCTTCTCAGATCGTAGGTCACATATGTATGTATGTGACAGGCCCATCCACTGTCATGATCCATGGCCAAGGTCATCTGTGCCACACACACCCATGACAGTTACTTTACAGTAGTGTGAGTGAGGGTATATGCCTGGGGTATATGTCAGGCATGTTCATACACAACAACGACTGCCAATAATGGACAGTCTTTATAGGTGTACAACCGCCTTGTGGATATGCATCCAGGCCTCCAATGTCTCATGTGACACACCTTGGGACTCCACAATACCTATGGATATGTGGATACCAAGGGACACATGACATAACATGAGGCTGTATGTACACATTGGTACCCAACATACATGTTGAGGGCTACCACCTATGTGGTACTGATGGGATAGTAAGTATAGTACATGTGGATGACTATGCCATAGTCGGCTTACTGCTATACAGCATGTATCACATGACAGGCATCTGTCTGTATGATACCCTTGTGTAGGATATGTGTCCCATCCAGGGAATGGATTGTAGGCCACTGCATGCATTACCAGATGTGGATGGACACATCCCTAGTGTGTTTGCATGTACCTAAGGGGGCTATATGCCAAACAGGTGTGGACACAGGAATGGGTGGTGGTAATTACCACTGGTTAGTGTTATAGTGTAGCACGTGAAGGATACAACTGTTACTGAGTTCCCTACGACTGTGTGTCATTTGTCAGGACATCATCCAATGATTGCTTATAGTCATGCTGTTGAGGTTATGTATACTACCAGACCGCAAATCATCGACAGATACTAACAGTATCACCCACAGCATGGTGTCTACCCATGTCATACACACATGTCTACCCATGTTAGTACATAACTGTAGTAGAATGCATACTGGCCATTGAAAGATACTATGACATGTTAACAATGTGTACAACAGGGTATGCCACATGTCCCATATGTCCACTATGCACATATATACAGACAGTGCACACCCACCATGTTCACAGATGTACACTTGCTAATCTGTACTGCACACATCACACATACTGTCCACTCACTAACACATGCTGGCAACACATTACATGTCAGCCAAGTGGCACATGGGTGGACAATACATAGTCAGACCTAACAGTGGTGTAAACAATGCTACATTGACAATCAGAGCTTTGATGAATAATGTCTGCTGAGATATACCTACAAGGATGTCATTACACTTTCCTGTTGACAACTTGCTAATATTGCTACACTGCTATAGTGTCACCCTTTGCATCAGCACCATGTTAGCCTGTTCCTCCATCAATGTTACAGATGACAGGAGGTGACACAGGTATCATCATATGCACAGGGCATTTTGTTGTTTGCCAGAGCCTGACATTGACCCATCCAATCGACATGTCTGTGTGTGTGTGTGTGTGTGTGTGTGTGTGTGTGTGTGTGTGTGTGTGTGTGTGTGTGTGAGGGACAACAGTACAGCATGGGCCAATGTTGATGTAATGTGTGTGTGTATGTGTGAGCCCTAGTTGTTTGGTTAATGTGTGTGTGTCTGCATGCACACAGCTCCACCATGTGGCTGCCATATACAGTAGTTTGTGGGACAGCCACAGACTGTACCTGCTAGGCTGTACAGATCACTGTCTCCGGCCACGGATACAGTACCTGTGCCTGGCAGGGGTGCTACAGACAGTATCGGGTACCAACCCTGACTGGGTACTATCCTCAGAGGCAGAGGTGGGATGACTGGACCCTTGTCCCTGCTGGGAGTGGTCAGAGCCACATGCACATGATCTATTGGGACGGTCAATGGACAGGCCAGCCCCAGCATTGCTGGGGCTGGTACTGGCACTACGGGAGCAGCTGTGAACCGGGGGCCATCCGCGACCACTGCCAGCTGTTGCTGTTGCTGGCTTGCATCTGCATCGACGTCGCAACCGTCCCGCACGGTCCAGACTCATGGAAGACATATTGTGGAGGGCATCTAATGTATCCCCCCAACATCTATCAATGACCTCGGTGTAAGTCCGGATGGCACCGGCAAGGTCATGGATGCTGTCATTGATAGCGGTGTAATGTGCCCTCTGCACCCTAAGTCCCTGCCTGGTGTACCATTCCATACATGCCTGAGCCTGCATTACAGCCCAGAACATACTGGACATCATAAGACCAGTGAGGGCATGCCTGCCAGGGGCAATACGACCAGCGGTGCTCCCCCGAGAACCCCTGGACCTCCGGCTATGTGGTACCATTCCAGGAATATGGCTATGGCTGCTGTGAGGGGATGCAAGTGCCATGGGTACCACACTCTCCTGGTCAGTGCCAACTGTATGCTGTCCCTCGCCTATGGCCATTGGTGGTGAGGGATGTATTGGCAGTATGAGTGTGCACATAGATGGGGTTGAATGCTGTGTACTGTCGATTGGTGGACCAACGACAGACCCTGTCAAACCTTCCTGTGTCAAAATACATGTCTCATCATCAGCACTATTCATGGCAGTGGCTTCAGGTTCCCTTCTGCATTCGGCCAGCCCTAACTCAGCACCTGTGAGAAGAAGACAGGAAACACACTTTACGGTCTGCACACATGCACACATGCACACATGCACACATGCACACATGAACACATGAACACATGAACACATGCACACATGCACACATGAACACATGCACACATGCACACATGAACACATGCACACATGCACACATGCACACATGAACACATGCACACATGAACAGTAATACACTCCTCACTACAGCACATACACACACACACCAGCAATCCAACACATACTCTATAGTGGGTGAAGGTGGGTGTCAGTATCACAAGGTAAACAGTCACCACACATGTGTCAGCATGCAGAATATGTGTTGCACAAGACCATACAGTGCAAGTGTAGATGCCCCAATGTAATGGCAGTATACATGGCTTTGTTGCAACTGTGTCATTGTTCAGTGATTGGCTACACCCTGGAACACAATTTGTACATGGACACAACATTGCTGTGCAGGTATTATCAGCTCTGCAATACCCTGTGCACCATCACTCACAAGTATACATGCCATGGCTGCATGTGTTATCTGTACTGATATTATATTGATATGTTAGATATCAATGTCTGAGTACAGTGTCTGTGTCCAAAGCAGATAATAGTGGGCACGGGTGTAGCACATGCATGCTATGTACACACATGGGACAATTGCTGCATGTTGACGTGAAGGTATCCCAATGCTCTACATGGCCAGTGTACAGTGGCTATGGTGAGTGTGGGACATATTGCAGATATGTCGGTGCCACACATGGCATGGCATGCTACATGACTGCAACATTAAACACCACACATACCCAATGTGTGTCAAGTGACCTATACACCCACTAGCATTCCAGGACATATATGTGACACTTTGTTTGGATGGCGACTGCTGTGCATATTGTGTATACTGGCATATGTAAGCACACACACAACATGCTATGCATATTGTGTATAGGTGCATATGTTTGCACACACAACATTGAGGTGCAAAGCAATGACTGCTATGAGTAGTACTGTGGTCACTGTAACTGGATGGGATGTAGTACCCTGTGCCATCATCAACATGCATCCTGTGGTCAATCACAGCTACTAATATGTGCAAGACCACCGCCTAGCATGCTGTACCTGAACTGCAGTGCCGTGGCTACATTCACAATTACACAGACACCTTGTACATGGGTGTGTGAGGTGACCAATAGGGAGCATTGCCTAACATGACTGTGTTATGTGTTGCAGAGTGTTGCACACACCCATGATAGGACTCTACCCCTGAGGTACAGCATGTGTGTGTGCAAGACATGTGGGATACTGACGTGTGACCTTACAGTGGGTGTGATGGGAAATGTAGCATGTTTTTGTGTACTGCGTATGATAAACGTGTTCTGTTGTGTACAGCTGTAGCAACTATGCATATCTAAGGTGCAGTACAGTGTTGCCACACTTGTGTCTGCTGCACTGTGCAGTGTATGTGATTGAGGCAGCTACTGACTTCAATGAGATGATTAATGTCTCACAGCAAACATGGACAGCATGCATTATGCGTAGGTGTGTTACGTGTACATGGCCTACACCTCACCTATGACATGCACATTTCATTACCAATATTAAAGTGTTAACACACTCACCAGCATGTACCATCTGCCCTGCTGTCACACCAGAGGGACCTACAAGAATATGACACAGTTTATCAGTGGCCACAACTGTGGCATTGCTACCGTGAGTGAGTGCACTAATCTACAGTGGAACAACAGTCAACAGTCACAGGTGTGGAGATACTATTCCAAATATCAGTATTGCACACGAGAGGCAGCACAACTGCTAAACACACAGTACACATCTCACATAAGCATATTCTAACAATACAGGTAATGGTAGTCTACAGCTAGGGCATATTACCTGCACGCTCCATGTCATCCTGCTGGGTAGCTCCGGCCTCCATGATGACACATGCATGATGTTGTTGCTGCTGTAGGCCAGGAGCCACCACGCTTAGGAGCAGCTCCTCCACTCTGGTGAGGGGGGATGTATGGGCACCCCACCACCTGTGGCAAGCTGTTGCCTATGGATATCAGACAAACGCCACCGGACATGTCTAATTAAATCACTGCAGTGATGGCGTACCTGCTCATATGTCCGGTTATGCATGCCTATGTCATTTACCCGGCGAACAAGATCTTGCCACAGTGCAGTACGCTCATGCTGGTGCTGGCTGGCCCTGGAAAAAAGCAGGGCATAGTGTTGATACAGGCTGGCCTGTATGACCTCCTCCTCTGCAGCTGTATATGCAGGATTATGTTGATGAGCCATAACCCTGGAAGACAATTAAACAATATGTGTGAGCAAGTCATGTGGCACACTTAACATTATGAAGTACAGATATCACTTAACTGCCAGATATAGCATCTGTCTGTCTATCAGAGGATACACACATTCAATACCACATATCAGTGCTCAGCCTACAACTGCCTGACAGTGGCTGCCGCTCTCCATACAACAAACCAGTATACACCGTACTCAGCACACTGTATGAGATACAATGCACAACCTCACACTGGGGGTATATATCAAGCTAATGCATGACGAATATTGTCATCCAATGCAATGAATGTAATGTACAGTTACAGTATTAACAGTAAACCACCCTAGTCTTTGATGCCATACCCCTACCTAACATATGTGCATGGTTGTTAATATAGCTGGCATACTGCTGTAACAGAGTATACATGTTGCTAGGTACACACACATACCCTGTAACACACATGTGATTGCGGCCATGGTACAGGCATCATTACACACACATTAGACATACATACAACACATAAATGTATGCCAACACAGATGAGCATTACCTGTGTAACTTATAGTACTGTGTGCCCCTAGTTACAGATACCTATGCCTGAGGAATGTAATCTGTGCAGACTACAGGAAACACACAAGACAGTGATACCAGGGAATGTGAACATACACCATACTGTGGTGTTTAGGCCTACAGCTTCAGGTAGTACAACAGTTCATATGTGACCTGGATTCACCAGCAGTACCACTTACTGAGCATACATGTATTGCTTCAGCCTACAATGGGACACCACAGTCATACACAAGGTACTACGTCACAACATATGCCATCCTACTATGTCTGCATCCCAATAACTGACACATCTTTCTCTGCCCTCACACCTAGGACACAAACTACCATGACAGACACAACCTCACGCTAAGCTATCACACCTTTACAGACCTTGCACACAGTCAGTATCACACTCATTCCACCTCACATAGCTGGTATTGCACTGAGTACATGTGTGTGCGCATTGTGTCATAGGTAGGTACTAGGCTATTGGCCCAGGGCCTACAGCAGCCTTGCCATATACTACCCTGCCCTTTGACACACATGTAATGTAATTTCACTTGCTCCTGTCAAATGGATACACAGAGGTGACTCCCAGGGCATATTACCTATCTCCATAACATTCATCAGGGGTATGTATGACATCTACTAATGAGGAGCCTTGTTTATTAATGCTGGGTGGTTTAGTCCAGAGTATGGCAAATTTGTGTAAAGGAACCTGTACCTCCAACATGTGCTGTTTAGTGCGTTGACAAGGATTAGGGCCCTAGGTCATGTAGCGTGGAGGGATTGTGAGGTGTTGTCATGGTGATTGGCCGACTGCTATGGGTGTGGCATACCTCTGTATGTCCGGCAGTGGTAACCTCTGTGTAGGACGTATGCAATGCCCTTTAGCTGTGGTTTTGTGAGTCAGTCTGCATAGGGCATGTGTTTGGGGCAGTGTCACTCTTTGTTAGGTATGTTTGTGGCCTTTCCACTTGCTGTGGTTGTCATGTGAGGTACATTCTACATGGGGCATTGTGAGGAGTAGGGGGTACACTGACCTATATTTCCCTAGATGACACACCTTTTGTGATGACACGTACCACGTAGAGGGATTACAAGACTAGTGTGGAACTGTGAATATCAGAGGGGAGGCTACTGTACACCTGTGTCCCATGTTCCCTTCTGACACCTTCAGTGTTAGGCAGGCAACCACCTATCTGGTAGTTAGTGGGTAAAGTGTTTTGGAATGGGGTATGGTACTGCAGTATCAACACTGGTGTTCAGTCAATGCATTGGTCACCAGGCACCTGTTGCAGTACGCCTGACCCGTGTCTCTCTCTCTCACTCTATATATATATATATATATATATATATATATATATATATATATATATATATATATATATATATATATATATATATATATATATATATATATATATATATATATATATATATATATATATATATATATATATATATATATATATATATATATATAGATATATATATATATATATATATATATATATATATATATATATATATATAGCTATATATATCTATATATCTACATATATCTATGTATGTACATATCTATATATGTACATATCTATATATCTGTATATATCTGTATATATATATATATATATATATATATATATATATATATATATATATCTCTCTCTATATATATATATATATATATATATATGTATATGTATATATACATATATATATGTATATATACATATATACAAGTATATATACACATACTTGTAAACATCCATTGCTATACATATACATGCACATATAAGCACATATACTGGCCACCTTTCATGTTGGGAATAGCAATCATTAAACAGTTGTGAGACATACAATTATATAATAATATTGCACAGTGTTGTGCGGAATGCATTTTGCTGTCCTCAGACCATATAGCTGTATCAGGCCTCACTGGCTCAGTCCCACAACATTTAACCACCACATGACATATACCTGCACTGCTTGCTGTTTTCAATGCCACACACTACAACCTACATAGATATCTGCAGATAGCAACCTTCAACTACATATACATGTCTAGCCTTCACTAACAGTTGCAGTATGTCCCTTGCCCTATGCACATCTGCATTTACATATAGATACGGACTGCGCCCACATATGGAGGGTTCACAGTATGCACAGTAACCTTCAGACACATCATTCGGATGCCAGCAAATATGTATCTGTTACATACCTTACCTTTGTATTTCTTACCTCTGTCTGTTGTACCTGTTGACGTTCATTTTTCTTTTGAAATATTTTTTTTTTTGGTGTCTCCAAACACCTCTGTTTGTTCGTTTGTCTGTCTGTCTGTCTGTCTCTCAAGCTTGCTCTTTCTCTCTCCATATGCTGCAATGATATTATTGCATGTGTGAACAGCAAGTACAGGCTGCTTTTGTAGGTATATGCACATGTGCATGTGATGACCTCTGCACCAGTTGATGCCCACCATTTAGTAATTGCATGCAGCCTGCTGCATGCTAATTGCAGTTCTCACTGTGATTTCAGGACACTGCTATAAAATGATAGGTTAGGTAGACATAGGCCTTTGAGTTTTGCAAGGTGGGGACCATGCTTGTTTGCTGTGGACACTGTTGTGTGAGTCAGAAGGTTGGTATATGTCTCATATCTGAAGCTGGGTTGTAGCCAGTGAAATGCATGTTGTACTGAAACCTGACTGTTGCTTCTTCCAGTACACTCTTCTCAGTGTATCAGTTTACTCACACCTCCTAATGCTAACACTGGATACATGGGAGTATGTACTTTCTTTTGGAATTAGGGAATTAACTAGCATACAACAGTGGTTATTGCAATGTATTGCTCTGGCTTTCCTATTTTCCCTTTACATTCACTCCCTGTAATACATGTTACATTTTTTTTCTTGCAATGTAATGCTCTGGCTTTCCTATTTCCCCTTTACATTCACTCCTTGTAATGCATGTTATATTTCTGTCTTGAAATGTATTGCTCTGGCTTTCCTATATTCCCTTTACATTCTCTCCTTGTAATGCATGTTATATGTCTGTCTTGAAATGTATTGCTCTGGCTTTCCTATTTTTCCTTTACATCCACTCCTTTTAATGCATGTTACATTTCTTTCTTGCAATGTATTGCTCTGGCTTTCCTATATTCCATTTACATTCACTCCTTGTAATGCATGTTATATGTCTGTCTTGAAATGTATTGCTCTGGCTTTCCTATTTTCCCTTTACATCCACTCCTTTTAATGCATGTTACATTTCTCTGGCTTTCCTATTTTCCCTTTACATCCACTCCTTTTAATGCATGTTACATTTCTTTCTTGAAATGTATTGCTCTGGCTTCCCTATTTTCCCTTTACATTCACTCCTTTTAATGCATGTTATATTTCTTGCAGCACCAAGTTATTGTATATCTGCTGTGGCTTAGTGGTATGTCAAGCAGACTGGTGAGTCCAAGGTGTGGGATTTGAGACTGACAAGGATATTTTATTTTGCTGCTGAGCAGTACAAGGACCTTGTCATACAGAGTGACTAAGGCACTTTTAAGCAGTTGTAAGCGGGTTTGCATGGGTTTGCGCGCCACTTAGCGATGCTTAGCTAAGCACACACAAGCTCACACTCACGCACTCACGTAAAGTGCTGCCAAACTCTGGGCAACTTTATTTAGCTGGGTAAAGTGCTGCTAAACTCTGGGCAACTTTATTTCACTGGGTAAAGCACTGCTAAACTCTGGGCAACTGTATTTAGCTAGGTAAAGCACTGCTTAAATCCTTATATCAAATCAAAATGGTCATATCATACCATTCCACATAACCTGCTGGTAAAGACCCACAGTACAAGATTTGTGTTATGGCATTCCTATTTTCCCTTTACATTCCCTCATAGTAATGCATGATATATTTATTACAGCACCAAGTCATTGTATATCTGCTGTGGCTCAGTGGTAATTCATGCAGTCTAGTGTGTCCAAGGTCCGGGGTTCGAGACTGACAGGGGTATTTTATTTTTCTGATGAGCAGACTACAGGCCTTGTCATACAGAGTGACTAAGGCACTTTTAAGAAGTTGTAAGCGGGTTTGCGTGATGCTTAGCTACGCTTATCTACGCTTAGCTAAGCGCACACAAGCGCACACCCGCTGACTACTGCTTAAAAGTGCTTACTCCCGCTAACACCCACGCTAATTTCTTTTAAAGAAAAGAAAATGGGGAAATAGGAAAGTGGTGAAAAAGGGGACACAAAGAGGGTAGGACAGTAGGAAAACAAGCTCAGGATGTGCAGGAAGGATGTAGGGAAGGCCCATAGCTGCCCAATTCTTTACCAGCAACAGCTGTGCATATGTTAGAAATTTAGAGTGAGATTTGAAACCTTCCACCCCTGAGAGAGGAGTGAGGACAACAAAGTATGTTGTACAGCCAATTGTAATTATCAGTTTACATGTCCAGCAGACATGTGTGAGAAATGGGCAGCTATGTATGGGGTGTAATTTTTTTGCGGGTACAAATTGCCCTTTTTTTTTTTTTTCAGGTAAGAGTGGAATGTGAGGTAAAGGAAGTAGGAATATTGAGGGAGGTGGGTTGGGGAGGTTAACAGACAAGACAAACAAGACGCATACAGGGGCAGAGTATGACACATGTGGTGGGTACATACAATTGACGTGGACGGATGTTTGGATATTGCAAGCCCTTTAGCCCACAGATGGCAACAGTGGAAATGAGATCCTCACCCATGGGCAGTTACCACTGTGCCTTCACAGCCCAGGCCGAGGCTGTGCTGTGGGCTGGATAAGAGGGGCATGCACACCCGTGAGTTGTGCCACTCTCGCCTCAAGATAGCATAGGGGATCAGTCACAGAACACCTGATCTCACTATGCACCACAGACCAGACCCTTTGGAGGGTGAGTGGAGGCTCTCCTCTGGCCACGCTTCCAGAGGGGGGGCGAGCCCCATCCCCTGCAGTGCTTCCACCTGAAGGTGGCACAGGGCCACCAGAGGAGGAGGTCCCAGGCTGGGCACTGGTGCCAGCTGCAATCGCCAGCTGAGGTGGGAGAGGTGGGTCTGCTGGGATCCGCCTTCCCAGTTGTCCTATGTTTAGCAGTATTTAATGGCATTTTGGGTTAGTAACAAACAACACCATTCCAAATTAGTTGTAACAGCATGCATTAGTATCCCCATTAACCAAACACACATGAATTCCAAACGTTGAACAGCAAGCATAACACATGCATATTTAGAACAACAGTGGACATTACAACAGCATGCAGGGTTGATTGGTGGCAACAGGCCATCAGGTTTGGATATGTGAACAGGGCACATGCATCAACGTACATGCAGATATGTATAAACCAACAGGACAAATGTCCATAGGAATTAATTGTGAATACACATACCCAGTTTGGTGTGGAATGGCATAATTTGTGAACATAATGTAGGGCGGTAAAATATTACATTAACAACTTAAAATACCTATACATATACTGTACATTCCTACTAGATGCGGATATATATCCCCTACATGTATTAGTACAGTTCCCTGTATGTAACCTTAGAAATGTCCGTGATGGAGATGTTACTGCTACATTAATATACATTCCATTTGTATTCATATATATTCATATCTGGCTGTGTTGAGGTAACGTATCCTGCTACATTTGAACAGTTACGTACAGTTCTAGCAACACACTGACATTTGTGGGATCACAAGCACAAGCTGCTCATGTACTGGATTAACATGTACATACTATACATGAAACAGTTGAGGACTATAAATATTCTTCTGAGATACTAGCATTCCCATCAGCCAGTTTATATGGGCCTAGACATCTGTGGATGTTCAGCATTTCATACAACCATACTATCTCCATAATTCAAGGGTACAACAACATATCCAAAATGTGGGACGGACACAGTCCAGGTATTGTACTTTATTAAAAACATTTCACTCTTTGGTTGTGGCTGTCTCATTCATTTCATTATGTAGTGCATGCAGTATACCTTTATTCCAGACTTTTTACACCTTTAATGGTAGCTTCAAACTCTTTCTCACACTCTCTCACTTATTTTATATTTACATTTCAGGATGGTACTTCATTCCAGGCTTTATTAACATTTATTACTGGGTTACAACAATCCTTTCCAGCTGGCTCACTTATTTCATATGACAGTATATACAAGGATGTATTCAAGACTTGTCTGCACTTTATTGATGGATTAGAATGCTCATTTTCAGACCGAAGCTGTTATCTGATATTACAATACAGGTGGAAACTCTATTTGAGACTTGTTTACTCTTTATTAATGGATTACAATAATCTTTTTCAGGCTGCATCACTTATCTGATCTTAGAATACTAACAGAAGCTTTATTCTAGGCTTATTTGACCTTTATTACTGGGTTACAACACTGAACTCTTTTACAGGCTGTCTCACTTATATTCTATAATAATACCAGCTGAATAATTACTAACCTGCCTGGTGGCGCAGCCTTAACAGCCTATCAGCATAGGCTTGCCGATTCGCGGAACGAACACCTGCAGCTGTAATATAAATGAAGGGATATTGGAACATACCTATCCATACTATAGGCTAGGATAGCATTTCTTACATACTTAATTACATGGATACTTACTCAGTAGTGGGGCATTGGGCATATGATGGGCCTCCTGGATCCATCAGTTTAGTTGGTCCTCCTTTTGACGCTTCAGGTCCGCATGGTGGTGACGGACCTGCTCACCAGTCCTGGGAATGCCTGTGGCACTGGTAAGATCATGTGCCAACTGGTTCCACTCCCCTGCCTTGTATGCTCCCCATTGAACCTGGCCCTGCATGAGTCAGCCTTCATGATGGTGGACTAGGAGCCAAACCATATATTTGGACTCCTCAATGCCCCACCTTTGCGCTCTAAAGCGATTACCCTCTCCGACGCCTGCCATCCTGACTGCAAATGGGTACCACAATCAGTTATGGTGTGTATTCCTGCCTATGGAGCTTATATATGCCGGTTTTCCCGCACTTATTTGTGATTGGCCGTTTTGGACATTTATCAGCTAAGAACAAACAGGCTTTGTCATGGTTATATTTTCATTCATTCCTATATGTATGGTAATACTGGATTTCGAAGTACAACTGTCATGGCTTAGTGGTTCAGTACTTTGACTATGGTTCACAATATCCCGGGTTCGGCCCTTGTCATTGCTTTTTTATTTTACTACTGTCTAGACAGGCTAGGAGGTGCGTCTGTGTAAAGGCAACTTTGCTACACATTGTCCAAAGTTGCCCGACGGTAAGCTGGTTGGCACACTGCGCAGCTCCGCGCAAATGGCTTACACTGGGTAAAGCATTATTTAGCTATGAGCAGTCATATTAAGCTGGGTTTAGCGCTGTTTAGCTATAGGCACACATATTAAGCTAGGTAAAGTGCTGCTTCACTACGGGCACTCATATTAAGCTTGTTAAAGCGCTGCTAAGCTATGGGCAATTATGATCCTTTTTATATATACATAATATAGGTTGTGTTCACAACTACATGGGCCATTTCATTACATTTTACTTAAATTATATTTATATATGTCGGGGAATTGTTTCATACTTATTTAAAGAAAAATGGAGAGGGATGTTGTGGGGCTCGAACCATGACTACCTCCTCTTTGGGCGGCGTCTCTACTGCTACGCTATTGCTACTTGGCTTAATTTGCATATGTAGATCTTATATGCTTTTCAATGTCATATCTGCTAACTGTGGCTGAGCGGAGGGCATACCCGCGCAAACAAGCGCATATGTGGGCAAACATATTGGAAATTATAAAAAAAAAACACGAAACGGTTATTTTTACATTTTAAACATTTTCACTAGGGTTTAGTCTGTGGGGATGTGTGGTGTTGTGTTTCTTGACATTTCAGTGGAGTCGCTCATGGGTGTTTACTATCATGACTCTAACTCTTCTGAGGGCGTGTCCCTTTGCAGTACTCGACAATCGGACACGCCCTCTACTTTCCTACATGGACCGTGTTAGACTAGAGTATGAGTCAGCATGCCCTCATGAATATTCATGGCACGCTGACATCATACCGTTCAACTGCAGCCTCCGAGTAAGACTTATTAAGTCTTACACGGAGGATTTGTGAATCCGGGGGTAGGTGAGTTTGCAATCCAGGAAGCAGACAGGCATCTGTGTAGGTGCTGTGTCTGCAGGAAAAATGTATGTGGTTACTAACCATGTACTGGAATGTAAAAATAAAACAAGGGCTATGACAACTCAAATAAAAGCATGTATTGGGTGCAGTAGGCATGCCAATGGCCAAAACTATGGCCACTGACATTTAAAAGGGATGCAATTAATGAAAAATTAAAACTATTTTTGATATCACATATGTCACGTTAAAGAGGTGTGCAGAGACATGCAAACATACTAAGTCACAAAAAAAATTAAAATAGTAAAATATGATATTTAAAGTTATATTGAAGTTTCCCATTATACTGGCCAGCATGCAGAGTCATACAAGGGCAGGTTATAGTGGTTGCTAAGGACATAGGCTCTGGTGTAGTGCAGTATCTAGGGTATATGCAATTAGGTGTATGTAAATGAGCTAAGTTTATTAAATAGCAAAATGGACCACCATGTCCGCAGGTACTAACTGTGTAAAGGCTAGAACCATGGTAGTGTAGGCAGAAGACACAGTTGACATGAAAAGGGGGTGTGTCAGGGTTTGTGTAAACACATTGGAGCTTAGCAGCTCCTGTTTGTGCTCAGCTAAGCACAGCTAAGCAATGGGGTGTGTCTGAGGCTGCTAAGCTGTGCTTAGCTGGTTAAAGAAAAGCTAAGAGTACTCATGTACAGGGGAGGCCCTTTCTGTTTAGCAATGTGGACACTAGCTTCACTGGTTTCCACAGTAATCTGCGGGGGCTCAGCAGTGGAAGAAATTTAAGAAAACAAAAGGGGCAAATAGGCTGGGAAAGCCAATCAAGCATAAATGACTAATAAGCCCTTTTCCACTGACACTGGCCCATTCAAAACCCTTAATAATATAGATGGCAGGTGGAATGTATCATAGTCATCCAGTCACACAGGCTGCATTTGGAGCCCATTGGTATAAAGTATGCATACACACTTCAATCTGATTTTTCCCACATACTTTGCACCATTGGAGTATACACTTGGAAATTTTAACAGAAAAAATGATACGGGCTGCTGCTGTTCTGCTACATCTGTATACACTGCAGGCTGAGGGCAGTAATGATGATGTTGCTGACAATAAACCCAGACTGAGGAGGAGAAGAATGTTCAGGCCCAGGGTAACCTTTCAGGGACTACATGAGAAGGAGATAGTAGAGTGCTACAGGGTGGACAGGGACATACTACAGCAACTCACCCAGTTCTGCCGGCCTCACCTCAGACCCAGAGCCAACAGAGGGGAACCCATCCTAGTGGAAACAAAGGTATGTGTAACCTTAAGAATACTAGCTACAGGTACTTTCCAGAGACCTACTGGGGACATCATGGGGCTCTCACAGGCATCTGCATCCAGGGTACTCCACCAGTTCCTGGATGTCATGCTAACACATGCCAGTGAGCACATTTATTTCCCCAATACCCCTGAGGAGAAGACCAACAATATGTGTCTCTTCCACCATGTAGCACACTACCCAGAGGTACTTGGTGCTATAGACTGCACTCATGTGCAGATCAAAGCACCACACAGTGAGGAGGGTAGAGTTTATGTCAACTGCAAAGGGTATTATGTTATCAACTGCTAAGTCATGTGGAATGCCCAGGGCATTATCATCAATGTGTGTGCTGGCAGCCCTGGCAGTTATTACAACTCCCACATCTGGCATGCATCACAGCTGTACCAGGCATTTTCCAGTGGGGGACATCCCATATGGCCATCTAGTGGGGGATGCTGGTTACACACTGGAACCATGGTTGATGACATCCACCAGAAATGCACACACCAACTGAAGAATGCCATAATGAGCACACACACAAACAAGGAATATCGTATAGTGTGTTTGGGCTGCTCAAGTCATGGTTCTGTTGCCTTGATATATCTGGTAGAGCCCTGCAGTGCTCTCCAGCCACATGTGTAAACATGTTCATAGTATCTGCCATGCTACACAATATGATCCTGTGGAAACAGCTGCAGCAGGAACATCATAGGAAAGGGACACACAACTCCCACCATTGCCGAGGTCTCCACAGGCACAGGGGGACTTGGAGGAGGAACCCCCTGAGCCTGTCCCTGTAGGCAGATATAGATGTGCCCAGTACACCCTGGCCTTGTTAAAGAGGCAATGCATAGCACATACACTGACACCCTAGGGGCCCAGGGACTGACACCTCACATACACACAGTAAAATGGATGCCAGCCACATCACACTACCTATACCTTACCATGTATAGACTGTGTACTGCCTGCATCTGACAGAGTCAGCCATGAAGCACTGTCTTCTCAACTGCTGCTGGCACAAGGTAAGTCTCTCTTATTAACAATAAATGAATGGGGTAGTAGACTGTGGTAGCATATGCATGGCATTGTTGCATGTATGCATGACAACAGAGTGGGTAACCAAGATAGCAGCAGACAACGGACAGCTATGTGGGACAACAGGAACTCTCTCCCAAATACTGGCTGCCCCACAATATGCAGTAGACCCTAAGCCAACAAAATCCACTGCACTTTGTGAGGGACTTACAAACAGTTAGAACAAAAGACAAATGCATGGACGTCAATGTTGGAGTCTCATACATAGCTCTAAACCTCTTACAGCAAGAAATCTGTACAAAGCCATAAAGAAATGAAGGGCAAAGGCCCAAAAACAGGGACAAGTCTTAAATATTGCTCTTACAGAGATAGAAAGCTGATAGAATAACAGTTATTGCAGTAGCATGAATTCTCTGAAGGGCAAGACGTCTGAAACTCAAATGTTTGTCATTACTTTCTAACTTCAGTCATTAATGATTTCACAATTATTTGCCACACAACCACATTTTTTATGAAAAATGAACCCAGAATATGAGCCAAACACCTAGACAGTTTGTAAAGATGTCTACAGTTGAGAGGTATGCCACCCTCCCCCAACACATCTGTGTTCACATAGAACTGCAGTCACATTTATGTTTGTAAGGTAATAGCAGCAGACCACACATTCCCAGGGCTGTCACAATCAACTTGATAATGTGTTCCATTTCTACAATATGGTGGGGTCAATATCCTTAGTATGTTTGTGGTTAATAGTGTCAGGAAGTAAACAGCAATTAGTGGTGGCTGTTGTGGCTTAGTGGTCTAAGTACAATACTGTGGCTGTTAGGGTCCATGGTTTGAGACTGGCCATGCTGACTATTTTGCATGTCATCTACGGCAATGGTAGGAGTTATGCACACTGTCCAAAAGTCAATATTTGTTATTGCAGAAAAGCTGGACAACGGAGGGACCGGGGCCACACATATGGACAGTACATAGCTCGGAGTAACCTACACAGTGCCTAGTAGAACAGCAGGTTGTGACAAGTCAGTCTAGTGCCAGGATATAAAGGCTGCCACGTTACTGTGTCAGTACTGATACCTAGTCAGTGGGCACCATCCATACCCCTGTAATGACAGGGTGTCACAGAATGTCCACACGTATGCCTCATATATCTGTTCTGGTTGTCATAACATTGCATTTGCCTGCCAAACTATTTGAAGACCAATAAAGGCTGATGAGAAAACATCAATGACAGTTGAGATGCAGATGTCATATCCATAAGTAAATGCAAGCTAATACAAAAGCATTCTACCAACTGTGTTCATTTGGAAGAGCAATATTAAGAGCCTGCCCCCATACCTGGGCCTGTGTCTGACTGTTATATATGGGCCTGTCCAGATGTCTGTCTGTAAGAGTTTGATAGCTATGGCCAACATGTAGCCCAATAATAACAGTGCAACACAAACCATTTGAGGACCACAGCAGATGTATAGGGCAAAATTATGGATAACCTGCTAAACTTGTAAGTCAGAGGTGTGAAGTCTGTAACCCTGTGTGTGATGTTACAACTTCTACCCCACTCACATGATAACTACAAACACATAGCAACAACTGTGGACAAAGATTGTAACTGGACTACAGAAGGACAAAGAGACACATATAAAGTGAAGGGAAACGACTGGCCAGACAAACATAGAATATGCACACTAGAACAATTTGTGCTGTAACATAGTTTCCTGCAGTATATGGGGTCAGTAAACAAATGTCTGTCAGTGCTCCCTCACACTACTCTTTACTGATCTGCCACTGACATACTAAGAAATCACAGTGCTATGTAGAATATACCACACATATTATGTAAAACTTTGCTCAGTCCAATGCACTCTGTACCTGCACCAGGATATAACTCAGTTAATAAGGATAGCACATAGCTAGGAGATCCTCAGCCAGTATATCACTGAGGTGCTGGACTACTTACACAAGTTCATCAGCCAATCGACTGTAGCACACAAAATCCGGAGTACAGCTAGCTCTGGAATGGAGCCCAACTCTTACTATTGAAGGTCATACTGGGCATGCTCCTACACTTAGAGAATTACAGCCCATGTCTAAACCCACATCTGACTATACAACTGTGTTATCCATGTATGGTTTTGCACACAGACAGCTATGTACACCTTAAATGTGTCTCCCCACCCCCATCAGACAGGATTACCCTCAGCTATCTGGAGGTGGCACATATGTGATATATCAGCATTTGCTGAGTGTGATAGACATATATATATATATATATATATATATATATATATATATATATATATATATATAGGTAACATATACAAATATATCAATTATAAACAGGCAGAGACAGGGGGAGGGAAAGACAGATAGTGACAGATAGAGAAAGAGAAACAGACAGAGAGAGAGAGAGAGAGGCATAGAGAGAGAGAGACACTCTGAAAGGCATAGAGTGATGTCCTGATGCAGACATTTGCACACCAGTTGTAACCACTGGCATTTGCCAGTATGAAGGTGAGCTCCATTGTGCAATAGTAGTGAGGTAGGGGTTGTAATCTCACATCACCTGCCTTGTGTGTGTGTGTGTGTGTTTTTTTTCTAGGTTAAAGGAATTTGAGGTGTTTCTACCCAGTAAACTCCCAACAGCCCTACTTTACAAGGCCTGTTGATGTCATTCACCTTAGAAGCACCTTTGGACACCCTTCACTCATATAAGCTCTTTGGCACATAGCGCTATAATACATGCAACTAAATAGGTAGGGGTTCTAATTTCAGCACTGGCAACTGTGTGTGTGTTTCAAGGTTAAAGCATTTTGAGGCACTTCTCCAATTATGTAGCAGTATAGTACAGAATACTAGATAGGGTGGGGTTCTAATCCCAATACTGGCAACTGTGTGTATTGGTTGTACCATTTTGAGGTCCGTGATGCCCCCATTGTATTTCTTTACAGGCCCTGTTCATGTCATCCACCTTAGATCCACTGTTGGACGCTTTCAACATATATAAGCTCTGTGAATCATGTGATAAGTAGGTAGCATGGTAGCACTTACAACTAGGTAGGCAGGGGTTTGAATTTCAATGCAGCTAACTGTCGTACTGTATATGTTTGTGTGTGAAACATATCTTCTGTGTGTGTGTGTGTGTGTGTGTGTGTGTGTGTGTGTGTGTGTGTTGGTTATAGCATTTTACAGGCCTGTTGATACCCTCCCCATGGCATTGTTTTAAAGGGCCTGTTGATGTAATCCAACTTAGATACACCATTTTAAAATCTACAAGCCATACCACTCATCTGTACAGATGTATGCAGAATGTCCAGATGTTTGCAACATGTATGTGGTCCGTGTCTCATAACAATGGAGTTTTATGTCAGCTATGTGCATGCAATATATAGACATGTGAAGGGCCTGTGATGACCTGCTGCCCCCAGTGACCCACATGTATCTAGACATGATTTCTAACTGCCACCACACACATATGTAGGCACTGCCTAAGGCTGTGTCAACTGTAAGCAGTGTGCTGTTTGTCATTAAGCCACAAACTGCTGTTAATACACTGCAATGGGCCATAAGGTGGGTATGGAATGGTGTCAAGGTCCTGGCCTCAAGCTGAATGCAGACAACAGTGTCAGCATACCATATGGCAAGGACATGGCCCCACTATTTCCCATATCAGCAGCAACCCCATAAACACACACACTGCGATGACAGACCTGGGTACTCAGCATGCTAACAATGTTGCATTCAGGCAGCATGTAGTGGCAGTGGTCAGAAAAGACATGTATGTGGTTCATCAAATAGGTAGAGGGATTGCAACCAGACTAAAGGTGGACATTATATCTGAATAGTCCTCAGTCAGTACAGCAATATATTAGCAGCATGGCTGGTCTGCTATGCACCTATGCAGACAACTGCAGAAACTGTAAAGGCTATGTTAACACCCACAAAGGTCATTCATGGCCCTCAACACCTGTGCCATGCAGACAGCCTCTAATCAGTACTGCCCTAGTGATTATTGGCCAGGTTGTCCACAGGTGTCTGTGGCATGCCTAGATGGAAACATTGTGATCAGCCCTTCAACAGCTGCCCCATATACAAAAGTAATACCCTGTGTGCATTACCGGTATGACAGACCTAAATCACATAGGACACAGCACAAAAAGCTGATGGAGAGACAGGTTTGTCAACCAGAGGCTGCCCTGTCTGATGAATGCACTGCCCAAACATGCCAAAAACAGTGCCATGCAGACCATTTTCAACTGCTTCAAGGCTGAGTGGCTGGGAAATAAAAACAACTATCTGTCCCAGAGCTTCAACATGTGTACATCAATGCCATGGCCAACATGTTCTAATTGATGATTGTGTTGGGGGTAAAATAAGGGAACAAGGTCCAGTACTCTAGTAACCTCTTCTGTAACTAGGAACCTTTGATGCCAAGGAACACCCAGGTGACATGTATCAGGACTAGCTTGCTATGTCAAGGGGTATGCATGCAAGGTTATGCTGTCTGTCCCCGCTGTCTCTCACACACTATTCCACACATACCTTGGCAATGAAAAGGTGTCTGTGTTGCCACCCCGCCATCTTTAGCTTCTGTAATGGCAGCAGCTCACCATGACTTACACACGCAGACACCTGGAAAAGAAACATTATAAGGTCTGTGAGACATAAGTTAGTCGGCAGTACAAATAGCAATAAAGCATAATGGCACAAAGGCATATACACTTTGATGAGTATGCATGACAGTTGGCAGCATATAGCACCTTGCAGGGCATAACACTACTAAACTACAAAATGCCATTACATGTAGTAGATTCACCCTGTGTACCAGACACATATTAGCATCTCCCTGCATCAATGATATGGATAACAGGGATATGGCACATATATCATCACATGCAGGGGGTGTGGTGTGGGGTTGCCAAAGGCCTAGGCTGTGCCATACAGTTGACATCATATGTGAGTGTCTGGAGGGGTGCTGGTCAGCTGGGCCATGGAGAGGAGCTGTTTGTGTCTGTTGGTGACTTGGATGTGACAAACATGTGCGTGCATGCACACAGTCAAGCCATGTGCTAGCCTTACATGAGGGTATGTTGGACAAGCAAGGACCATACATGGCAGAATGTACAGTTCACTGTCTCCAGCCATGAACACGGGAACTGGTTTTGCCAGTAGTGGCACTGGCCCTACCATGCCCAAATCTCAAAAAGCCAACAGTTGCAGAACAAAGCTTAGTTTATAAAACCAGGACTGGATGCAGTATGAAACAAACCAAGCAACACTGATACTGATCAAGTGTTTAATAAAACAAAGCTTTCAGGTCAAACAAACCCTTCATCAGTGTATAAAATACAAACACATACTAACCATTTTTATATACTATCAAAAATCACACAGCCATTAATTATTCAATTAAACAATCAATCCTAGTTGTAAACAATAGTTGCAGAAGCACAGAACTCTATTTCAAACACATTTGTTTATACCTTAGTGCAGGTTTTAAAGAAACAGTCTGGTTTAAACCTGGTAATACATCAGCACAAAGGTGTATTATCCATTGATATTCCTTCATCTCAATAAGATGCAGATGTGGAGTACACAGTGACCTAGCCAGAGTACCTCCTTTATGGTGAGGGACATCTGTACAATCTTTGAACTAAGCCTGTATGACATAAAGCTGATATGGCAAAGCGACTTCTTGCACAAGCGATTACCGGGAAACTGCCCTTTCCGCAATGTACAGTGATCTCAGAGTTGGTATATTAAAGAAAGCATCCCCTTTCCTAGCCATTCCAAACAGTGTAGCATGTTTATATCACACTCTACACTCACTAGGAAGGCCGACCAAAACATTTCGGAACTCCAAATTTCAACATTTGGTGTCTCCGATTACATGAACGTTCGATCAAAGTGTGTCAAGTATGTCGTACTCGACATTTTGATCATTTGTTCATGTAATATAGACCCGCAATCACAATGTACTTTATTACCAGGTTCATGCCTACACAGTATTACTACGGTATTGGCTTTCTTTCATCATTAGTAGCTTGTTTGCTGCCTTCAGCTGTATTACACAGTACCTGGCATTAGTCACTTATATCAATGTTGGTGTAACAACACATTTATTCAGTATACTCAGAACACTATATACCTAATGGCAGTAGACAATTACACTTTCTTATTTATTGTACTATATATTGCAAGTTAGATCTGTACTCACCACACTGTCGGTGCAGCCTCGGCAGACATCCAGCATTGGCCTCAATGTTACAAGCCCTCTCCTCTGCAGCTGTGGGGGGAAAACACACCATTATGCATACCTGTCTATCAGATATTCATACTACAATTTGAGAAATCTTCAGTTTATATACTTACAAACTTCTGGGAAAATACGGTCCCAGTCATCTTGGATCCATTGGGCTGAGAGTGCCCCCTTCCTCCATTTCAGGTCATTATAATAATGACGTACCTGCTCACCAGTGTGGAGGATGCCAGTGGCATTGGTGAACTCATGTGCCAGATGGTCCCAGGCCTCAGACTTGTATTCCGAGCTCTGGTACTGGCCCTGCAGCAGTCTGTCACTATGGTTCTTAACAAGGAGTCCAGCCATGACCCTGGACTCCAACATGCTCCAGCACTTTGCCCGAAAGCACGCTACCTCTCCAGCACCTGCCATAGTTCCTGCATGGATCAAACTCTAACAGGTTCTGTCTGTATTCCTGCCAGTGCTGTTTAAATAGGGCCATTTTCCCAACCTTTGCTGCCACTGGGCCATTTCTAAAAATTCTGAGCAAAGCTCAGCAGTGTGTAAACCCACTAAGCTGAGTTGAGCAGCGCTTAAAGTGGCAAATGCCTGGCAGTGCTTAGCAGTGCACAATCCGCTTAGATGAGCTGAGGACTGCTTAGAATGGGACTGCTTAGCAATGCTTAAACTGGCTAAGTGGAGCTAAGTGTTGCTAAGTTTTGTTCAGACAGGTCCTGTTTAAGCATTTCTAGGATTGGCTTAGCAGTGGTTAGCAAAACTGAGCTAAGGGCAAACAAAACTTTTCATTTAAAAAGAAATAAAAAATGAATATTAATTACTCAGTTCTGATACATTATTATTAACTGTGTGTATTTTACTTTACATGACCTCCCCCTATGTGCTTTCATTACGTTACCTTGGTGTGTGACTGTATTGTATCAGACACTTGTGTTTAAATGTTGTTTTTTTCCTCATATCTCTACTGACACTGGGATTCTGGACTATCTATACTACACTAGTTAACAAATATCGATAACTACATAAATAATTAAATAAAAATTATTATAAAAAGGCTTTCCCATGTAAAAGTAGACTGGTCTGTTTGGGTATTCAAACCATGCACCTACTGCACATGAAGCTGTGACTATAACCACTCAGCTGACATGTGAAGAGATCACCTTTACATTTCTATATAGCTTCTCAATATGTTTAAGTACTGCTGAGCAAAGCGGTGCACCTTGCAAATCAACTTAGCTACACTTAAATTTTAAAGAAAAATAAATTAAAAAAATGTAACCATTAATTAAAAATTAAACATTAGACTTCAAATTATTAAATAAGTGTCCTAGGACACTTTCTTTATTGTTTTAGTGCCATACGGCACTTTCACAATGCAGGTGGTTTGTTATGGGTACTGTAGCACACTCCCTACATGAAATTACACTTCACATTCTTAATAAGTGTCCGAGGACACCTTTCTTATTGCTTTAGTGCCATACAGCACTTTGAGAGTGCAGGAGGTGTGTTACAGATCTGCAAGCTCTGCAACACACCCCCTAACACTTATTCAGTATCCATGCACATGGCTGCCCCTCAGTAGTGCATCTTCATTAATATTAAAGGTGCACTGCCAAGGGAGATGCAGACATGGACATCATTCACTCCATGTAGGAATAATACTATTCCTACATGGAGTTTATTAAATCCAGGGGTTTGTTTAAAAGTGCTGACCCCTTCCCATACTACAGTTTTGCACCTACTATTCTTATTAGACCTTAAGGGAAATGCGTACCCTATGACAGATTTCCAGAGACTCACAAACTGAATTGATTGAGAGTCATCTCACTCTAACTGAAATCTACTATCTAGTAACATCATGTTACAAGACCCCCTCGATGACCCCCAAGCCATGTTTATTTCTTAAATATAGTGGATTAATTTCAGATACACAAAATTATTTCATCCTTGAAGAATTAAACTCCATGTTGATAAACTGGGGAACATCTAGGCCATGTTCCTAAATATCTCAATTTCCCAAATAAGAAATCATTCAATCAAATAGTCAAATAACCCACTAGAGGACATAATGTTCTTGAGCTTGTCTTTTCAAATATAGCATCTATATATAGTATCTCTCTGATGTACACTTCTCCAGTCACGTCTGACTTCAAATTTGTAACCTTTTCTTTCAAAACCCCTAAACCAGTATGTGCAAATTTCACAATACTCAAAGACTTCAAATGTACAAACCTCCTAATATTCTATGATAAAGTCTCAAAGTTTTAGTATATTGGTAACCCCCAAAATGTTGACATAGCTAGTAGTTGGGCAAATAAATTCTATGCTTACCTAGAAAACTGTAAAAGTTTGCAATCACTGCCAGAAGTAAACAAATTAGAAAGATAGGAAACCAACCTGGTGATGTTTATTCATAAATAAACAACAGAATAAAAGAAAAAAGGTCATTAGAATTTACAACAAAACTAAAGAGCAACAAATGGAGTTTAACATTTAAAGAGGTTATTTAAGATACTGAAAAATAACAGCAGGAAATCAAAGGTTTCCTGTGAACTTAGGCTGGGATCTGAAGCTAAGAATAATTACAAATCTTTCTTACCTACATTAGGAAATTGCAAAATAACATTCAACATTGATTGCTCTAAACATTTTCATAATGGCATTACCTACTCTGATCCAGTGGATATCACAACTATATTGGTAAACAAAAACAATGCAAATTACACCCCATTTACATCATATAAAACCCATGCATATCTAAGGATCTCAAACCCATTATCATCAGAGAAGAACTTTTGCTAAAAGTGCTCTCCAAAACAAAAAAAAAATATGTCTTCCATGGAACCTGCTGAACAACATTAAACATGCACTTGTGGACCAACTCCTGCAGTTATTCAACCTGGGCCTATTCACCAACTCTGCTCCAAAAGTATGGCACTTCACAAGGACATCCCCCCATGCACTCCAGAAATTACAAACCCATACATTTGGAAGCCTCATCTACAAGGCCATGGAACAAGTCATAACTGATCTAATAAACTGTGATATAAAGACATCTTATAAGATTTGATACCCATCAGTTTGGTATTGTTAATGGCAGATTGTGTCTAATGAATCTAGACATTTTTTTGAAAGGCTAACACAAGATGTTGGCATTGGTCACACTGTCAATACAGCATACCTTGATCCCACCAAGGCATGTGATACCATACAACACACCAACATTATTAATCTGTTAAGGGCACTTCAGATTGATCCCATGTAGATAGATGGATATTAAATTGGCTTATGATCCACACCATGAGGGTTGCAGGCATATCCTCACAGAAAATGAAGGTAAACAGTGGGTCCCTTGGGGATCCATGCTAAAACCTCTGCTGTTTGACATATGCTTTCCTGATCTCCAAATCAAAAATGGGGAGCTTGAATAACCACGTTTGCAGATGATTGAAACTTGCTGTTAAATCACCTCCTGATATGCAGAAGCTACAATGTGATCTCACAGATGTTAATAGCTGTTGCTCAGAAAATGGGTTAAAACTACTAGTTTTAGCATTTGGTAAAATACCCTCCACCCTACTAACAGTATAGAAAACACACCATTTCAAAATGAAGATGTGAAAGACCTTAGGACATGGAAAATAATTCCCTCTTCTTTGATCATCATATTGTTACAATGATCTGGAAATCCTTCTGGCTGGCACAGCTGATCATAAAGGATACAGAAGCCCTTGCCTTGCTGTATTCCACACTGATCAGGCCCATAATCAAATACAATGCTCACTTTGGGGTATGGCAAACTGGACATAAGAAGCAAAAAAAAAAAAAGATCATGTGCCTAAAAGGCCAAAGCCAGCAAGAGATGCTGTAGGCATTTTCCTTTTATTAACTGTCCTACAGACTCCTTAAGGATGAATTGTGCCAGACAATTATGAATCTGTCCGTACAAGACCTTTTATACCAAAAAAAGCACTATTCATTGAGAGTCCAATACCTTCTTTATTATAACACCAAATAAATTAAGCGCTTTCATCAGTTGAAACTTGACTTCATCAGAATTAAATACAAAAGATAAAACCCTGCTTTAATATATGGACTACTAGTCAATGATTGGTCCAGTAATTTAAACAATTAACAAGTCCATTAACTTAATTGAAATTTAAAATACCAAAGGTTAATTTATCACATCTAATAAAATTTCTACAAAATTCTTAATGTTATAAAAACATTGTAGCAGTGCAATATGTAATGGTAAAAAGCACAAATATCACAAATAAATATGTATTATTTTTATACAAATATCAACTATTTCTCATTTTACTTAAACTTGTTCTGCCCTTTCCTTTAAAATTGCTGCCAAATTCAAACATTTATTTAAGCCAGGGGAAACATTTGCTGCAAGCCTAAGCTGCCATATCAATTCCCTTTTCAATAATAGATTTTGCCAGTCTCCACCTCTGGCTTCCAAATGAACTAAATCTAAAATAGCAAAATGAAAACCTGTATAATCATTACATGTCATACTATGTTTATACAAAGCATTTGTAGCTTTTTTATTTTTTATGTCATACAAATGCTCGTAAATTCTTGTCTTGAGAAGCCTCTCAGTCTTCCCAATATAGAAAGAACTACAGGTGTCACACATAGCAATATAAACTAACTTGCTCGAAAAACAGTTGCCTCTCCTAGGGTAAACTGTATTATTGTTCTGGTTTTTCAAACATATTTTAGTATTCTGTAAGATGTAAGAACAATATTTACATCTTCCACAACACCTAGTACCATTGTTAATTACTTCATCTGTTACAAGACATTTTAGTCCACTTTCTAGAATCTTTTTCAAATTAAATCCAATTTTTGTAGTAAACACTGTTTTTTCACCCAAAACTTGATATTTGTCATGGTCAACTTTAAATATGCTCCAGTTCTTATGCAAAACATCTTTAACTTGTTGATATAGGGGACAGTATTGTAAAATACAAGTATGCTCAAGATTGGTTTCATTAAGTTTTTTATCAGTCTTACCAGAAGTTTCGTTTTTTTCTAGTCCCTTACCTAATAATGGGGTATATCTCTTACCCCATTCAACGTACACTTCATAAAGAGTTTTTTCCACCAGACTCATAGGGTAACCCCTATCCAAAAACATGTTTTTTAGATATTCAAATTCAGGTCGAAGATCTTCCACAGAAGATGTCATTCTAGCTACCCTAATTGCTTGACCCTTAATTATACTTTTCTTCTGACTGAAAGGATGATGACTGTTAAAATGTAGATAATTATTACAAAAAGTTTTCTTACGGTATATTTTTGATTTAAATTTGTCCTTATCTTTAATAATGAGTGTATCAAGATAACTAATTTCATTAGCATCAAACTGAAAAGTGAACTTCAAAAAACTGGTAGTACTGTTGAGATATTGGATGAATAAATGAATAGTCCCAACTGTTCCTTCAAAAATAAAAATATCATCCAAAATCTACAGTAGTAATTAATGTAATCAAAATATTCACTTCCAAACACATATTCTCTCTCCCATCCTAGTAAAACGATGTTTGCATAAGTTGGGGCACAAGCAGCACCCATTGCCACACCTCTAACCTGCTGGAAATATTCTCCCTCAAAAACCAGGTAGTTGTGGTCTAATATAAGTTCCATCATTTCACAAGTTAACTTGATTTCATCACCATTCATAGTAGACAGATTATATAACGTCTCCTCAAAATAAGCTAACCCTTCTTGTTTAGGAATACAATAGAACAAATCCATTCCATCAATGGTTACAAAATAACCTTCAGCATTCCATATATGACTTTTTAGTTGACCCAAAAAGTCCCAAGAGTCCTTGACTAAATGTGGACACCTTTCTACAACATGTTTGATCTTCTTGTCCACATACACAGATAAATTATGAGTTTTAGACCCAGTTGCCGCCACTATAGGTCTGAAAGGTAGATGTTCTAAGCTCTTATGTACTTTAGGTATACCAAATATGCCAGGGATTTTAGGATGTTTGTTAGTTAAAAAATCATAAACTACCCCTGTAATTCTTTGTTCCATCAAATATTCATACAGAAAACTATCAATTCTCTGATATGCTATATGTATTTGGTTTTTTGAACATATGGAGTAGTTATTAACATTGAATAGAATTCCCTGCATAATATTGGTACAATCAGTACTGTTAAATAAAACCATAAAATATGACCAAGGGAATATTGATGTTCAATCTCCCTTTAGGTCAGTAAATGATAACATTTTAGGCCCTATAGATTTAAAAATTACTGGGGAGGAAGAAGAATGTTTTGAAAGGGAAGAACAACTACCTTTTGAATACCAGGATTTTCCTTTACCACGACGCTCCAAAAGAATAGCGAATCGCAAACAAACGACTTACAACAAGGTATTCCAGAAACACATGGAGGCCCCAAGGTGGTAGTGACTTCAATTCTAAATGAGAATTCTAGTAACAAGTCAATACAAAATGTTTTGAATGGTTTCAATATTTATAATTATACTGATAGAGAAATATTGCCAGAATATTTCTCCCTTTTTTCTAAAGGTTTTAAATTTGTACCTATAAAAATTCCAGACATTGCTGACACCTTAGTTGATATCCAACTTTACATGAGAAAATTGAATTTACACTATTTCATTCTAAGGTTATGAAAATGGACACAGACTTTCCTAAAGAAGTGTGTAAAAAAAAGAAGTATGTTTAATCCCCCTTTAGACCCATTAATTAATATGTTTGAGAAGGTAGTTAAGGATGATATATACAAAATTTGGGGTAAAAACAAGCACATTTTTTATAACCTTAGTAACACAGAAAGAATCCTGTTGCAAAATTTAAGAAATGACAAAAGCATACGCATAAGGGCGCCGGACAAAGGGGGTGGTATTGTTTTATTTAACAGAACTGATTATACCAGTATTATGCAGGGAATTCTATTCAATGTTAATAACTACTCCATATGTTCAAAAAACCAAATACATATAAGATATCAGAGAATTGATAGTTTTCTGTATGAATATTTGATGGAACAAAGAATTACAGGAGTAGTTTATGATTTTTTAACTAACAAACATCCTAAAATCCCTGGCATATTTGGTATACCTAAAGTACATAAGAGCTTAAAACATCCACCTTTCAGACCTATAGTGGCGGCAACTGGGTCTAAAACTCATAATTTATCTGTGTATGTGGACAAGAAGATCAAACATGTTGTAGAAAGGTGTCCACATTTAGTCAAGGACTCTTGGGACTTTTTGGGTCAACTAAAAGGTCATATATGGAATGCTGAAGGTTATTTTGTAACCATTGATGTAATGGATTTGTTCTCTTGTATTCCTAAATAAGAAGGGTTAGCTTATTTTCAGGAGACGTTATATAATCTGTCTACTATGAATGGTGATGAAATCAAGTTAACTTGTGAAATGATGGAACTTATATTAGACCACAGCTACCTGTTTTTTGAGGGAGAATATTTCCAGCAGGTTAGAGGTGTGGCAATGGGTGCTGCTTATGCCCCAACTTATGCAAACATCGTTTTACTAGGATGGGAGAGAGAATATGTGTTTGGAAGTGAATATTTTGATTACATTAATTACTACTGTAGATTTTTGGATGATATTTTTATTTTTTGGAAGGGAATAGTTGAGACTATTCCTTTATTCATCCAATATCTCAACAGTACTACCAGCTTTTTGAAGTTCACTTTTCAGTTTGATGCTAATGAAATTAGTTATCTTGATACACTCATTATTAAAGATAAGGACAAATTTAAATCAAAAATATACTGTAAGAAAACTTTTTGTAATAATTATCTACATTTTAACAGTCATCATCCTTTCAGTCAGAAGAAAAGTATACTTAAGGGTCAAGCAATTAGGGTAGCTAGAATGACATCTTCTGTGGAAGATCTTCGACCTGAATTTGAATATCTAAAAAACATGTTTTTGGATAGGGGTTACCCTATGAGTCTGGTGGAAAAAAACTCTTTATGAAGTGTACGTTGAATGGGGTAAGAGATAAACCCCATTATTAGGTAAGGGACTAGAAAAAAATGAAACTTCTGGTAAGACTGATAAAAAACTTAATGAAACCAATTTTGAACATACTTGTATTTTACAATACAGTCCCCTATATCAACAAGTTAAAGATGTTTTGCATAAGAACTGGAGCATATTTAAAGTTGACCATGACAAATATCAAGTTTTGGGTGAAAAAACAGTGTTTACTACAAAAATTGGATTTAATTTGAAAAAGATTCTAGAAAGTGGACCAAAATGTCTTGTAACAGATGAAGTCATTAACAATGGTACTAGGTGTTGTGGGAGATGTAAATATTGTTCTTACATCTCACAGAATACTAAAATATGTTTGAAAAACCAAAAAAATAATACAGTTTACCCTAGGAGAGGCAACTGTTTTTCTAGCAAGTTAGTTTATATTGCTATGTGTGACACCTGTAGTTCTTTCTATATTGGGAAGACTGAGAGGCTTCTCAAGACAAGAATTTACGAGCATTTGTATGACATAAAAAATAAAAAAGCTACAAATGCTTTGTATAAACATAGTATGACATGTAATGATTATACAGGTTTTCATTTTTCTATTTTAGATTTAGTTCATTTGGAAGCCAGAGATGGAGACTGGCAAAATCTATTATTGAAAAGGGAATTGATATGGCAGCTTAGGCTTGCAGCAAATGTTTCCCCTGGCTTAAATGAATGTTTGAATTTGGCAGCAATTTTACTGGAAAGGGCAGAACAAGTTTAAGTAAAATGAGAAATAGTTGATATTTGTATAAAAATAATACATATTTATTTGTGATATTTGTGCTTTTTACCATTACATATTGCACTGCTACAATGTTTTTAGAACATTAAGAATTTTGTAGAAATTGTATTAGATGTGATAAATTAACCATTGGTATTTTAAATTTCAATTAAGTTAATGGACTTGTTAATTGTTTAAATTACTGGACCAATCACTGACTAGTAGTCCATATATTAAAGCAGGGTTTTATCTTTTGTATTTAATTCTGATGAAGTCAAGTTTCAACTGACGAAAGCGCTTAATTTATTTGGTGTTACAATAAAGAAGGTATTGGACTAGCAACGAATAGTGCTTCTTTTGGGTTTTACAGTTTTTTACAAGCACTATTGCACCTTTGTTTGATTCATCACCTTTTATACCAACTTAGTTCAGCAAACTGTAGGACCAGAAATCCGAACCTGCTTCAGCAAACAAACAAATCATGGTGGAGAGACAGATTTATCATGAAATGCCTACTCTTTCTCTGGAAAAAAAAATTCCATTCCAGATCATACAATGTGACACACTATCTTCCTTCAAGAAGTAATTAGACAACTGGATGGGTATTCTCAAATTCACCCAGGGTATGACTGGCAAGGTATAAATAGCCACATTATCCATTTGTCTTGTATATTCTATGATTCTGTAATTAAATGTGACAGCAGTTGTCAGGAACTTCTTTTATTTATCCAAGCTAATTGCCAAATGAATGCCGTTAAGGTCTGTAGAAGCAATCACTCCTTTATATTCAGCGCCGAATAGGCCAATTATCAAGAATCACCCCACCTTCCAGGTGTATCTCATTAAATATATCAAGCAATTAGAAAGAACCAGAATGTTCCCAACTTTTTGGTTCACAGGCCTAACATCCCTCCACTACCAATAGAGGCTGGAAACTCTATCCACTTATTCAGTGTCTTATAGGCTGTTGAGAGGTGATCTCTGTCTTTCCTTCTATGCCCTTAGAAATCCAATTGTCTTAGACCTACTATTTCTCAGGAAGCCCACTATCTCCATCAATACTTGAATCAGGGACCTAATTATTCACCAACAGTTAAAGAAAACATGGTGGGGGGACAGGTTTGTAACTCAGCACCTCCCAAAGCTCTGTAATAAACATCCGCTTCATGTTAACTGTGTAACTCACCATCTTCCTTTAAAGAGAATCTAGATGTCTGGACAAGTAACCACAAATTTAGGACTGACCTATATGACCCTCCTGTAGTGGAAAGTACTGGAAAGACAAGCATAGTCATGAGACTAATTGTTCTTAGAATATCTACGAATCTATAAATCTATGGATGTGAAATAATGTTGACAGGGGAAATTAACAGAAAAAAATTAGCAGATACCCACAAATGCTGCATGGCAATGCATTCAGTTAGTATTGCTTAAAGTACACTGTAGCCTTTTCTTTATGTGACTTTAAAAATGCTTATGAAGTGATTGCTGAAATGGACAGTTAAAGGGCTACAACAGGTAGAAACTATCAAAACATAAATATTTTTTATCTTAACAAAGTTCCACACAATCCAAACTTGACAATAGCATACTAACTACTTAATACTAATTTTATTTTTATTTTTTCTAATATTGAATGGCCTCATAGAGCAAATATTCTTACTTTTTGCTTGTTACTTTTTGCACATAACTTACTGTGAAAAAAGCTTTCCATCCTGTTTTTTTGGCGGATTACATTCCATTTATTAAGACTGGAAGTACACTTACTACAGAGTTAGAAAATCCTCAGTAACAATTTCAGGCTGTGACACATATATTTGTTATGTACTTATGTGTTACAAAATCTGTAAAATGTATCTACAGAAATGTAAAAAAAATGCTGGGATAGCACAAGCTTTATTTTAAGAAAAAGTTAAGTTTTATGAGTTTTAGATCCTTTCTTCCTCCCACCTTCCCTCCCTTAGTCAGGAAAAATATCACTGTTCACAACTTACAAACCTCAGCTAATTGGTAAAATTGTGGTCAATAGTTATCAGGTTTCTTCACCTTCACACTGCAAAAGACTGATTAGATTTATGGCCCCACATGAGGGAAAAAAGTCATCTCTTTAAACGAGTGAACACATTAAAAGATCTATGAAATTTGAGCCTGTAAAACTTTCTGAACCAAGTGATTGTGAAAAAGAGGTTTTAGTTATTTTGCTGTTTCTTTTCCTTGACAAAAAACTCTTAAATATTAGTAGTAAAATATTATAAGTGCAAGGGTGATAAATCCCTAAAGGTAGCATCATGAGATTGCATTTAACTCTAATATGGCATGCACTGAGTAAGCAGACAGGGATAAAAAGCTACAGAGGGAAGAAACTGTTAAATTATGCTTTTTTTTCTATGTGGAAGTATGAAGATTATTCTGTAGGGAAGAAAAGACACTCTGAGGAAAGGAAATGTTGTGTTCAGGGTATAACTGTCCTTTAAGTGGGTATTAACTGACCAAAATAATATAGCATAAGGCATGCTGTAAAAGGTATAATTGCAATGAAAATCTACTGTCAGTGCCTTTGGTTTTCAAAAACTGGATATTAAAAATATGTTGTCTTATTATTTACTAAATGCAGGTCGTTTAAGTGGCTTGCTCTGAAAATACACTACAAATGTTCATTATGATTGCTTCTCACCTTAATTAGTACCTTCAGCAGTCAAAGAATAAGCTAAAAATGCTAGGACAAGGTCTCATCAAAAAGATAGGACAGGCCTAAGTCACTTAAAAATACAATAATCTTAAATAATAAGCCTTAAGTTTCCAAGTGTACACTAAATATAAGTCAGAAAATAAATTACTGTTCACTAAACTTCTTAGTAGATATTTAATGTTATCTGAGCTGCTCCTTTGATAAGCTCAATAGAATTTATATCCTTTTGCCCCCCTTTTGTTGATAAATACCTCTCACTTACTAATTTTAAGCCCTTTCCCATTTTAAGCAAGTTGCATTGACTATTTTCCAAAAATTTCTATTTAAATTACAGAAATGCTCAAAGCCAAAAAAGAATTGCCTCTCTAACCTACTTGAAAGTGGCAGCTCCAGTTAATAATAAATCGTTAACTTTTATATTTAATCTTTTTCTTACCTCTGAAATATTAAATGTTATTTCTATGGGCAGTTAAGTAGCCAGCAGTCCATGACCTTTTATATTTACACAAATCAAAACAAATGTGGATAGTATCTAAATGAATATCTAACCCCATTTTAAGGTTAAAAAGAGTTCCAACTTGGTGAAATGTGTTTGGATTATATGAGTCAAAGAAGAGGTAAATGTTTTAAAGTGTTTTGATGTCTATGTTATATGTTTTCCCTTCTTTCAAATGTACATAACCACAGAGTTAGCATATATAAAGATGGGGGAACTAGACAAACATTGGAAGTGCAGATGGGTGAGATTGCCCTTCTACAAAATGATTATATTACAGTTTATGGAAATATATTTTAGCAACTATTCATTAGTGCAATAATGTCTTGTATTAATTGCTTTAGCTGTGAATATTTATACTTTGACTTAGTGAGGTATGATTAATTTTAGGAAATCTGGTAGAATCAATGGAATACAGACATTTAAACAAGTGAATACTGATCACCCCAAGCTATGTCCACAAATCTGCATTATAAAAAAAAAAAAAAAAAAAAAACAGAGGCAATGGAAAGCTGCTACAGAAAAATGCAATCACTGCACATTAGGGAAAGGACAACGAGTTAACTCTTGCACTGCTCACCAATGATCAGGCACAGTTTCAGAAAAATGCCCAAAACTCTGCTTTTGAACAGTTGGGATTTGGCTGTTTTCATTTAATTGACTTAATTCATATAATTCCATCAGGTGTTTTAGCAGGTCATTTTTATATTTTAGTAACATATATACTCTTTGGAAATGTACATAAATTCTTCTTTTTTTCTATAAAATGATTAATTATTTGCTAACATCCAACAATTTTTTTTATTTATTTAAAATTTGTTGACCAGGAAAGTCAGACTAGGACAGAGCCTATTTTCAGCAAAGGCCTGATTGAAATGCTCCAGATGCTTGTCTTTGGAATGTGGGAAGGAACTGGAGTATCCAGAGGAAACTCATGCAAATGTATGGAGGACATGCAGACTCCACACAGAAGGCACCCCAGCCAAAAATCAAACCAGAGAACCTCTTGCTATGAGGTGACAAATTTAAACGCTCCACCACTGCGCCACCTGAGTATAATGACAAGTATAATATCTGCAATAACACAATCAGAGCAAATTGACTAATAACCAAGTAATCAATTTTCACAAAAATCAATATTATTGACTTTAAGGGAAGGAATAAAAAAAAACAAACATCAACATTATTAATATGTGTCATGTTCTTAACTTCCAAGGTGGCTGCACATTGAGTAATAGCTTAATTCTGGCTCTCCCAGTGTGAAAACAGAAACTTAACAGAGAATGCCAGTGGACCTGGATTTCCTGAGTAAATTTCAATAACTAACTAGTAAGTGCACTGCCTGGATGCAAGGAAAAAATTACAGGGGACCTGAAGGAAAATCAGCTACAAAAGGTGATGAAAAAACACTGACTTGGAAAAGCACTATAGCTGTTCATCAAAAAGAAGTGCCAGTTCCAGACATGACTTCCAGTAACCTTGATGAAAATATAAAGCAATTGCATACAAACCTGACTAAAATAAATGAAACACAGATGGAGTATATCAATTTAAACAATAAAGGGCTGTAAAAAATGGAGTAAGCTTTAAACAGATACTCAGATGACATGAAAAAAAAAAACAAAATGTAGAGGTTGAAATGAAGAAAAGGCTGGATGAATATGAGACTGCACAAGAAGAGATGTTTCAAAAAACAATAGAATTAGAGGACAGAGCAGATAGAGAAAACCTGAGATTTTCTTTTGTACCTGAGAAGCTGAAAGGAACAGACTGTCTTAATTTCATGAAAGCACAAATAATCAACTGGACTGGTATTCCACAGCAGGAATTGTTAATTGAAAGGCACATTGTGTATATGCTCCAAACCTGGCTATGAGAAAAACAACCTAGACCTTTAATAGAAGAAATGCAATCTTTCCAGCAGAAGGAGTTGATTCTGATAAAACTGTCGCAGAAGGACAAAGAACTAAAAGTGGGAGACAGCAGAGTATTTGTGGAGAATGACTATTCATGGTACACCAGGCAGAAGAGGAATATATTTATTATATTATACAGGGACTATTGAGAAACAGGCATGAAATTAAAACTGCTGTATGCAGCTATCTTCAAAATATTTTTCCCCTGAAGGAGCAAAAACATTTTTTGATGAAGTATTTTATTTTATTTTATTTATTTTATTTTACATTTGTTGATTGGGCTGGTCCAACTGGATATATGTCCATTTTCAGTGGAGGCCCGGGGAGAAAAGCTCCACAAATCAGAGTAGTATTTACAAAACACAGGTATATTACAAAGTTTTGGCAATCATTACATTTCATTGCATTTCGTTTATTAATAAGAAAAAATCCTCATACATAATAGCTATGGATATTCATACAAAAATATGTAAAATGACACGATTAAACTGTAAAGTCACACACACATTATTGTTAATAGAAAGGTAACTAGCTTATACAGGTATGAGGATTAGTGTCTAGGGACAAGTGAAGTAGTTAATCTGGGTTAACACAGGGACATAACCAATGTGATTTAAGGTATGGTTTCAGTTTGCTTTTAAATAGGGTAACTGAGGATAGGGAGGTTAGGTGATTGGGGAGGGTGTTCCAGGTTTTACCCACAGTATTAGAGAACAGTGAGTCTCCAGCCAAATTGTTGGTTTTACCTATTTGTACCAGTAGTTTGTTTGATGAGCATAAGGTCTTGAGATTATTATAGGGGTGATAAGGTTAGTGAGTATTGGTGTATTTGTTGGTTGATACAGGATCTTATGGGCAACTATTAGTTGGTTCAATAGTATTAGATATGACAACTCTAACCATTGTAGTTGATTAAGATTGTTACAATGATGGGTTCTATAGGTTGACCCAGTTGCAAATCTGGCAATATTATTGTAGGAGATAGCCAGCTTGTTCAGATTGCTTTTACATAGTTTAGTATAGATAGGGGAGGCATATAGTAGGGTTGAGATTAAGTGGGTATGGGCAATAGTGGTTCTAGCTAGTGGAGTCAGAAAGGGTTTAATCCTGTAGAGGGAACCTAATTTTTTATTTACTGCTTTTATAGTGTTGTTACTATGAGGCTCAAAGGTAAAGTTATTATCAATTAGTACACCAAGTAGTTTTGTGGTAGGATCAGGAGATATGATAGTACCATTGCTAGATGTAACAGTAAAGCTCAGCGGGGTGGCCCTGCAGGTGGGAGTGAATAGTAGCATTTTTGTTTTTTTATGGGGTTCAAGATGAGACATCAGTGTAGAAGCCAATTCTCTACTGTGCTAAACACGTTTTGGGTTAGGGACTGAAGTTCCGATGGAGAAGTGACTGAACATATTAACATGGAATCATCTGCATATTGGATACAGGTAGCTTGAGGTATTACAGAATGTAGTCATTTGTTAAAACAGAGAAGAGGAAAGGACCCAATATGGAGCCTTGAGGGACACCAAGGGCAACTGGTAGGTGGGAAGACAAGTTATTCTCCCATAGTACAGCCTGTTGCCTGTTATTTAAGTAGGATTGGAACCACTGTATAGCAAGTGCATCAAGTGACAGGTTTTTAAGTATGTTGATGAGGAGCTGGTGGTTAACCATGTCAAAGGCTTTTGACAGATCAGTAAAGAGGGCTGAGGATAGAGTGTCATTACTGCGATTTTTATTAATGCAGTCAGTGAAGGATAAGAGAGCAGAGGTGGTGCTATGAAATGGTCTGAAGCCATGTTGGCAGGTAGCTAGTAAGTTGTTTTCTAGTAGGTAGCATAATAGTTGCTTATGAATGCATTTTTCCATGATTTTTGCCAATGGGGATAATATGGCTATAGGTCTGTAGTTAGATAAATCTTTGGAATTGCCAACTTTATGCAGGGGGATAATATGTGAAATTTTCCAGATTGATGGGATAGTTCCTTCAGAAATAGTTCTATTAATGAGGATGGATATGGGGTAGGCTATAGCTTTTGCAGCTTTTTGCAGGTATTCTGCAGGTAGTCGGTCTGCAGAGAGAGTGGTGAGTTTAAGTTTCTGAATAAGGGTACAGGCAAGGGATGTAGGAACAGGTTGAAATTGAAATAGTGGAGGGCTGTTAGAGATATCAGAGGAAGAAGATATGGTGTCGGGGATAGCTGATTAGCAAGAGATTGAATGGTCTCTGTGAAAAAAGAGTTAAAAGAATTGGCTGGTTGGGATTGTTATGATCAGAGCCTGAGGGAGTGGGTGTGACTGAACGACCTCGGTGTAAGAGTTTGTTGATGCCTGATCACAATTTTTGAGGTTTATTTATTTATTTATATTTGTTGACCGGGAGAGTCCGACTGGACATAGGTCCATTTTCAGCAGAGGCCCGGGGAGAAAAGCTCCACAGTTAAAATAAACAGACAGTAGTTACATTGGATTACATAGCGATTAACGATTTACATAGCAATTACTTACAACATATTTACAGATGAAGAACATAGTACATCACTAAACAGAATCTTTATCTGTGAAGTACATAACAGACATTAACAAATGTTAAAATAAGATGTTCCTGCTGTATAAGTACTAGGCTTATGAGCATCTGAGCTTGTTATAATCAAGGTAGTTAGTGGAGTGGAAAGAAAGGTAGTGGTTGGATGGGGTGGGTGATATTAGAGTGGGAGTTGCAAGGGCATAGCCAGCATGTTTTTAGGTGTGCTTTTAGTAAAGTTTTGAAGTGGGTGCATGATGGTACGGAGGTAATTGTGGGTGGGAGGGAGTTCCATAATTTGGCTATGGTGCAAGAGAATAGTGCTTCACCAGCAGAGTTATTGGCTTTAGTGATCTGCAAGTGATTTTTGTTGCTGGATCTTAGTGGTCTGGTGGTGCGATAGGGATGGAGTAGATTCTGGAGGGATGGGACATTCAGTGGATGGTTTACTAGTTTGTGGGCGAGTAAGAGTTGATACCACTGAAGGGGGTGAGGGAGTTCAAGCCAGCCCAGTTCAGCAAGTGAGAGACAGTGGTGACTACGGTAGGATGCCCCTGTGGTGAATTTGGCAAATTTGTTGTAGCAGGTCTCTAGCTTGTTTAGATTGCATTGCCTTAGGTTGGTATATATTGGAGAGGCATAACGTAGGGTGGAGATAAGGCGGGAATCTGCTATTGAAATCTTTGCTGCTTTGGTGAGAAGATGCTTATTTCTGTATAACGCTCCTAGTTTTTTGTGGACTTTTTTATGGTCATGGATATGTGAATGTCAAATTTTAGTTTATTGTCTATTTCCACTCCTTGCAATTTGGTGTGTTCAGTTGGGTATATAGTGGTGTTGTCTTTTGCTGTGATGTTAAAGTGAGAGTTGTTTTGAGTATGTTTGGTGGGTTGGAAGATGAGTAGTTTAGTTTTGTTTGGGTTGAGTATTAATTGGGCATCGGATAACCAAGTTTTAACAGAGGAAAAGGCTTCCTGTGTGACTTTTTGCAGTTTGGGTAGGGACCGGGCTGAGCAGATGATGGTCGAGTTATCTGCGTATTGTATGAGTGTGCCATGTGTGGTGGCAGAGGCTCGATTATTTGTGAAAACAGAGAAGAGTAGGGGTCCAAGGATGGATCCTTAGGGAACCCCTATGGAGACAGGTAGTTGGGGAGATATGTCATGCTGCCATACAATGGATTGTTGGTGGTCAGACAGGTAACTCTGAAACCAGTTGGTGACTGATTGTGAGAAGGATAAGTTATTGAGGACAGAGATAAGTTGTTTGTGTGGGACCATGTCAAATGCTTTAGATAGGTCTAGGAAAGTAGCAGAGAAGAGATAGCCATTGTTTTTATGCTGAAGGATAGTGTTAGTAAAGGAGAGTAAGGCAGTGGTGGTGCTATGGCTTGGTCAGAAACCATGCTGAGTATTGGAAAGGAGGTTATTAGTAAGGAGGTAGTCTAAGACCTGAGAGTGTATGCATCTCTCTAGTATTTTGGAAAGTGGAGAGATAATAGCTATGGGGCAGTAATTGGTTAGTTCTGTGGAGGGTCCGCCTTTGTGGAGGGGAATTATATGTGATAATTTCCACAGTGTGGGAACATAACTTTCTGACAGAGATCGGTTAATCAAGATGGATATTTTGGTGGGTTTGTTGGAGCTGACAGTAAAAGTTTCTTTTATCTGACAATATGGCTTTTTTTGTTTCATTTCTTAGCTGTCTGAACTTTAATTGTTCTGTAGTGCTTTTAGTTGTACGCCAGCTGGCCCAGAGTTTGATTCTATGAAAGACTTTTTGTTTGGTAGTTTTGAGAGCCATGGGGCTGGTTTAGTCCTAGTTCAAATTGTGCATGTAGGGGCATGGCAATCTAGAGTGGCTAAGTATTTAACTGCATCTTCTAATGGTCGATGTTTTAGGGGTGACCAGTCACAAGCTATAAGTTCTTTTTGAAAGCAGTCGGGGTTAAAATTTTTGTTAGTCCGTATTGTCTTATAAATAGTTGGGTTTGGAATGTCACTCTTATACCTGATTAAGAAGGTGAGTGAGTGGCCACATATATCTTCAGGGAAGGTACCTACTTTGTAAGTTTGGTGATGACTATTTGTGAGAATCCAGTCTAGGGTGCTTTCAATGTTATTAAGGTTATTGGTTCTAGTGGGTGATGTAATGGTTTGAGTAAAACCATATAGGTTAATATGAGTGGAAGGCTGTTCAGATGTACAGCACTTCCAGTTTATATTAAAGTCACCAAGTACTATGGTTTCTTGTGGGAAGGTGGTCAACAGCCAACTTAGGATAGCCTCTAAGGTGCTGGTATTATTGCCTGGGGGAAGGTAGATACAAATGATATATATGGATTTACATTTGTTGAGTTGAATCTTGGAAATAAGAATTTCTGCATTACTAGTTAGTGGAGGTTTAGAGTCTATAGAGGTGACCTGTAATCCAAATTTATATAGAATAGCTACTCCTCCACCCTTCTTAGCATTACAGTCAAGTCTCAGGATATTATAACCTGGGGGGGGGGGGTAACCACATTGTCTTGTATTGATGGCGTGAGCCATGTTTCAGTGAGACAGAGGATGTCAAATGAATGTACATCCATGAGGGCATGTAGGTGGGCAACTTTATTATTTATGCTCTGAATATTGACATGAGCTATCAGAAGAGAGTTGGTGGGTCTGGTAAGCAAGTCTGTGTTAGTAGGAGTTGGGGTGTAAGGTTCTGTGGTTGTGGTAGAATTTGGGCAAGGGTTTGGATGTATATCACCATCTATTAGGGAGTGGACTTGTATTCTCAGTGAGTTTTAAAAGTTTATATATTAGGTTCTGGGATTTCCTGGCTCTTGGGCTATAATATGTGATGTGAGTGAGTCTATGAAATTTAGCTGATAAATACTTTGGTGGACAGGATGTGTTAATATGGCTATGAGGGATTATAAGCGTTGGTGTGGAGGTTTGCTTTATGGGGTTGTGAAATGCTAGACAGTTAAAGTGTTCATAGAAAGTAAGTAGGTAAGGTATAGTTAGAATAGTTAGGAGTGAGAATAAGAGTAAGGGTTTCAGGTGTGTTAGGGTAGTTGTGGTTGGCATTGTAGAAGAATTATGTCTAGGTTACTATACAGGGATAAGTACAGATAGTTTACTAAGGTAATGACTAGTGGGAAGTGGGTAATAGCACTTTAAGGAGTTGGAGCATGTGACTTGTTGTATGGATGGGGGGTGTAGTTAGGGTGTATAAAAGTAGAAGCACTGGGGGCAGGTGGAAATTGGGGGCAGGGTAGGGGAGCAGAGTGAGCCCGCAGGGTGAATGGAGTGGGTAGAGCCACTGAAGGAGTGAACCCTAAGAGAACAATCAGTGGAGGGCTGATTGCTATGGTAAGTTTAGATGGGGAAAGGTAGGAGGTAAGAGCCTTGAAAGTAGGGATAGTAAGCAGAGTAGTTAAGTGATGTAGAGTAAAAAATAGAAGGATAGAGTGGGACTGCAACTTAAACAAGTTATGAAAAACTGGATGCCTGAGAATTGTATTTTAAGACAGTAGGATAGATCTAGGAAAAGGGTGCCATCTCGTGGACAAAGGCTGTATAGCAACAATAGCATCTCATGGGAGGTAGCAGGTCTAGGAATAAGAGGAGGGAAGGATATCAGTTATTTACAGAGGGTACAAGAAGGGAGGGTAGGCTAATTGGGGAAAAAAATAAAGGTTTTGGCTGCTGGCGGTCCTAGCTAGGGAGTATACATTAAAACCTGGAATATTTAAATAATACTATTTCTACTGACAGTAGTTTTAAAACACATACTTTCTTTTTTTATTTTCCTTGAGGGACTGTTGCTCAGGGAGAGAATTGGTTTTATGTTGGAATAAGGTTGCTGGTCAATAGACAGGGCAAGTCCTCAACTTTAGTACTGTACAAGCTGGTTGGACAGACAAATTGTGGACACCGGAGCCAGGGATGCACAACAGCTAAGAGCTAGACCGAGGAGTAATGATGCATGCTAAGGAAGAAATACAAAAGTTTGTCCAACAAAAAGTGAGCTCTGAAACAGAAGGAAATGTTGCTTCTTGTTCTTCTGGTAATAAAGACCACAGAGAGACTGTGCCAGTAAAACTTTTCCCAGTGTTTCAATGGAAAATTCTTGAGAGATGGAAAAAAGCACAGGGGTTGACTAGAAGAATTGAGAGTTCACTGGAGATGAAGCAGAGGCTGGGAATGGGAGGTGGAGAAGAACAGGAATAGACCAAGAAAATCTGGAAATATTGGACTTTCTTGGACTGTATTAAACTTGTAGGGGACTCTAAAGCATATGCCTTGCTTCATGTCATTAACATTTGGAGACTAAAATCAGTAACTTGGAAATGTGGGATTATAAAGCAATAGTCATATTTGTGAAACAGGACAGAACAAGAAATATAGAAATATTGGACTTGTTTGGACTTTGTTAAACTTGTAGGGGACTCTAAAACATATGTCCTACTTGTTATTAATGTTCAGAAAAATACTCAGGAGAGGGGAAGAGGAGGGAAGGAGTTTACTGTAAGTAAAATAAAATGTTTTCTTAACAGTGTTACTTAAGTAGTGCATGATTTTCTTTGCATGTTATAAAAATGTTTTTCGATTATTTTTAAGTGTAATGTGGATACTAATGTAAATAGTTTTTTTTCTGTTTATTATTTTTGTTTCTTTCTCCCTGCTTCTCTTTTTCTCCTTGTTCAGTTTTAAAAAATGTAGGCACTGCAATGTAAATAAAGGATCTGTTTAAAAATTCTTGACAAAAGAAAAATTAGTGTGCTTTTTTTTTCTTTCTTGCATAGGGGAATGACAGGGTTAAGACCATTGAATTTATATTGTAACAAGTTTTAACAGAAAACAAATTAATGAACAACAATATTGGATATTATAAGGTCTTTTTTCTAGTAAACAGTCCTATATCTGGTTATTATGTTACTAGCGGATGATCTGATAAAGAGAAATAGCTTGGAGAAAATGTTTTCTGAAAACAGTCATGTGTTTTCTCAGCTGGGAGAGCTATAAAGATAAGGTAAAATCACACAGTACTTAATAGAATTACAGGTTCTACCATGCATCTTAGCATGGATAATCTTTCTTTCTGGTTAGCTTGAGTCTGTCTATGTGGCTGTCAGTTTGGAACTTTTGTTCCTAGTAAGGGGGTGATGATGTACATAGTTTTGTGTCTTATTATTATGTTAGTAGGTTTTAAGGGGGTATAGTGCATGTGTGCGTGTGTGTGTGTGTGTGTGTGTGTGTGTGTGTGTGTGTGTGTGTGTGTGTGTGTGCGTGTATTTTTATTTGAGGGTTTTCAATAAAACAAAAAGTTCTGCAAGATGTGACATAGGCTTAAATGGAGATGACAAGAAACAATTGTATAAAAGATTAACCTGCTAAACAGTGCATGCATGCATGTAGCACAAAAGCTGCAACTAGACATTTAACAAAAAAGCTGTTATACATAAAAGGTGGGAATAAAAATCCCTCAAGAATATGATTCTTTGTATAATGGCTTTATATGTTAATGGTCTCACAGATAAATACAAAAAAGAAAGAGTGGTGAACTATATTAAAATGTAGACTGCAAATAGCTATGCTACAGGAGACACGCTTGGAAAGACTTGAACATGTGAATTTGATAAAGCAATGTTTTCAGGATGGTTATTCAGCAGAATACCTGGACAAAGGAAGAGAACAGTACTTATACTAGTTGCAAGAGGAGCTGCAATATTAATAGAAGAGGAAAAAAAGACAATAATGGTAGACTTGGCATAGTAAGGGGCTACTAGCTAGGGAGGAAAGAAATGCTGGGAGAAATAATCAGATTTCAGTAAGGAATATTACTTAAGGCTAGGGACTGGAATTTGATTTGCAATGTTAAAGATGTGTCAAGGGAGCCCAGAAAGAGAAATATAACAAGGGAGTGTAGATTTTTAAAGAAGTTTATGAAAATATCTGGCATGGAAGATTTAAATTCAGTACTAGGAATTCAGAGTGAATTTACATATTATTCCCCAATATACAAAAATTGGGCTAAGCTAGACAGAATTTACATTTGGCAGGAACATGTGCATTTAATAGAAGGTCTTGATACATACTCTATAACTATTTCAGATCATGCATGGGCCTATGTCATAACAGAGAAGTGTAAAAACTTTGAATGTTATAACATCGAACCTGAAACATCAAAAGCTGAGAATATTGAAGCCGTGGAACATCGAAAGAATTCAGTGAGCCGTTTCCATGGCTTCACTATTACCTCCATTGTGGTGTGATCTCGGAGTTGGTATATTTGAGTAGGGGGGTGTGGGGGCACAGCCCCCCATGTTGGGGGGTGTGGGGGCAAAGCCCCCCACATAAGAAATAGTTTGTATTGTTTGTGTGTTTCGTGTTTTGTACTGGAACAGCAATTTTCTCCCCTGGGAAAAAAATCGCTGATCTCAGTCTTTGGGGTTTTCAGCTTTCAATGTTTCAGGTTCGCTGTTATAACATTCAAAGTTTTTACACTTTGATGTTATGATATAGACCCATCATGCATCAATAATAACTAAAATAAAACATAGGGTAATGAAATAAAAATGAAACACTGGCACTTTCCACCTATCTGTTGAAAAGACATGAATTTAAGGAATGGGTAGTGGAAATTATTCAGGAGCTATTAGAGAATATAGAAACTTTTTCTGAAACTATAGCTAGGGAGTGGGATAAAATTATAGTGGAATTTAAAGTTAAGGTGGAAATAAGAGAAAGGGAGATATGGTTAAGACGTAGCAAGAAGTATTTAGAAGGACTGACAAATATTAAAGTATTACAAAATAGGGGGAATCCCACAGAACAAGAAGAGGAGCAACTATAGAATGCTAAACATAAAATAAGGGATTACTTCAATAATATGCATGAGTTTAGAAAGATTGCTGTTAAGCAACTGTTTTCTGATAATAACTCTAGAAAACAAAAATGTTTAGCATAACGACTCCGACAACAGAAGGTAGAAAGGGCTGTCACCAAGGTTAGGGAGCCTATAACAAGGAAAATAACAAGGGATTCTGTAGAAGTATTAGAAATATTTCAGAAATTCTATGAAAGTTTGTATAAAGCAGAGAAATATGGAAATCAAGGAAAGGTACAAATAGAAATGTTTATGGAAGAATTAAATATGCCAAGGCTAGAGGGAGAGGAAGCTCGATTACTAACAATTAGGATAGGAGGAGATGAGATAAAAATAGTGATGTATAACCAATCTACAGGAAAGTCCCCAGGAATAGATGGTATTCCTCTGGAAGTTTGGAAGCTAGTAGTGGAAAAGAACCAATAAAGATCAGGAAGGTTTTGTTTAACAGTATTTTAAGAGGAGGAGCTATATAAACATCCTGGAAGAAAATGGTAGTAGCTGTAATAATTAAAGAGGTTAAAGGTTTATCAGATCCAGCTTCATATAGGCCCATTTCAATACTAAATCATTATTATAAGTTGTTTATGTCTATAATGGCTAAAAGAAAGGCAAAGGTGATGCCAACATTGATATATATGGATAAATGTGGTTTTATGGAGAGGAGGCAAACATTTGAAAACATAAACAGAACAGTTGTGATCTAGAGAGAACTAGAATGTAACAGAATACCACTGTTGCTGGTGGGTCTAGATGCAAAGAAAGCATTTGACAGAGTAAGCTGGGATTGTATGAGCAGAGCAATGGAAGTGCTTGCATTCCCTGATAAAATTATAAGGTTGATTAGGAGAATATATGAAGGATCAGAGGTGAAAGTTAAAGTGGGTCGGGTCCTCTCTGATAACTTCTGCTTGAGCAGAGGAAGCAGGTAGGGGTGTCCTCTGTCCCCTTTCTTATTTGCATTGTATTTAGAACCACTGACAAAGAAAATAAGGGACTCAGAAATTCAAGGATATAATTAGTCTGATAGTCAACAAAAGCTGGCTCTATTTGCAGATGACTTTTTTTTTATACCAGATAAAACCAGAAAGGGACATTACATTGCTGTGGATCATATTGACACAGTTTCTGAGACAGTTTCACATCTTTTTGGGATACAAAATTACAATAGCAGTAAATTATGCACCCACATAAGAATTTGTTCAGCAATATCCATATGTATGGGAACATTATAAAATTAAGTATTTAGGAGTATGGACTAAAAATGATACCAGTGTGGCATCTAAGGATATGTAGGAAGAGACATACAAAAACTGGGAAAATGGAAGCTCTGTTATATGGATACTGATAGCAAGATACAAGCAGTTAAAATGTTTTTAGTCCCTTTAGTCTTACACACAGGTCAGGCATATTTTTATCAACCAGAGAAGTTGTGTATAGCAATTAATAAATAGCTGAAGGGTTTTATCTGGGAGGGGAAGATGGCAGGAGTCAAGTAGAATAGGCTTATTCTTCCAAAAGAACAGGGCAGCTTGGGATTATCTGAGTTGAAGGGGTATTTCAGAACAACACAGTTAAGGCTCCTATACATAGCACAAGCAAAAAAACTATAACTCAAAGTGGAAAGAGATGATGATGAAACAGTGGGGAAGCTCAAGTAACAGGGACAGACTGGGAGTTTGGATGCAGATCTTTAAGGAGAACAACATTAATCATACAGAATATTATATTCATAAAGTAGCAGAAGGTCTTCTAAGAACTAGACCAACACTGGAATGGAGACAGGAGAGTCTGCTGATAGGGATGACTGCAATTAGGGATACCGACAATTGGCAAGAGGGGTGTGTGACTATATTGGAGAAAACTGGCAAAGGAACCCAGATATCGGGAGCAAATATCTAGAGAGGGAAAGGTAAAAGAATGGGAAGATGCCAAGAACTTCTTTGGACTGCAGGCTAGAGATTGCCTTCCATATCAATGACTGATATCAGAGTATAGGCAAAGAGAAAGAAATGGGGGGTCCTAAGTGAAAGACCAGCACTGGTAGAGTTTTTAGTAGAATCTAGAAGAAAAGTTGACATTAGGAAAGGAATAATTAGTAAATCATATAAAATATTGCATGATAACTATAGGAATCAATCAGAGGAGGTTAGGAAGGATGGGGAAGAGAAATTAGATTAGCAATTCACAAAGAAACAATGAGGAACATATGTATGTCTCTCAAATATGAAACAGAATCTTGAAGATTTAGGATATTTGCCTTAAAGTGTTTACATAAGTATTTTTATACCCTAAGTAGACTTCAAAGAATTTTTCCTCAGGCAGACAGCAAATGCTGGAAGTGTGTTGGGGAAGAAAGAAGTAACTGGGAACATATCTTCTGGGAATGTAATGTATTGGCAGACTTTAAATATTACCTGCAGACTGATGTGTCAGAGATGCTGGGTGAGCAAATTGGAGTAACTAGGGTAATTATTTTTTTGAGCTATGATACAGAATTGGAATTGCCTAGACATAGTAAGGCCTTGATGTGTCTAATTATGATGGCTGTCAAAAAATCAATTACTAGAAAATGGAAATTAAATTGTAAGTACTCCACACATTCCATCATCTTTGGGAAATGCAGTAATTAACACCAGACAGACCATATTACTAAAAAGAGACTTATTTTGAAACATGAAACCTGGTAAAATCTTCTGACATATCACAGCTCCCAGATCTCAGCTCCTATACCCAGTATCCTTGTATACCAAAAAGTACCAAACAGATGAGAAACAGCTTTCACTGGAAAGGCTCACCCAGACTCTGCTACAGTTTGATGTGAGGGAAAGGTTAGTTTTCTTTTTATTCGTTGTATTCTGTATTATTTTATTACCTTTTTATTGTGTATACTGTGATTTGTATTATTTACACTGTGTTTTACTTGTATTCTGCTTTTAACTGAGTTTTAAAACTTGAAAAGTCGCCACAGCTGTGTCTCTTGTGAGTCAGACAGAAATTGTTTCCACCCCTCCCACCCGGTAAGTTGCCTGCCCCTTATGTTAATTTAACCATATATCTCATTTCCTCTCTGCCTTTACTGGTTGGTGTGAGTAAGCACACAATTATCATTTTGTGGAATCACTCCCCTTCAGCTATTTAAATTTATTGGCCATTCTACTGTATTCCATAGTACCAGAATAAAAAAGTGACCACACTTTCAATCTATCTTGCTGTTTTAAAAATACTGACTTTCCACTAAAACTTAACTTTTTAGACAGATAAAACTTAAGTTACCTACTTTCACATCTACCTCCTCTAGGTGCACACTGTAGTGTTTTGGATAAACCATTTCTTTATCTTACCTTTAAGCATCTATTGCAAGACCACCAGTTATTGAAGAGCCCACATTCTGCCTCTCAGTAGTCATCTTGGGATTAGTGCTTCTGTTTTCTCCTGGTGAGAGAAGGAGTGCAGTTACATTATTTCCTAGTGACTGCTGATCACCAGAAAGCTTAATAACTGCTTTATAGGTGACAGCTTGGAATCTGTGCTGATATTCTGATCCTGGTGAGAGTAGGAGCAGAGTGCATTGATTCCTGACTGTTTCTGGTTAGAGAGTGAGTGTCTGTGCTTAACGTACCTGATTGGTCTGGTTGCTATTTGAGGCATCTACCAGAAAAAGGCTACAAGCCTGCAGACACTTGCATCACCTGGGACAAGACTGTGGATCACCAAACAGGCTATGGCCTGCTTCTCTTCTTGGGATTGGTGCTAACATTTTGTTTTTGGTAAGAGAAGAAGCAAAGGAGTATTGTGTTCCAACAGAGTGAAGCTGTGCTGACACCAGCATTAGTAGTGGCCAGGCAGTAGCCATTCATGTGACTTCCCTGTTTTCATCATTCTTGATGGGTCTATATCATATTGTCAAAGTGTGACAACTTCGAAGCACTTAAGGTCGAACTTGAATGTTCGAAGTTTTAAAACTTCGAATGTCAAAAAAAAAAAAAAAAAAAATTAAAACCTAAAACAACAAAAAAATGCTCTATGCAGGGGGGCAAGCCCTCCTGCTCCCCCCACACCCCCTGCTACTTAAATATACCAACTCTGAGATCACACTACAGTGCAGTAAAGGGAAATCTTCCCTTCCCGCACTCTATGGCAATCTCTGTTATATGTTTTGAAGTTTTAAATATTCGAAAAATCAAGTTCGACCTTTAGTGCTTCGAAGTTTTAAAACTTCAACATTATGATATAGACCCTTCTTGACAACTAATTCTTTATTTTCAAGAAGCACTGCTTGATTTCTTCCTAACTTCAGAATATCTGCCTAAATACTTCATCCTTAAATTTTCAGAATGTATGTATTGGTTTCCCCTCGAGTATTTGGTAGTGCTCTGTACAGACTCTGACACTTTGAGTGACATTTTTCCTGTAGAAGGCTTCAGTACTTAATATATTGAGCTCATATCCATGCATGTCTAAAGGTCAGTTCCCTGTGCTTTCTCCTGTCAACCTGGTGAACTTGGGCATCCTGAGGCAGTGTAGCAACTGACTCATGTACACAGACAACCCTCTCCTTTTACCTCCCAACACTATGACTTGTGAGTGATGCACATATATAGCCAAATTGGAAGCCAAGCACTCTCCAGCCAAGACTGGATTAGCCACACCACATTTATCACATAGCCCCATACCTCTCAACTGTACCAAGTTTCTTGGTTTTTACCGGTTTTGAGGTCCAAATAATGGGGTGCCACGATTTCCGAATGGCACCCCTTAATTTCCGATTTTCCTGGGCTCTGGTTTTTAAATTTTCGGCCTTGAGCTGACATCATCACATGTGCGATGATGTCAGCCCATGCATAGTCTGCCAGCCTATCGGAATTTAAAGCTCAAAGCATTTCCGGCTTCGAGCGGGAATTACAAGCTGTGCATTGTGAGTGAACAACTAGCCACCAGGGAATATGTATTTGCGAGTGAACTTACATAAAAACTTGTTTATTCAGGAACGACGAGCTGAACCCAGGGTATTACAGAGGAAGGGAAGGGAGCTCATTACTCATACCAGCTGTTACTTGCAAACTGCAATATGCATTTAAGGGAATATTTATTCATGAGCGATGAGCCAAACCCAGGGAACTCCGTGCTGCAGGGCAAGTCAGAGTAAGTAAGTTCTGTGAGGGGAAAGGAATATTTATTCATGAGCGACAAGCAAGACAAGTCAGAGTAAGTGAGTTATGCGAGCGGAAGGGAATATTTATTCACAAGCAACAAGCAAGGCAAGTCAGAGTAAATGAGTTCTGCAAGGCACGCGTGTGTGTGTGCGTGTGTGTGTGTGTGTGTGTGTGTGTGTGTGTGTGTGTGCGTGCGCGCGTGCGTGTGTATGTCAGAGTAAATGAGTTCTGTGAGGCAAGTGTGTGTGTGTGTGTGTGTGTGTGTGTGTGTGTGTGTGTGTGTGTGTGTGTGTGTGTGTGTGTGTGTGTAAGTCAGAGTAAGCAGGTGAGATATCCATGAACTGGAATGTGAGTTATGTTCTCTGAGCTCCAAGACAACATTGTTTGGGTGACCTAAGTACCTCAAATCTACTCTTGAATAAATGCAGAGCTGCTTAGTATGTATATTGCTAACAATGAGGAAGCAATTTAAAATACTGTGAAGTATTGCTATTACATCATTTAGCCATGTTGCTTTCATGTTTAAAGTAGTGGACCCTAACTGATAACTGTAAGCAGTGGAGCCAAAATCATATATATTGTAGCTCAACTGTATTTGTAGGTTTGTACAATATTTGTGACATATATGTAAAATGGGGCTTTATTTTTCTCCCTGGGTCTATATTGTAGAGGAGTACTTCCTAGCTGGAAAAACTTGGTCAGCAATACAAAAAAATGAACACAAATGATGCACATTTATAAACCTGAAGAACAGAAGAAAATACACCAGACTCATTCACTGGACATTTTTAGTCCCTTTGTCAACTTGGTAAAACTGCTAGATTTAAGCTTCTCGTTTTTTAGCTATGAACAGGTGTACTGGGTCATCTTTTCAGAGATGACTTGGGAACACTGTCTGATTAAATGCCTTGCTTAAACTCACACAGATGGCAAATAGAGGCTGAAGGGCTCAATGTCTGGAATACAGTTAGTGTATGATGCTGCTTCCTTTTACTGAAGGCCAGTGATGTGAAGAAAGCTGAGAGGAAATTAACTTTTTATGTTTGCTGACATTCAGCAATGCTGTATGCATGTGCTTTGCACATTGTTTTTATTTTTTATTTGGTTTATAAAACAGCATCTCTCTGTCACTCATGGCAGCAATACATCTTACCTTTTTTCCTGAGTTTGGTCCTGCTCTTTCTTTCTTGAATGAAACCAAACCAACTGGGAGCTTTTGCCCAGTGTTTATTCACAAAGGTATTTAACAGCTAAGGCTTTTGCCTAGTTTACAATCATTAGGCAGACTGCATGGTGTTTTTATCCATGCTGTTACTAATGTTTACATAATTATCACTGCATAAAATATTTTTTCTTCATGTAAAGAGATGTTTTGTTTTGAATAAATATTCATATTTAACTTAACTGCATGTCACAAAGAAATTAAGTGATGGACTAATACTACAGCTAACTTACTGACTTAATGTCTGTAACAGCTGCATTTTATTTCAGACAGGGAATATTCCCTGAGTTTACTTTCACAGCGCTGTAATACTTGGCCTGTGCAGCGCTAAATGCTTTCTGGCTTATGGCAGATTCATAGGGAGGTCTGTGAAGCTTTCAGCAGTTTGTTTGCTCAGAAATCGCAGGTGGAGGGTTCTTACTTGGTAACTTAGAGTAAAGTAATGGTTACTTACATTGAATGACTAATTTGTGTACATAGGTGCAGAGCAGAAAGGTTGCTTGAAATTTCACAGGGAGTTAGTTTGTCTTTTTTAAGAGGAGACTACAGTGGGTTCCATCCCCAGGTTCTGTTAAAACAATAAGGTAGCATAGTCTGGTATCATATTTTGGTTGTCTGTTCTTCAATTTGCGTTTGAAAGTTGGTATCTCACAATCCCATTGGAGTGGGTAGGGTTACTTAATTATTTATGCAAATGTTACGTTAATCAGCGTACAGATTTGTACCTATTTTTCATGGGCCTTGTCCAGATTTTTGATGTTTCCAAGTTGAGACGTATGCATAGCCCTCCAGAACATACACCACCACAACCCTCACATAGTAAAACAAAACACACACCTACTTTCACGGAAGGTCTTAATAAAAATCTGCCCAAATAACAGAGCCCTCCGAGGCAGAAACGCAGACAACCACCACATCCCAGCACAAATCATGAGACGCATAGCTCGCATGAACAGTGTACCATTCAACCAAAGCCCATAAGGCAAAATAACTTACTCAATACACTAGTCATAGGTGACTCAATAGTAAGACACAGTGATATCCCACTCACTAGGTTGAATAAGGAGAAAGTTATGGTCAGTTGCCTGTCGGGTGCCAGGATCCACCACATAACGCATGCACTTAGGTCACTCCACAACAGGTACGAATATGACTCTGTCATTGTCCATGTTGGTGTGAATGACCTGAGACGTACCTCCTTGGAATACATGAAAAGAGACATAGAGGAGCTCTCTGATCTTGTACCCCAGGCAGGTATGACCCTAGCTCTGAGTAGCATCCTACCGCTATCCAGAATGATACCACAGTACAAGCAGAAAATGATTGACTTCAACAATTGGCTGTTTCTGGTGTCATTCTAAAGGGATCCAGTATCTGTCTGCCTGGGATGACATGATCGACAGACCTCAATGCTTTCCCAGAGATGGCCTGCACCTGTCACACCAGGGATTCTGGATACTAGCCAATGCTCTTGCCACCCCTATAGTGCCTTTTTAGGCAATGTCCTAAAGACACAATTACCACCACAACAGCTACAAGCAAACAAAATCTGAGGGTTATGCTACTCAATGCTAGAAGTCTAAACCTCAAAATGGACTTGCCCGAAGCACTCCTTAAAATGGAGAACATCAACATCTGTGCAGTGACCGAGACCTAGTTCAAGGTTCCTGAGAGCACCCCAGCACTACCAGGCTATAATTCATACCACACCTTTTGGCCCCTAAACCTGGACCGAAGCACTAAAGTCAGTGGTGTCTCCATATTCATAAAGGATATGCATACCTCCAGACTATTAGCCCAACATAATGCATCAAAGATACTTCAGGTACAACTAACACTGGGTAAAACCGAAATCCAGGTTGTAGCCTGCAATAGATACCCCACCATGTCCCAAGTCCCACTTCACATTCCTAAACACACTGGAAAATATTAGCCCAATACCCTTATACTGGGAGACTTTAACTACCCCTCCATTAACTGGGAAAATTACTCATGTACCAACACACTTTCTCAACATTTTCTGGAATTCATTAATTCCAATGCCCTGGGCCAACTCATTCTTACCCCCACCAGGGGTAGAAACATCCTTTACTTGGTTATTACTAAGATGGGTGACTGTTGCTCTATACCAGTAATCATGTCCTCTCTGATCAGATCTGACCACAAGCTAATCACCATGGATATCCACATCCCACCCCCCCACCCCCCAAAGGAAACCACCATAATAACCTTCTGCAAAGCCAATTTTGGGCTTCTAAAAACAGAGGTGGCTAACTTCACAACACCCATGCAAATGGAAAATAGGTGCATGACTGCTAAATCATACACCAATGCACTGTATGAGCACATACACAAGTGCATGGAAAAGGCCATACCAGACAGAACCAAGACGCTCTGCTCCAAAAAAGGAACCCAGTCTGGTTGCCCCCATAAACAAACTCTACAATGGAAGGAAAACACTGTTGCAGAAAAGGGTAAAGTCCCAATACTGGAAAAACTCCTTTGTTAGCCTCAGCAAAAACATGATATCCATCATCAAATCCTCTAATGCTAGCTATGAAAACAAAATTGAAAAAGAATTTCCAAGACAAGGAAGAGGCTCCTCAACTGCAGCAAATGTCCATAAAATCCCAAGAAACAGAACGGAAAAAGGCAGTCAAAACACGACAAACTATGAAAACAAAATTGCTGCAGATTCTAAACACAACCACAAGGCATTCTATAGTTATGTCAAGAATCTACATGGCAATACTCAGATCTGTTCTGAGTTACAGCACAATGGCAATACATATACAGAACCAACTGATATTGCCAACATATTGGCTGACACATTCAATGTGAACTTTACTCCCTTTTCACCCCCTAAAGGGCCAATCACAATACCTGAGGAATGCCAAGTCCCTATTATCACGGCTACACAGGTAAAAACCACACTGTCCAAAGCCAAGAATACAGCTTCCATGGGACCTGATAATATTCCTGGGTTGTGTTCTACATGAATTACAAAGTGAACTGGCACCACACCTGAGTACCCTGTTCAATCACAGCCTTATTTCAGGCTTTGTTCCTACCGAATGGCGCACTGCTACAGTCATCCCACTCTACAAAGGGGGAGCAACTACAGACCTTGGGAACTACTGCCCCATTAGCCTGATGAGTCTGATATGTAAGGCTGTGGAGCACATCATCATGGACCTTATAAATAAGGACATAGGGAATCTCCAAACGGTGGGCCCCATGCAGTATGGGTTTGTGAAAGGTAGATCATGCCTGCTCAACCTGATAGTCTTCTTCGAGTCTGTCACCAGAGCTGTGGATGAGGGCAAGGTAGCTCACACAGCTTACCTAGATCTTGCCAAGGCCTTCGACACCATCCCTCATTCAGGAATCATAGATAGATTCACTAAACTAGGCATAAACCCCTATGTAATAAGATGAGTTGTCAACTGGCACACTGATAGAACCCAGAATGTGAAAGTAGCAGACTCCAAATCTGACTACCGAACAGTTACAAGTGTTGTCCACAGGGATCGGTCCTAGGTCCTCTCCTGTTTGGCATCTACTTCTCTGTAGTTCAAGCCAACACAAAGGGACTCTGGCTGACCAAGTTTGCAGATGATTGCAAACTGGGAGCCATTACTGATTCTCCAATTGATGTAGACATTCTACAAAAAGGCCTCACTGACACCAGTGACTGGTGCTAGAATCATGGCCTTAAGCTCAATGCCAAAAAGTGCATTGTCTTTCCTTTTGGGAAAAATTCAGTGCCCATGAACTACCATATAGGTGGTAGTCCACTAAACACCAAAGGTGTGATAAGACACCTGGTGACACAAGTTGAAAGCAACCTCTCCTTTGATAACCACATTGCCACTGCAGTCAGAAAGTTTTTCTACGTGGCACATCTCATTACAAAAGGTTTCTCATCCAGGAAGAAATAGGTCATAATCCCTCTCTATTCATCTCTCATTAGACCTATTATAGAATACAATGCCCCATTTGGTATGTACCTCACTAGACACCTACAACAACTGGAAAGGCTACAAAAATACCTCACTAAGAGGATCTTAGGCCTTAGACACATGTCCTATATGGACAGACTCAAAAAACTCCAGCTATACTTTGTCTCGTATCGCCTACTTAGTGGCCATCTCTGCTTGACCTACAAAGTCATGTCTGACCCAGAGCTGTTAGATATGCTACAGCTAAAGAAATCCCAATCCCTCCATGCCACACACTCCAGGACCTTAACCTCATTACCACAATAAACAATAAACAGTGGGGGTGTGTGTTTAATGGACGTGGGAAGGCTAGGAGGACATATATAACACGATCCACCATTATTCATTGTCATCTCATTTTACCCCTTTCCTTCTGCATGGCTTCTATGCACTTGCTCTGAACAGCTGCAGTTCCTTACGCAGTTAATTGTCATACCTTTTTACAGTAGATGTATTTCCTCAGAATGCTCAGCAATAATAAAAGTAATAATCTTAGGCCTTTTCTTAGAAATGTCACTGCTCACACATCACACCACCTATAACTATTTCTGAAAAGTATATTTTTAGTTAATTATTTGTTAAACTGGGTGAATGGACTAAATTATGCACATCATTTCCAGCCATATCACACACATAGATCACAAGGGAAACAGCAAGCATTATTTACAGGCATAATTTAGAGTAGACACTAAGCATCATGTTTTGGAATATTGAAGGAAATCAAAATACCTTAAGGATAAATGCGTGAATGTAGGGAAAATGTAAAACCCTTAGTTTCATCAGCTTTGTGTAATCAACTTCTGCTTAAAACTCTTTCCTAATCCAGTCTAACCGCTTTCTAGCTTTAAGATACTGCTTGCCCCCTGGATCTTGTATGTGACTCAGAAACTGTGATACCCCTGTAGAACATTTATGAGTTAAACTGTTTCTTTTACTGCTTTTCCACTTTTAGTCAGGTGAATCACTGTTCTCTTCATCTCTGCTATTGACCACTCAAGCACACACTCTTCATATTTCAGTTCTCTGTGGTTATTTTTGCTTGTATCTATGACTATAGCAAGCACTTCTATGCATTTGGTTGAACTGGTAGCAATCTGTTACAAGTCTTATTGATCAGAAGTTACCACACATTACAGTATGATTTTTATGCTTATTATTTCACAGTTATATCTTGTAATTGTATTCATTATCAACCAATCATAAACCCCATGTCAGCAAGTGATATGAAATAAACACAGTAGCTGTCTATCAGTCTTCAAATTAAACCTGTTTTTATCTTCTGAAACAGTAACTGGAGAAGTACACACAACCAAATAATTAACCTGACCAGGTTTGAGCTGAAATCCTCCTCAACAATATCAATTGACTATTACGGCAGGAGGGAGAGCTAACACTGTAAGTCACATGAGAAGCTTAAAGCTGTAGTTGTTAATAATGCTGGACTAGTTACTAGTGTAATGCATAATGAGAAATGTCCATTCCACTAACAAGACTTTTGACTAGTACTTGAGCAAGACTGTGTAGGAAAGTATAATTGCGTAAGGCCTACTTACCTGTAACAGTACGTTTGTAGAACACAATGCCTTACTGCACATGGGTAGTAGTGCCCCTGCTACCCTCCTCTGGCAGTCTACCAAAGCTCAGAGTCCCTCCAACTGCATATCTGTGCATGTGATGTACCAATCACCTGGCAGTACAGGGACTGTCTTACCATCCACAGACAGGACCTTTTCAATTTTCTAGGTTCTGGCAGTAACAGAGGATAGAAATGCAAGCTTTGCGAGCAACTCCTGTTTCAAACCAAAACACACACACACACACACACAGACACACACACACACACACACACACACACACACACACACACACACACACACACACACACACACACACAAAACAATAAAGGTCATAGATCAGTGCTCAACAGCAACCAGAACACCCAGACTGTGTATATCCAAAAACATCTACTGTTACAGGTAAGTAGAACTTACACAACTGTACTATGTTCAACAAACACACTGCCTTACTGGCATTTGGGTAGATTCCCAAAGCTTACCAAACCTGGGAAGAGGAAAGTTAAGGGTCCAGGAGCCCCCTGAGAATGGTGCTAGAAAAGCCTGCTCTGGATCTAGAAAAGGCTTCCAATTCATAATTCTTCATAAAGGTATGGCAAGAGGACCAAGTTGCTGCTTTTAAATATTTATAGGGTTCACTTCTTTCCAATATACCACTGAAAAGGAAAAAGCCCTGGTGGAAAGAGTCTTTACTTTCCCTGGATTTGCCTTGCCAGGGTGCGTTTAACAAAAAACAATACCAGCATGCAATTGATATGCACTGGTTTGCTTAGAGACAGGATGACCCTTCTTTGCCCCTATGTAGGAAATAAAAAAATCTTTCAGCCTTCCTGAAGAGTTTCACTCTGTCGAGGTACTACCTGAGCTGCCAGTACATATCCAAGGTATGAAGTATCTTGTCTCCCTTATACTTAGGCTCTGGGAAGAACTCAGGGAGGTAGAAACAGGAGTTAGTGCATAACACAACCCTTTCCCTGTGAAAAATAAAGTAACTTTGTCCTACCATGACAGCTTGCAGCTCAGAGACTCATCTTGCAGATGTCAGAGCAATAAGCAAATCAGTTTTCCACATTAAGAGTTTCAGATCAGCCTGAGCATTGGGTCCAAAAGTTAGTAAGGTCATTTTTTCCAGGACATTGGTTGAGATCCCACAAAGACAGAATTTGTCTGTGAGGGGATCAAATGCAATACTCCTTTCATGAATTGTTTCATCAAAAGAGAAGAAGAAAGAGGGAGATCTATTGGAAGATAAGCAGAGACAGACATAAAATACACCTTAATGGATGCATACACTAAGCCATCCTAAAGTAGCTTATACAAATATTTCATGACCAGAGGAATGTTACCTTCAAGGGGTCCTCTGTTTCCCTTGCAGTGGTTAGTGTTGTCACCTCACAGCTAAAGGTCATCCAGTTTGATTCTCAGCTGGGCTGCCTTCTGTGCAGAGTCTGGTTATCCTCTCTACATTCATGTAGGTTTCCTGTGGGTGTGCTGGTTTCCTCCCAAATTCCAAAGACATGCATCAAGAGTGTTTTTTCCCCAGGCCTCCACTGAAGATGGGCTCTGTCCCAGTTGGACTTTCTTGGTAAACAAATGCAAAATAAAAAATAAAAGTAAATAAAAAAATAGGCACCACTTAGAAAACCTCACCCATTTTGTAAACACAAGATTTTCTAGTAGCAGGTTTTCAGGCCTCCTTTAACATCTTCTGCATATCTTCATGAAACAAGTGCCTAAACGGAGTCAAGACTGAATCATCAATACTCTAATGTAGCACCCACAATGGAGGAATTCCTATCATCACTGAAGAAATGCATACTAATGGAGAAAAGAACTAAAGAGTTAAGAACTTTTCCTAAGCCATTGATTGGTTAATAGTCTGTGGAGGAAAGTTTTGAATTTGATTGATACCCTACAGATGGAACCAAACTCTTCCTAACGATCATAGTTTATATATTAACTTATTATTTAACTACAAATGTTTTTATCTGAATCCTTTTTGTCAGGCTGAATGTAAATACTGTAAATAGTTATTGAATGTTATGAATGTATTAAATTATTGTATTTCATCAAAATAAAAATCGTTTGAGTAAAAAAAAAAGATTGAATCATCAAGGCTGTCAGTCATAGTTGCTCCAAACTGGGGTGCACCAGTTGCCCTGAGACTGTGTATACATATCCACAGTGTGAAGAAATATGTGGTAACTGGCCATGGACAATACTATTAGAAAGGAAAACCAAGATTGCTTGGGCCAGTAAGGGGTTACCACCTTGATCTTTGGCATTTCTTTCTGAATCTTCAGAAGTATCTTGTGAATCAGTGGACAAGGTGGAAATGCATACAGGAACACTACTGTGCAAGGGAATAAAACTGCATCTGTCCTCCAAGCATGGTTACAAAGATGTTTGGAATAGAACTTCTCCAGCTGTCTGTTTTGAAAGGAAGTGAACAGATCTAGTTCTGGTGTTCCGCACATTTAGACTAGGTCCTGGAACAGCAATACATTGAGCTGCCAATCGTGCGGGTCTGCCAGGATCTGCTTAGTTTGTCTGCCAGAAGATGTTGCTCTGATGAGATGTACAATGTCTAAAGAGTCAGAGAATGCTGTAAAGCCAGCTCCTGGGTCATCACTGCTAACCAGCATAGAGGCTATGACCTTGTACCTCCTTGTTTGGTGAGGTACCACATCACTGTGTTGTTTTCTGTAACCACAATAAGAGGAACTAGAGTCCATAGGTGGTAAAGGACTTTTGAGGAGCAGATCAACACCACCATTTCCTTGACATTAATGTGCATCCATGCATCCCCGGGCCTCCAAGTTGCTTGCATCTGCACTCTCACAGTTCCCCATGCAAAGTCCATTGAATCTGTCTGTGCAAACTGTTCCAGGACAGGTGAGAAGAAGGGAAGTCCTGGTTTGATACTCATCTGTTTTCTTCAGCACTGTAACTCTCAACTGGGATTCCAGGGACTGTACATGCTGGGTTCAACAATTTTGTACATACAATAACATTTTCCTCATGTGAGTATGGGCTAATGGCTTGATGGGAATCATGGACATCATCAGTCCTGGAATTTTTAGGAATTCTCCTGCCAAAGTGATGTTCTTAATGGAGATTTCCTGAAGCATCATCTGGTAGGAGATGACATTTTCTTCAGGATGAAAGGCCATTCTTTTGTTGGTGTTGTATAATGACCCGAGGAGCCTTTGTGAGCGTGTCAGGCATGACTTCTGAAGGTACAGCTTGAACCCTAGCTGGACAAGTAAGGTTGAAACCTTTTCTAATGATTCCAAACAACTGGAAACAGACTCTGCACAGATCAGCAAGCCTTAAAGGTAAGGAAAAAATGTGAATACCAAGACTCCAGCAGTGAGCCACTATTGGAGAAAGGCATTTGGTAGATAATTAAGGATCAGCGGATAGCTCAAGGGCAACACAGAGAAAATTTGAAATATCTCCTGAAGTGAAGAGCAATGGGGATATGATATGCATCTTTCAAGTCCAGGGTCACCATGAAGCAGAAGAGGACGCGTCTTGAACTTGGGGACCTTCACAAAGGTATTCAGAAAGGGAAGATCCAACATTATAGCTCTTTTTGGGGAATTAGGAAAATTCTGGAGTAGATACCTTTCATTCTCTCTTAAGGAGGGACTGGCTTTATGACCTCTGATTCCAGCATGTGCCAGAATATAGAAGGGAATAACAAAGCCTGGTTTTGTGGGTGAGGGGGAAATCCCCATCCCCACTCCCCACCTGTACTGAGGTGGATATTCTTTCCACTGTCAGCTGTAACCCTGTAACCTCTGCTGACAATGTTGAGCACCCATTTACTGGAAACCACTCATGGCCTGGATGCCTTGTTGGAAGCTAAATTTTGAGATAGGGCACCCAGTATGAACCTTAGAGAAGATGGGTGCTACACCTTGGCATTGTCATAGGTTGGAATGTGGGTTATTCTTTTTGGAAAGGTATCCCTCTTGTTCAGTTTGGCAGAGTTCTCACCTTGCCATTTCTCCTTGGTGCCTTGTTTTTTGTTCGTCTGGGATTTCTGTTTGTTCAGCTGCCAAAAATTATCCTTCTTATTGAGGGGAATGTAGAATATTTTCAACGCCCCTTGCATAAGTTTACTTCTGCCACCACAGTGTTTAAGGATCTGATTATCTGTTGTACAAAACACACAATCAGAAAAGTTTTAGCTGAGCAACCAAGTATACCTCCTTACCACAACCAGCATAGCTGCATTTGTAGAAACAGTATTGGCCCCCTTCAATGCACTCTGGCACCCGAGAAACACTGGAAACAATATCTTTCATATAGTCTCTCTGCTCAGCAGGTAACAACACAGCAAATCATCATAACTATACCTACACCTCAGCACAAACCTCCACATAAAACACTGGTAGTTAAAGACTTTAAAAGCTATGATGCTGGACTGCAACAGCTTCTTTCCCTGAGATTCTACCCACTTGTCTAGTGTATCTTGAATGACTGGGTTTGACGAAGACGTATTTTTATTGGAAGAGATCACTGCAGACACAGAAGCAGGCAAGGGGACTTGGAGGCCGGCATGATGAGTACATCGTGAATTTCTTAAACTCTTTTTTTAAGTAGAGACTCATTCAAAAGAGAGGAACTGCAAGCTTTCATAAATCATCCTCCAACACTGGGATCAATGGAAGGAAGGTCACCAAGTTCAAGGTCTCATCCTCCAAAAGATCATGTAACCTACTGATATCAAAGGCAGGTGATGATGGCTCCCAACTGAACACATCCCTAAATCTAGCAACCATTTGGGAATAGGAAAACAATTGTTTGAGTTTCTGAACCTGTTCTTCCTCAGACGAAACTGACTGGTCGCACTATGAGGAAACCTCAGATTCCGGATCCTCTTCAAAATCAGTATCCTTGGGTAGATGAAGGGTGAGGATTGTATCGGTGTTGCTCATAGCCTGGGCTTGCACCCAGTAATCAATGGCCTGAATAATGGATCTGGTCATAGCCTCCAGATCAGGAGAGACTATAATCAGATACTGATGCACTGCAATGTCAAGGGTCTTCTGGTTCTTTTTTGCATGTACTACACTAGGTGGAGAATACCGGGGGGGGGTAGCTGCATCAACATAGACAGTAGATTCTGTACCCCCTTACTTCCTGTGCACATAAAGAATTTGGTTTTCTTGTAATTGAATCAGGCTGTACCTCAGAGGCATGTCTAACCCCCATGTCATGGTACAGTTCTGATACTAAACCCACACCAGGGGACCTGGAGGCAAAAGAAGGTGAGTGGTTTGATAGCCTGTGCAAGGTTACTGCACAAGAACATTTTTTCATAGGTTCATAAGTAAGTAGTACTACGCTAGCTGCCCTTGTGGACCATTTTAAGCCTATCCAATTTCCATTAGTGAGACTCAAACCCCATACCTCTTGTCTGTGAGGTAAACACCTTAACCATTATATCAACCCCCACCACTTTTTGGTGTACAAGGGACAGATGGTTGTGGTGGTGGGTGGCAGAATATCCGACTCTAAGGGACAAAAAACTAGCCACAGCAATACCAAATAATGGCTGCATAGTCATCTCAGTAAAAAATGGATAAATCCCACTATTCTTCCTCTAAACAGCAATTTGAAGTCTGTTTCTGCAGGGATTCTATTCTAAACACTGGACTGAATAAAATGATAGTAGTTTCAGTAACAAAGTTCAAAGCACAAAATATATGTCACAAAAGTCCCCTGATTTTAATAAAAAAGGCTAGGTTCAGTCTCATATGATTAGAACAGTATAAAACAGTTTTATACAAGATAAAGTCTAAACGTATGAAAAACAATTGTCTGAAATGTTTAACATACAGAATAGCACAAAAAACACAATTTAAATAAAAAGTCATTTAAAAGGCTGTAAACCTGCTCAATTCCATAGGCAGTAAGGCAGTGTGTTTGTTGAACATACTGCCTTGCACTACTCTTTAGTGTCTTTCAGGAAAATCTTTGGGCTACATGAAGCATAATGTCATTGCCTAGTGTGAGGCCCCTGAGGGAGTGGAGCCCTAGCGGGCCAAATAGGTTCAACTGGTATAAGGCCAGACAGTGACATGGTGTAAATTTGGGAGACTTATGGCAGAAGAAAACAAATATTAAGAATCATAGAAGTTAAGATAACAGATGCAAAACTTCTGATAGGTTTATGCTAACTTTGCAAAGTTTAAAACTTGTACATGCAAACAATAAACAAACCACTAACAGAGACACCCATTTTTAGAATGCCTACAAATGTTTTGAGAGAGGGACTCCAATTTTAATACAAATGCAGTCAATGTGCATTGACAAATAATTTGTCATTAAGGTGTGGTGCAAGTAAGAAGCAGTGTACATTTTTAAATAAAAATGCAAGCAGTGGTCATGACAGAAGTGCATCTTGTATTTTGTTGGATTATACTTAAGGAAGGAAGAACTGCTAGATCAGCCTATTCTTTTTAAACCTCAACAAGAGAAGACATGTTTTAACTTAAACCAGAAATGCAATAAAGCTGAATCAGGATTTAGCAGCATTTATTTGTGATAGGTTATGTGGCAATTGGTAGCTTGTGATTTACCGAGAGAACTTGGCAGATAGTTACAGTGTCATCTAAATGGTAGAGTTCACATTACTAGGGAGATCACTGCCCCAAAGGACAACTTATTAAAAGCTGTTTAAACTACAGATAACCTTGCACATTGTTCTTCAATATTTGCTTGTGAAGGCAAGTCTTTTAAAACTGAAGGATTTGCTAACGGTAGTTTTACATTGTTTGGGGACAATAAATGACTGATACATGGATTAATATATTATTAAAGTCATCTTTGCCCATACCAGTGTTCTGACACAGGGGTATAGCCAGTACTTTTAAAATTATATGCAGTCTTCCAGAAAGTAGTCCCTCACAGGAATACCTCACTCAGCAGTGCTTGTTTCTGGACAATATGCAATACAAAACAGTCTTGAAATGAAAGGCTTAAACACGCAATCCATTTGACCAGCAAGATAGTCCAAAAAAGCATTAAGAAAGCATTACTTGGGAAAAATATGCCAGGGTTAGATTTTTTTTTTAAATTCTACAACATATTTTTGCACAAAACAAATCAATTATTCTTTTTAAAAAGGTATATGCCAGGTTACACATTTGTTCTGACGAAAAGCAGGTAAAAGTTATATTTTTCTTACCAAAGGCACCAGTAAATTTTGGAAAGGATAGCGTGTCTTAATCTACAAGTACTTAAAGCTGATGAAAAAAGCTTTCTCTTTTTTTATGTCAGATAGCTGCTCTACGTGGACTGACACTGGTTTCAAACTTTGCAGAATATTTTCAGAAGGTATTACTGTGCATTTACTAGTTGAATATAATGTTTAACAAGCTGTTCATTGACTAAATGACATGATTCCCATATCCTACTGACTCTTGTGAAGGATGCATTACCGAATACAGTCCAACATTCAAGAATCAAGTGATTTTTAGTTTGAGAGCTTTGATTGCAATAACATGAAAGAACTGAGAAATATGAACACAGTGCAGTTATCAAAGTCCTGTAATTAAATAAGCAAATGGTTTTCCTTGTAGACATTGGTCAGAAAAAAAATAATTTAATCAATTTCAGTTATGAACAGTGAAAACATCAAATGATTTTTGAGATACTGTCTGCTGAAGCACATCTTCTTCTTAATTGTCTTGATAAGCAAGTAATATGTTTGAGAGACAGAGAGAAAACATTTGATATAAAAACGTCAGTGCAGTGGAAGGTAAAAAAATGTGAGAACAGTTTTGTTACTAGAAGTTCAGGAAGAGAACGATGTAGATGAAATAAATATAGCTATACACTTACTTGATAGACTTTATGCTGCCTTCTTTTACCTTAATCAGTTGAAAGCAAACACAAAATTCCTCAATAGCCTATCTTCTTTCTCCTAAAACAAGAGGATCTAGGTAGGCATTTTATAAAGGGCACTGTGCATACCATCTATCCAATAGGATCCTAGAAGCTATGATGTAAGCTAAATGAAACCAAGAAAACATGCTGAGTATGCAGCATACTTTCTAATCAGACTAGACAAAAAAAATAGACTTAAGTTTCGTTTCTCTCTTGAATTCCAAGAAATCAAATAACTATGAGAGGAGTGGTCTGCCAGAGCTGAGAACAATGTTTGCTGTATAGTGTTTATCACAGTACCAAGAGGCATGTGAGGATGAACTACTTTAACACTTTATTGTTTACATCTGAATAAGATTTTGCAGATTGCATTTCAGTACAAATATATCCCTGTTATTACATCTAAAACCGTAACTGTACAAAAGTCAGATATTTAACTGTTTTGTACATATTTTTTTTCTGCATTTTATTTTATCCAGACACTGTAATAATGCTCTGAGATTCTCATTCTGATTACTTCATGTTCTTTACTCTTCAGCAGTATCAGATTATTTTGCTGATAATTCCTGACAGCAGATCCAGGAACAGTTTCAACATTCCACAGCAATAATGCTTATGTCTGTAGTTGGGGGCATTGTCTCCCACTATTGACAGTGTGATGTGTCAGATCTTTTTCATTTCTGTAAGGACAGTAATTTGCATATAGGTTCAGTATGCCAGCAGGCATGCTACAAGTGCAACTGTCCTTGTGTCTTCTAGTAAGAGAAAAGCCGTACAGGTTTCCATATTCTGGGCCCCACCACGTCCTTATTGTGTGCCTCATGGCAACTTCTAGAGACTAGCGACACACCTGTGATAGTATTAGTCAGAATACTAGAGTACTGACCACAAGGAGGTACAACAATCTCAGCAGTGAATACTACATGTGTGCTGTATCACATACTGCATGTGACAATAGCATTGCATATTCTAGTCTTGGAACTTGAAACAGATTTAATAGCATGTTACATAAGAGATAAATTCATCAGCATTCTAGAACGGTGGAATCATCAGCATTCTAGAACGGTGGAATCAGTGAAGTATATATTACAGAATTTGCTTTTCTATTTGGTTTTATACAACCTTATGCAGTGTGTGTCTCTGTGTATGTGTGGGTGAGTATGTGTACATATGTGTGGGTGGGTACTTTTCCGTTAACAGGGCAACAGGTTATTTTGGGCATGGTTTTAATGTTCTCTTTGCTGTCAGAGTGCTAGTCATTGTGTGAGATGTCAGTACTGCTTACCCAGTGCTAACACTTTGGCATTTCTCACAGTCAAGTACTGATTAATCTCCCGTTTGCTGAGGATATAGGCCAGGGCCATTAGATTTGCTCTTCCATCTCTGCTGTCGAGCGAGCAAGTGGTGAGAAGGACTAGTGGCTGTACTTCAGCAATGACAGCTTTTGCGGAGAGTGGAGGTCTGTCGTAGTCACTGTCACTGGCTCTCTGGTCACTTCTACTTTGCTGTGCTCTTGCCTTTTCTCACACCTGATAAGGGGCACATTGTTTGGGGTATCCTTTTGGTTTTCAATGAATGTGTCCCTCTTCTGCCATCTGCTTTAATATTTTGGTTGTAACAGTTGAAGGAAACTGTCAGATACAGGCAAAATGATCTGTGAATTTTGTCCAAACCAAACATTGTAGGTCACGTCCAACCTTTTCTGAAATGTTGATCTCCACAGCTACACATTACTTGAGAAAATGTAGAACATGTTTTCATCAACTGCTGTTCCACTACATGATGTTTTCAGACCAAATATGTAAGTATACATGTGGAATAGGTTCTGCATAGTACTGAGGTGACATGATTTACTTTATTTAATGGGCATGCTGAGCCATTCTGTAGTTAATTGTTAGTTTTCTGTCAGCCAGCAGCCAGAAATGTCCAAAACAGTTTATGACTCATAACCACGCAAAACATGTTGCGGTAACTAATTTTATTTTTATTTAGTTGCCGTGGAGAGCATATGAAGGCTTTTTTTTTAAATATTTACAAAGTTTGAATCAGGGACAAGCCATGCACAAAAAACCTGTTGCCCCATTAACGGAAAAGTAAAAACCTGTTGCCCCGTTAATGGAAAAGTACCTGTGGGTGTGTATGCATGTTTATGTGTGTCTGTATGTGAATGTGCATGTATGTATGCATGTGTGCTAGTGTATGTGAATTTACATGATGTGATCTACAATATGGAGACATTAACAATTGAATAGGTGGACAGGATTTTCAAACCTTCAAATGGTGTGATGTTGTCTGTAATGATTTTCAAATTTGAGATCAAATATTATGTAATGCAAAAGTAACCTGAGTAACTAGAACTTAGCACAGAATAAAATGTCCATGAAGAGGACAGGGCCAGATTCAAAATTATAATAAAATGGGGTCTACATTATCAGAGGTCCACTATTTAAAATACAATCTCATGAAAACCTTTAAGTCACAGAATACCATTTAATAGACCTCATATTGTATCTATCTAATCAATCAGAAAATTAAAAAAAAAATATGAGCAATGTTAAAGTGCACTCATACTTGACCCACTGATGTTTAATTCCTTGTCAGTAACTCACAACTTTCTCAGCCCTCTCTACAAGCAGTTGTGGGTAGCTGAATTTGGCATTACCTCTGACTTTACCTGATGGTCTCAAACTGTAATGGATAGTAGAGATAGTACACACACACACACGCACACACACACACACACACACACACACACACACACACACACACACACACACACACACACACACACACACTCACTACCATCATTTTTTACCTGCTATGCTTATTTGTTCTTCAGAACACCCTTCTCCTGGATCTTTTATGTCATATGTGAGTATAAGGCAACTCCCTACTTTCACACATAAGTTAACAGACATTCAGCTGGCATCACCAATTTGAGGTATGCATGTTGCTAATCATCAAACTGAACAGACATTGTACTGAGAAGTAAACATTCATGACTTGGTACACATTATCACATTAGGAAGAGCATGTGCGTGACAAGTATGACATCATTTTATATTAGACAGTTCCAGGGGCAAGGTCAAATACCTATAGACAAAGACTATTTTTTCAATACTTTCTCCTCAATATCTTTCCACACAAAAGAATTATAGGGGCATATGGAATTTGTTTGTTTGTTTGTTTGGAACCCTGCCAGTGACATTGTCCAATTTTCCATACCGGTTTTCTCTGGCTCTCCAGTATCTTTCTGAACTCATTGTTTATTTGACCACAATTTCTAACTTCCATACAGGCCAAGAGTCCAAGCTTTTTGCTTCCCTTTGTCAGTAAGAATGTCAGTCTTGGCCTGAAGTAAGACATCCATTTCCTTTGCAGGTTGTTTATGTGGAAGAAGTTTACTCATTCTTCATTTGAACATTTTTTTTCAGCAGAATTAAAATTCCTGCCATGGAAAACTTTCATAATAACATAAAGTCACATGGATATAGTGGTTTGTAACCATTTTTAACAAACCACAAAATTTATTAGTGTCGTCATAAATATTGAAACACATTAGGTTCACACATATTTGCTCAATTATAAGCTGCAGGTATCATAAAATTAAACACTAAAACCAACAATTGGTTCTTCTTAGAACATATTTATAAGAACAGGACATTTGAAAATGTATGGAAGTTTCTGTTTTAAAATGTTAAATTTTAAAATTTTAAACTTATAGGTGTTAACATTTGGAAAGCTACTTATGAGAGTTTTGTAGTTCCATGTTAACAATCCTTTAAATGTTAGCACTATGAGCTATTTTTAATTTTAAATTTAAATTTAAACATTTAAGGCTCAGTCTTTGGATGTGGTTGCAATTATTACGTAATTTATAATTTACGTATTTGTGTATACACTTTTATACAATATAAGAACAGTGTATATTACGTATATAAGCACTGATAGACATTATATCCCTTTATGACAGAAAAGGCTGGAAGTTTTGTGTTTTAAATGGCGAAATAATTCGCATTTTTAAAGTGAAGTTTTGTTTTGTTTTGTTGCTAACATTTTAGCTGCTGGTTTTGTATGATTTTAAATTCACAAGCTGTTGAATTGGTAATTGCCAATTTGGTTTTTAAATTGGTTAATTAGTTAACAGCAACCTTTTTAAAGAAAGTTTGACACTACAACTGGTTGTTTCATTTTTGTCTGAGGAAGGAGAGATAGGAGTCTCTCCGAAAGTGCTTGTGGTTAATAAAAGCTCTAACATTATAGCGCATGGACTTTTGTTGCCTTCTTTGGAATAGTTTTACCGGACTGTGGATTTCGCTTTATTATCTGTTTTCCTTACGCTTAGCAGCTTGTCCCCTCGAATTTTTGTTTTTTCGTAGTCTGTTTGGTTTTTGGAATTGCAGTTGGTCATGTCCAACGAGGGAAACGCTGTTTCGCAGGGTTCATTGTTCTCCCAAGATGGGGGCGTTGTTGGCAACAGTTCGGGAACTAAGGTGAAAGATTGTGAGGCGAAAGCCGATGGAGACTTAACCACTCTCATTCATTTACTTATGGGAAGAATGGATAGTTTTAGTCAGAGAATGGACTTGTTGGATAACGCGTTTAATACAAGAACCAGCACGCAGCTAGTAACGCAAAGAGTTGATGTGAACTCTGGAACTCATGACTTTGCACCACTTACTGGTTTGGCTACTAGAAATCAGCAACCAACTAGTGGGGCAGCATTGGATGTTAGTGATATTCCTGCTGGGCAAGGACATAACACAGTTTCGGCGAATGCCGGAACACAAGGTATTGTTAGTTCTGTTAATGATTCTTTTCCAACAGTATCACTGTATTTAAACAGAAAGAACTTTTTTACGACCACTGACAAAACAACGATAGGGGTAGTTAACACAGAGACTACTGATGAGGTTAACATCAATAACATTGCAGAACTTATTGGGGATTTCGATCATAAGCTGTTCAGGTGTAAAAAACTGCAGCTCGAAATCTCTTATTTAACCGAATGCCTGGACAGGAAGATAGTCCCTAAGGGGCTTAGGCAATGGAGATTCCCAGTAGGCTTAGAGGAAGGCTCTGAATTTCATGGACAACTTCTGGCCTTATTTGATAAACACTGTTTTGAATATATGGCGATGCTGATAGATTATTACACAGCACAAGTGGAGATTTACAGGAACGACTTGGCTAGTCTAGAACAAGAAATCAAAAACAACTATGATTTCTTGCGCTACAAATATGATTATTCACGTGTGTTTTCCAGCATTGATGCCTCTATTAACAAGCTCTGTGACAATAAGAAAAAGAAAATCACTAGAGACATGAGGCAATATGCTGATAAAAAAGCCTACCCTAAACCCCCACAGATCAACTCAATCAGTAACAAAGTTAGAGGGGCATCGTCTAACACCAGTAAGAAAAACTTGGGCACTAGAGCTCACAATATGTATGAGTTGGATGATTTTTTAGAGGATGGACACAACAGTAACAATCCCCTTATTGATGAAGAAGAGGATGTCGAATTGGATGATGAACAACAGCAGGTCTTTGTACCTGTGGTCAACAATAAAAGGAGTGGAAGAAAGCAGAGCACTAGGGCAGTTCAAGCACGGGGAGAACATCAACAGGGTTTTGGCCAGGTCCAGAACCCACGGGAGAGGAATTTGAGGTCGAACACCAACAGGATGGCCCTGAGGAGCAAACAGAACCAGAACAACAGATGATAAAGGAGCCTAGTCAGCCTGTTATTGTTTGCAGTAACGAAGGAGACTTTAAGATCTTTAATTATACTACATTAAACATCTCTCCTGCTATGGCTGACTTTTTTTCAAAAGGACTGTCCTTTGTCCCTGATACCCGTATGGACTTACCTAAAACTCTTGTGGACCTTAAACTTTATGTCCGCAAATTGAACCTTTTGGCTGTCTTAGGCAAAAACTCTTCCCTCATTAGACCTTTTAGAATTGCTAGTTTATTTAACCCACCCTTGATAGGAAATTTAAAAACTTTTGAAAAATCCTGTGAACTAGATTTAAGGTTTTTGGCTGAAAGCTCATTTAACAGCAAATGTAAACATAGGTTAAATATAACACGTGAGCAACGTGATTTTATCAAATTACTACAGGATTGTAGAATTCGGGTCATGAAACCCGACAAGGGTAATGGGCTCATCTTTATGAACCAAGTGGATTATATTAACAAGTTAAGTTCCCACTTAAATGATGGCCCATATGAAAAAACTAGCACTAATGAGGTTATTACAGCATTTAATAGGGTGAAGGCTACGCTTGAAGATTTATTTTTTGAAGATTTTATAGACATTCACATCCACTCTTTTCTTAACATCACAGCACCTAGAATGCCTTCCTTTTTTGGAACGCCAAAAATTCATAAATCTATCTGGGAACCCCCTTTCAGACCTATAGTAGACGGGAGGGGGTCTATGTTGGTGTCTTGTGCCAAATATGTGGATATTGTCTTAAAACCATACTTAGAAAAAGAAAACCAGATCTGTAAGGATTCGTGGAGCTTTCTAGAGAATATAAACAAAATACCCTTTGACCCTGACTTGAGCTTCCTAACTGTAGATGTGAAGGAACTTTATACGGTTATTCCACAACAGTTGGGATTGGAGTGGGTAAGGGATTTTTTAGAGACAAGGAATGTGGAACAAAACATTGTCTACACAGTTGAAACGCTGCTAGAAATGGTGTTAAAATATAACTTTTTTAGTTTTGACAACGTTATATATAGGCAAGTTTCTGGCGTAGCAATGGGCTCACCATGCGGGGGGTCTTTTGCCAACTGTGTAATGGCACAATGGGAAAACACATTATTGTTTAACAACCCACTATTTAAAGAACATGTCGCCTGGTACACTAGATACCAGGACGACATGTTTATGCTATGGAAGGGTTCCTCGGATATGGTGGCTCCTTTCATTGATGACATTAAGACCATGACCCACTTCTTGGATTTCACATTTGAAGTGAATGAGAGCGAAATTAGTTTTTTAGATATTAATCTGACCAAAGATAGAAAATTGGCTATGTTTATTAGTAATATCTATAGAAAGCCCACGTATTCTAATGGATTCCTGCACTTTGGTAGTTGCCACCCTATCCATCAAAAAAGAGCTGTGGTTAAAGGGCAGATGGTTAGGGCGGCGCGGATGATAACCAAAGATGAGGATTTCCATTGTGAATGCACCAATTTAACTGCTATGTTTGTTAATAGGGGGTATCCCAATTCTTTCATTTTGGAGATTGTATCTGAAGTGAAGCACAAAAGGGAATCTGGCTATTTTAGACCCATCCTTAATAGAGCAGGGCAGAACTTGATGACTAACCAAGACTCTGTGGGGGGCCTGAACAGAAAGGGTGGAGAAGCTGATATAGAAGTCAGATTCTTGTGCACGTTCTCAATTGATCATCATTTTATTAGGGGAATCCTGCAGAAAAATTGGGCCAACATAAAAGAAGATATAAACTTACAGCAATTGTTGGGTACAACACCTAGTATAGCCTTTAGGAAAGGATTTAACTTAAAGGCATTGCTAGAAATGAACAAAAACAGTTCATTTAATAAAGTTAAGGGTATGGTTAAATGTGGATTGTGCAATCAGTGTAAATTCATGCAGGAAGGTAATTATGTGGTTATCAACAATGTAAAGTACAAATTAACAGGTAACTTTACCTGCTCATCTAAGGGAGTGGTGTATGTGGCAAACTGTAAGCAGTGCCCTGCTTTCTATATAGGAAAGACTGAGAGGGCACTGCATAAAAGAGTGTATGAGCATTTATATGCTATTTCTAAGAGCGATACTAACAACGCTCTGGCCTTCCATGTTTTGGACAATAAAGAACATAGTTTCAGATTTATGGTTCTGAAACAAATTAGGACACAAATGTTTTCAGGTCCATGGCAATTGTTGTTAGAAAAGGAAGAGCTATTATGGCAGCTTAGGACATCTGCACACATACACCCTGGCTTAAATGAAGCAATATCGCTCACTTGTATTTTAAAACTATTAGCTTGTAAAAGGTAACATCTTTTGACTCAGTAGGGAGTTTTTGGAAACTCTCCATGCATAGCTAAGTCATATTTTGTGATTTGGTTTCACTTTGAATGACGCTGCATTTAGCATCTAATATAAATGCATAGGGGACTTTATGAAGTGAAGTGTTGAATTGACCTATATATGATTTTACATCGATTAATTATTTAATGCATGTATTGCATTTAAGAGAATAACATAAAGTCACATGGATATAGTGGTTTGTAACCATTTTTAACAAACCACAAAATTTATTAGTGTCGTCATAAATATTGAAACACATTAGGTTCACACATATTTGCTCAATTATAAGCTGCAGGTATCATAAAAATTAAACACTAAAACCAACAATTGGTTCTTCTTAGAACATATTTATAAGAACAGGACATTTGAAAATGTATGGAAGTTTCTGTTTTAAAATGTTAAATTTTAAAATTTTAAACTTATAGGTGTTAACATTTGGAAAGCTACTTATGAGAGTTTTGTAGTTCCATGTTAACAATCCTTTAAATGTTAGCACTATGAGCTATTTTTAATTTTAAATTTAAATTTAAACATTTAAGGCTCAGTCTTTGGATGTGGTTGCAATTATTACGTAATTTATAATTTACGTATTTGTGTATACACTTTTTATACAATATAAGAACAGTGTATATTACGTATATAAGCACTGATAGACATTATATCCCTTTATGACAGAAAAGGCTGGAAGTTTTGTGTTTTAAATGGCGAAATAATTCGCATTTTTAAAGTGAAGTTTTGTTTTGTTTTGTTGCTAACATTTTAGCTGCTGGTTTTGTATGATTTTAAATTCACAAGCTGTTGAATTGGTAATTGCCAATTTGGTTTTTAAATTGGTTAATTAGTTAACAGCAACCTTTTTAAAGAAAGTTTGACACTACAACTGGTTGTTTCATTTTTGTCTGAGGAAGGAGAGATAGGAGTCTCTCCGAAAGTGCTTGTGGTTAATAAAAGCTCTAACATTATAGCGCATGGACTTTTGTTGCCTTCTTTGGAATAGTTTTACCGGACTGTGGATTTCGCTTTATTATCTGTTTTCCTTACGCTTAGCAGCTTGTCCCCTCGAATTTTTCTTATTTGTAAGCTGACTTTACCCGGACTACTTTTTTGTTCAATAACATTGTCCTAAATTTTAACCACACTGTATCTGTGTAAATATGCTATGCAAGACATTGCTGCATGCATGTGACACAGGAGCGTTTACACCATAACATTCACAGCACAACTGTTTCACTGGCAGGATATTACAAAACGACTTGACGTTTCTTTCTCCAAAGTAAAAATTGAAAATAACTTCATGCAATGTTGTTTGTGTAATGTTAGTACATTCATAGAATGTTATTCTTGGCTGGAAATAAACAGCAAGTTATGAAGTCCACCAACTACAAATGTTTATGAATCACATGTGCCACATTGGAAGTCTTAACAAAGCTGTGAGGCTCCGCCTATGTGAAGTCATTACATCATATGACTGTGCTGAAATTTGTATGAAATAAAAGGGCTGGGGAGGTTTCTCACACAACATCCCCTGCTGCTAGGTATACCCAGACACATGTAATGCATAATACAATAGTCACTGTGACGGGAGAATAGTAATCATGCAGAATGTGTGGATAATCATGGATTCCAACACATGCCTTACTAATGCAACAGCATACATAATATAGTCTCATGTCCTCACACCACAGGAAAAGTCTTAGTAGAGCTTATGGGAAAGACAAATGTCATCCTATGGCATCATCATTATCCAGTAAAACATTTCTGTGTGAAAAATGAGCAGAAATCATTGTAATAGAAATATTCAACCATATATGTGTACAGCAGATAGCTGGCTGACAACATTGTTGCCTACCTGCACATTCACAGTCATACTGACACAAGTGAGTCTAAGGAGTAATGGCCGGATTTGAACAAACTACCTAAGATGACAAGGTACAGAGCACTGCTTGAATCGCTACATGAGATATTCTTTTATAACTGACATTCAATTTTTTTATTTATTTTCTCGTTTTTAATTATAATCTTCACATGTAGTTGTTTATTTCTATCGCTTACTATTATTGTTTGTAATACTTGTTTTTCTTGTACTGTAATTATATATTGTATTTTCTGGAGCTTTTCTCCTCGGGTCTCCACTGAAAATGGGGCAAAATCCTAGTTGGACTAACCCGGTTAACAAATGTCAATAAATAATAACATAAATAAATAAATAAATTGTGACAGCACACATTTGAATGGATGACTGCCATTCTTTCATATGCTGATTTTCTTCTAAAAATGTACAAATGTGGTTGAAGTGTGCAATGGCATTACATGGCTACACCTGCTAAATGCATTAGAAGCACTGTGTGATAAACACTCATGGACAGTAGTTAATCATTGCTGGATTCAAACTTCCTCTGTCTGCACTTACATAGTCTAATAAACATAGTATCAGTAGTCAGCACAGCAAGGTAACTCAAACAATCACGTTAATGTGGTTAATTTTTGATAGCATGATGAAAGGATTGTGTTTCCAAAACTTTTTACTACCTGTGAGTAATACAAATATCTACCAGTGAAAATATGTCTCCTAAGTGGAAATTTACATAAGTGGTGTTGCCACGGACACAATTATACATAATAGTACACACACTCTAAACACCACAGCTGTAAGGGCACAGTGTGCAATTTCAAGATGCTGATCTCATCGGAGGATGGGGAGAAGATGTTTGTGGTAAAAATGTGATAAGGGGATGGGACATCCTCTACCATGTTAAAATCTTCCTGTGACTGGAAGTTATTACAACACATCCATTTAAGAAGCTATACACACCTGACAAGAAAGGTATGCCCTGTGAGATTTGAACCTCCTACCTATCTAGTTATACAATTTAAACAACACAGTATTAGCTACAAGTGCCACAGGGCAATTCTGACTCTTAAAGGGAGAGTGAGTGCACTTTTGACCAGATGACATTATCAGTGTGTTACAGAGAGAATGTTTCAGTAAAAGTTGGAGAAAGTGCAGAGGGAGCTGTGTCCAAAGTTAAATGTAGTCTCCTCAGTGAAGTGAACACTGCACATTTGACATTGAGGTGTTACTTATCTGTCACTAGACCCCCATGGTGAAAATTGAACTGCCTACCTATCTAGTTATATAATCTACAGAGCACAGTGATAGTAGCAAGAGCCACAGAAGAAGTCTGACTTTAACAATGTGAAAAAGCACATTTGTAATTAGTAAAACTTTACTGTTGGAACAGTGGGTACTATATATCACAGGTTTTGGGATAAATGCATGTGTGAGGACAAAACAATATAACTGTACTGTGCTTGTCTCAGGTAATGACATCCTTCTCTGCTAAGATTTAACACAATCTATGCCATGTCTGCATCAGTCAAACCAGAAACATGGGTCTGAATTGGCACCCAAAAGGTGCACAACCTTGACAACTGCATTTGCACAATTGGAAGCACAATGATGGCTTGTCAAACTCATTGGTACTGAATATGCCAAGAAACACAGAAGGTGTTAAAATGGCAGTGAGACTTGGCCATACATGATACTCAAAATACTGAGACATGCTCTAATGTTAGACACATATCAGCATATGCTTGTTGGTTATAATAATGGCTGGAAAAATTGCATGACTTGTGACATATTAACATGTTGGGAGTTAAATACTTGTAAGACTGAGTACTACCACCTGGTAATTGAATCCAAAAGAAAAAAGGCTATAATGTTAAACTTTGCTCATTAACTATCACTGCCACAGGAGAACTTACTTTTAAACATAGTAATAAGAGGTATAGTAATTTATGAGTGAATGTACAAATACTTAAGAGATGCCAGTATGTCTGTGGCTTTACTTACTCATGGGACTTCATTTCTATGTAAAATATAATGTTTGTGTTTGTAAATACTTCTCAGATGCATGCAGTAGCATGATCTGATTGAGACATGGTGGGTTAGGTGACATACATACTTTATAACGGTTTATTATCAATATGTCGAAAGTCAAAATAATTTTCGACAGACATGTCGAAAGTAAACCTTGAAAGTAAAAAAAATATAATGAGTTACAATGTTGAATCTGCTGATCAAATTCAGCAGATTCGACATTGTTTTCGAACACAGCACCTGATGTCCGTATAGTAGTTCACATACAGTAAACTCCTATACCTGACATCATGTTTTTGCACAGTACATTTGCTAATATAAATGTTCTGACATTGAGAATGTACCATATGAAACATTCGATCATCTGTAGTTTGAATTTTTCATATGGGTGCATTCTCACCTCAACATTATAATAGTAAACCCTTTGTAACACATAATGTCATAAACACATGCTTATGATATGTGATGATAAGATTTAGGGCACATCATACCTATGTATGTGCTTTTTATGTTAAATCTCACCATTGTCATGTTTAGCATAATTTATACACATTATTTTGGGCTTCTATAGCAAACAGTAATGTTGCATTTATTACAATAAACAGTTAATGATACTTATGAGCAGTTACTGTAACATTTCTAATCAAAATGATGTGTTAACTTGATTTGAACCCTGCACCAGCTGTCTTCAGACTTTGAGTGCTGCACTTATACCTTATACCACAGGGAATATTACCTGACAGGTGGAATTTATTATCCAGAGTGCTGATGGCAGCATACTGGCACCAGGCTCATTTGGCTGCAAAGACAACCTAAATTAAGTATTTCACTTTTTCCCTTAGAAAGTGAATCATTTTTGTGTGGTGCCAAGTGGAGAGCAAATGCAAAAGTCATTTATAACAAAAAAAAATGACAGAGAAAAAAGCTGGAAGAAAAACTTAATTCAAGCATATGGTATATCTAACAGTGACCAGACCAAGAACTGCATTACAATGACACATTCATCCTTATCACATCTCTTTGACACATCATAAATGTAATTTCTGACACAAATTATCATAACAGTAGTTAGTACCAAATAATGTGGAAGTGGATATACAGCAGCTCACATATTGTTAGAAATAATGAGAATAGTTGAGTTTAAAACAGCAATAACACAGTGATATCACAAAATGTGTGTAAATATGCATTCAGACCCCCTGAGGTAAAAAAATTATCAGTTACCTAGGTTTGAACCCTGGATCAGCTATCCTTTTCCCTACAATTACACCTTGTGCCACGGAGAAAGTTACCTGCATGCTCTTTTTCATCACTAATACTTTCCAGAGTGCTGACATCTGCAGACTTCCACCAAGCTTAGTTGCACTTCAGGACACAGCCTAAATGAATATTTTCACTTTTTTCCTCAGGAAGTGAACTGTATTTCACTGCTTGGGACCACTGCCAGCCCAGAGAGTGCAATGCCAAATAGCATACACGTACAAAAATGAAGATACTAAAATAGAGAAAACACTATAAAACAAGTAGTTAAAATGTACAGTTTTGATATTTCCTCATCTTTGCTGCGTTTCACATGAACAAATCCTCATTAAAGATCATTATGTTCACACAAAGACAACCATCGCTGGATTAGATCTCCAGGACACCAGGCCATTCACAAGACATTGTTCAGATTCTTATCTTTATGTGTCACACACAGTATACGGTGTTACCTATACTCAATATGCAACGTAATACCAATTGACATTACAGGTGATGACTGTACCTGTATATTTCTGAACTTTGTCCTTTGCAATTTCCCATTAGATGTGTGGATGGTTTTGATACTGACAACAGGGCTGATACTCCTTCATCACACAATGTAAAATAAAAAAAAAATGAGCACTGCACCTTTTACTATCTCTTTGTTTTTTTGAACATCATTCCATATCTACTCTTCTCTGACAAGACTCCTATGTGTTCTGCCTTGCAGTTAATATATGCTTCAGTGAGTCATCTACTTTCTTAGAATTGCAGACATGCAGTCATTGTATTTAGAGGTAGAAACTGTTGTCATAAACAATTCATTCAAATGTTAGGAATGTTACACCCCTAATTCAGTCAATGACAGTCACAAAATTTCTTGTAAATCCCTTCTCCCTGATACATCCTGATTGATACTGCAGCCAGACTAATCATTCACACTTGCAAGCACTTAGCAGGTGACATTTCTCAGTGAATGTGCTTGTAGATGTACCCCGGGATTCATAAAGCTCAGCGCAAGGCCGGCGTTAGGCTTGCACCAACCGTGTGGCGTGAAGATGGCGCAGTAGTGCCAAATGCATATTAATGAAGGCATGCTGCAACCACAGCCACATGCATAGGAAAGGAGCGCGAGTGTATAGGGCGTGTCGAAGTGGAAATTTCAGCTGTCGACGTACAACCTAAAATGCTTGCATATAACAATTTGCAAGCAATAGTAACCACATCTGTCAGTGTCCGTGGATACTGAAACGTATGCAAAGCATGCAAGACAGTTCCTGTGAACACAAAATGAAGAAGCAAACACAAATGCATGGTAGGGAATAACGGGTCCCTATCCCTCGAACAAATGACATTGAAAACCGTGTGCCCGTAGTCCAATGCAGTGTAGATAGTTATACCAAGTGGAAGTGGAACGCATCATGTTAGCACGCTGCCAATAGGTACATCCAGCCCAATGGTCAGGGTCACCAGCTGACCCATATTGTGAGGGAGAGTACACAGCTGGGCAGATGTGTCCATAACAAATCCACGATAAATATAAATATCTAGCGACCCTATGACAGAATTATATCCCACAACACATGTAATAGTCACATACGATAGGTATATCCATATTTAACATACCATATGTGACAGGAAATAGAATAAGCATGTAAACGAAACAGAAGGAACATATAAACTGCTACAACAATAAGGCAACATGTAGGCTTAAAGGAACAGTATTATCCGTAGAGTTGACTGTGGGTACATGTTGTCCAGTACAATCGGATATGTGTCCAGAATATATCCCATCCTGGACATAGGAAAAGGTGGCATCCTACCAATGATCAGAACAGTCGGCCAAAATCCGCACATCTGCGGTCCAAGCCGTACTTGTCAGGATGTGTCACAGTTGAACGGGTATTACCCGGATGTACCAACCATGTCATGAAAGTTAAGTATGGGCATGTACCTATGTGCGTGATGTATAGCATGTGGAAGGTGAAACATGCCAGGGTAGTCCACACAACCATACAGGTACCTGACATATGTAGTGTATGCAATGTGTTACCTTGACCATGTCATGGGCCATCAACCAAAGCAGTGATGGATGGAGTGTCAGGAATATGTGTGTGGGGGGATGGGTAATGGTATAATCCTCAAAGGCAAGACTGTTTCATATGCAGAATAGGTGAACTGGAGGTGTATGAGGGAGCAGCGGGTGAAGCAGAAAGAAACACAAAGAACATATATACACATCTGCAATACAACCAGACAGGCCATATTGTAGCACACAATCCCACAAACATATGAATATTAAAATGTGCGATAGAAATGTGCAGAAATGTCACCGGCACATACCCACAGATTGGTCCTGATGGAACTGGCCAAATCAAATGCAACACACCTGGATGCATAATGGAATACCCAGCATCCCCTCCACAGCACACAACCCACCCCCATACCTGAACGTCCACCAAATCCAGCCATACTTGGCCTACTAGTTTGGCGCAGCCACATCTACACATAGTGACCACTACTCATATGTAGCTGGCAGTGTCACCCTAGGCATTTTCAGGATTGCAAACTATGTATCCCTTGCATGTAAAACCCCCAGCACATTTTCATAACGCCAGAAGAATGGTCGATATCGGTCTTGTTAAATTTTTGGATATCCCTCATGGGATAAGTAACCTGTGTAAACATTAGAATGGGTATCAAGACATGATGTCTAGTCCTGTAGACATCTGGACACAAGTTGGAATGTGCAGTAGTGGTGCACAAGACTGTCCAGCCCTAGATGGTCATGCAGAACCTACTACCCAGGATCAAACACCTGCCCGTGACGCATGTGTCCCAACATGAATAATCGAGAGAATATATTGCATGGAAATAGGGTGATGAAGGCACTGACATAAACAGGATACCCCTTGATCCACTGTGTGAGGGGCAGTCACTGTGTGGGTAGGTGTGTCCTGACCAACAATGATACAATGCCAAATGTCCTGTGATTGTAGGAAATAACTATGTAACATATTACATGTAACAGTTGCCTAAAGCGGTCACGTCAGGATAGAAAATACGTAATTCGTACAAGAAACAGACTAACAACTAAAGTGCTAAAGGTATAGGCTCACAGCTAGGAAACTAATGAATGTTCTAAACCTGCACTGGCCGTGGGTATGTGTTGGCCTAAACAATCTGGTGTCCCCAGAATATATCCCAACCTGTACATATGACAATGTGTCAACCCTACCAATGGTCAGAGCATTCGCACAATAACAGGCCAGCCTCTTAATCACTCACAAAGCCAGTGACCTTTGGAGGAAAGGTGTTGAATGAGAATGACTACTTACAACAATGAAGAGTAACAGACGCATTTAACTGCAGAAAATTAGTAGTAATACAAAATAGTACTAATATGGTAGAAGTGTCCATGATTGTCCCTGATTTGTCATAGACTTGTCCCTGTCACTGCAGAAACTAGTCTCTGAGTATCACAGAGGTCCGTACACATATGTACACCAACCAACTGTCACATCTGTTGACAGGACTATTGCATACCTGTAGTGAATTTATAACTGATGTCCAGAATAATATTCATTGTATCTATAAATGAATGAAATAGTCAAATGTGAAGGGAAACACATGGAAAACCCCCCACCCTGTATTATGTAGTGGCCCCCATCCTGTATTATGTAGTGGAACCACTCCCAACCCTATATTATGTAGCGCCAACCTAATAATGTGGTCAGAGGTGCCCAAACACCTGCGTCTGTAAACACAAGTAGAATGTTAAAATCTGGACTAACTGTGTCCATGTGCAACATCGGATATTTGAACAACGCCAGGAAAGTTCTAGTCACCAGTCAGACAAGCCTAAACATGAACACCCTGACAATCAAACACATGTATGTGCGAGGACTATAAGCGTAGGAGTTCTGAATATCCTTGGAGTGAGTAGACATGCAGCACGGGTCCAGAGCAGTAGGAAACAGGGAATGTCAGAAGTGTAGTACTGCGGTTTTCCCAGCAGGAGAATGGATGCCTGCTGTGTAAGGGAAGCGGTGAGGCATATGTCAGAGTAGCTATGAACCATGGGTATACATATAAATGAGGCAGAACAACAATAGTGTAGTGGTTAGAGCATCCGCCTAACATAAAGGCATTCCTGGTTCAAGTACGACTATAGCACATATTAATTGTGTAATGAATGCCTCTGTGCTGTAAAGCCAACATTTATACATGTAAAGGTGACTGCGTGTCTAGCATGGGGCCGTTAACCGGATTCCATCAATCAAAGTGGTACTTTCATAAGGAATAAGGCACATGTAATCCCAAAGATGTGGCAGTAAACATATGTAACTCAGAATAAGTAGATGCAAGTGCGCCTGCACGGGTGTACGCAGCTTGTAGCATAGCAAATGTATGTTGTCTTGTACAGCTGTAACTTTTATATATATATAGATATATATATATATATATATATATATATATATATATATATAGATAGATAGATGTGTGTACAGATAAATATCCACAGACATAACAGAAATATGCAATGATATATCTATATATATATATATATATATATATATATATATATATATATATATATATATATGAAAGAAAGCAAACATAAGGGTTGTGAAGGGAATCTAGAGCAAGTAAGGTATTATAAAGTACTCGCAGCGTATGTCAGATAAAGCTGCACAAGTGCGAGTAGAGCACCACTATTCACACCAGAGGCAGGATTATACCAGTGGCCATAACATCGATGAAGTGCTACATCAACATTATACACAGACGGAATGTAGTACATGTTGTGACCACCTATACTTGTAACCCGCAAATCATTCATAATCCATAACACCAGGAAAGGCATGTATGTGCAAATATGAATGGATGGTGAGCCTGTGAATACACGAGGTGGTACAAAATGTGTGTAGGGCCCCAACGCTCTGGAGAGGGCAATGTGTAAAGGTGTGTCATGGCTGCAATATCAGGTGTATAATGGCTGTTATGTGTGGAAACTCAACACGGGTGTGCTGGAGAAACTATGGATATGCGATTATGGACACAGGAGTGCTAGGGTATGTTGCGCCGGTTGCAATGGAGCGGCCCGTGGAGGTCAGCTAGTACGTAGGTGTGATTCCCAGATAGAGCCTCGCCTGCGTGGAGACATGCGTGAATGGGCGTATCATTGTCGGACGTTGTGAGTCAGGGCTGGCAGCCCAGCACGTAAAACCTAAACGCCACCCATGAGCGGAACGGAGTTCTGCTGTGACAACCCCAAACCAGGAAAAGTAGAAAGACGCAACTACATGCAGACATCAATATGTTGACGTACAATCTCAGTAACACAAACACTCATTCTATTAACATTAATAATATGAATGTGCACAGAAACAAACACAGTAGCAGGAATAACAGGCTGCGCATACGAGTAATAGGTCAAATGACACTCTACGTGCGACATCTGTCAGCTGTATAACGTGCAGTATACTGATCACAAGTTCACCGGAGTGAAGTGTCGGTGTCATAATGACTAAGGCAATAGTATGCTGTTGAAGCAGAGATAAAACCCAATATGCATGTGTAAGTGTCTATGTCCGGGAAATGTATAGGTTAATGGAAACACAGATGTATATATAGATAAATACGTATATATATCTATATATATCTCTCTATATATATATATATATATATATATATATATATATATATATACACATATACATTTATACAGATATATATATATATATATATATATATATATATATATATATACACACACACAAAGATATACTACAGATATATATAGATAGATAGATATACACAAACAACAGGTATTGATAGATACACATACACACAAAACAAATATGTATGTCATTGCAGATATACGCATGTACATAACTAGGTTACTTTACAGCAATTAGGGGTAACATATATACAGCCTGGGCATATGTGACTGGGAGGTCCAATAAATAAATGTTGTACCCCCCACACCTCCCAGCTAGGCCAGTCAGACACACAGACAGGCAATAAAGATTAATACACTGCTGCTGTCCAAAACACCGGCAGAAAAGTAGCAGTGGGAGAGATCTGCAAGGTCTACACTTTAAATATGGATAACGGTGTCCCTTGCGGGACCCCAAAAGTTCAGTGTATGTGTCAACCGGTTGTCACTGATGCGAGCAGGATGTAGGTGTACATGGAACAGTAGGTTGTGCAAGTGTGATAATACATGGGTTGATGAAACGTACGACATGTGTCCCGAGATGGGGAGAGTGGGCTATGTGTAGGGGTGTGCTCATACCCTAGCTGCACTCACAGTAAGTATATGTCATGAGTGCTGTAGAGGGGTACCAGGTAGGTGGACCATGGGTATGCAATAATGGGCTTAAGTGTGCAGGTGCTGGTTGGCAGAGATGTAGTAGGCCTGCCCAGTGGAAGTCATTAATATTCCTATGTGGGCATAGCAGACGCCTATATGTCCCAAACCTGAAGAGCACATCTACCGGATAGTCTGTAAACCATCGGGGGAATACATAGAGACCAAATCAGTACCATGTACCCGATTACCATGGACGTCCATAGTTATGAATCAGAATGTAACAAAGTCCAACTAAACATTTCCAGAACTAGTGATATTAGGTGGACAGGTGGCGGAATACAGGTAATGACAGATGACAACATGTATGAGTCATAAACGGCATGTACCTCGGCAAACGTGAATGAATACATATACTCTGTGACTGTCAATGTGTCTGGTTAATAGAACCAATCCTCTAAATGTGTCCCACAGGGTGTCATGCAGTGTTCCTGATACAGTGTTCATTCTCCCCCATTGGTATGTGAGGTCAGCTAGTGACGGAAAGTGCATAATTTGATGACCACCTTAGGTAGATGATAGCATAATAGATGAGGTTCCACACCCGTACGCCTTTGAGTGACACACCTGTCTGGGCAGTTGTGCCCTGCAAAATGAATGTTATGGCACATGGCCTGTGAGTTCGGGAAAGGAGGCTATATATTGTGTGTAGTGGTGTCAGAAATTAATTTGTTGTATCAGAAACAGCTACATGTAATAGGAAACAGTATTAGCAATTATAATGCTACAAGAATAACCTGAACATATGCAAACTGTGGAAGTAGTCAGTTGACAACTGGCTGTGGGTATGTGTTGCCTTGACACATGTGATAGCTCTACATATAGGATCTATAGGGCCGCCACCATCCTGAATGGCCAAAGTGGGACCTGCTCTGTAGAAATGTCAGATGTACCAAGGCAGAACATACCTACAGCCATGCATTGTACAGCAATATACATATCAGCACAAATCAAAGCGTAGTCTAGCAGCTGTAAAGTTGCTTATGCTACTACATATAACATATCAACGTGTCAGGTATACAAGACCTGTAACAAGCAACCACTACAGACACATAGAATATGAGAATGTCCTCTAATCAGGACAGTTGCAATGGCTAGAGTATCGTCACATGACATATGCCCAATGAGGGACTGTCCCATGCAAAGTGGGAAAGGTGTTATTCCTACAGTCTCCCGTCGTGCAATCTGAAAGGTGGAAAACATACAGTAGGTATGCGGTAGCATGACTCGCCGGACGGCTGCGTTAACAAAATCATATTCACATGTCAACATTTCAGAGTATCGGTTCCCATGTATCAGGCAGATGGGAGCAGATCGTATGAGGAACATGTATATAATATGATTACGTCATTGGACAGGCCGCAGAGTCCGTACAGTCGAACGGCTGCCATCACCAAATGGTTAGACATACCCAATACTGTAGTCATGTAGTCCGATGTAATACACATCACAAAGGATCACACACACCCAGCGTGAGTGACAAATGTAAGCAGAAATGTTGGTGAGCGAGTGGCTGTAAGCGTGTTTGTCTACCAGTATGCCAGTAGTGCACTGTCAAAGAAATGTGGAGTCTAAATGGGTAAAAGGTGCTGTAACCAGAGATCAGCAGTGCTTAACACTGTGCAAACCCACACACAACTGCTCCCACTTGCTGGAATGTGCCTTACCCAGTCCGTATCCAAAGGCATCGGTCTGTCCGCAAACAAAGAACCGCCCTATTCACGTGTGGGTAGCAGTACCCTGCGCACATAGCTCATGTGAATTAACAATAGACCACGGCATATGTACAGACAATAGACCACACACACACCATGCAGCGCAGTCATCCAACAGTATAGCAATGTACTGGCAGATATGTACGGACCACTGGTGTATGCATGCCTGGCCGTCCTGTGTTTCAGTGTGTGAGCATGCCCAGTATGACTGTTATGCATGTTGTCGACCGACATTACCGTCATACCGTCATGTGTGTGAGCATGCCAAGTATGGACAACTGTATCGCATGTGTCACATGTCCAGATAGTCAGTACTGTGTTGCCGACCCCTCCGTTCTACACAGACAGGTGTCATGCTGTGTCTGCAGAGTAGCTAATGGTCATGTGGCATTGACAGTTGCTACATGTCTGCATAGTGTGGGGGGACATCCAACCGCATCCACAGTCCTACACAGCACTGTGGGTGGCGCACATGACTCTCACATGTGTAGGTTGGATGGGGGGGCGCAGCTGACAGTTGTACACATCTTCCGCTACTGTACTGGTATGCCAGGTACTCCATGTCAGTGTGTGGACCTACCTAAATTGCCGGTTGGAGGGATACCAGTGTACGTCAGATCCCAGCGTTAAATACCAGCACAGTGGTGTTGGACGTCCTAGCTTTCACAACCTACATCAAACTGCCTGGCCTGCTGTAGTCTGTGTGTGTCTTTGGGGGTTGTGGTCATTCATTGGGCATATCCATAGGCCATTGTATATCATTTGTCTGTATTGGTCCACACCTGTCCAGATGCATGGAACATGTGTGGGCTGTACGGACACACATGATGTTCAGCCCATAATCTGCAGTGGGTTGGGACACCCTGTGTACTACTGGCTACCATTGTGACCCCATATGTGTTACAGCTGTCATGGTGCCACAATGGATGTGTACTGCCTGCTGCCCTAACAGTCAGCCACCAAAGTCTCTTTTATGCTCACATACATACCATAGCAATGGGTAAATACACATTCTAATACAACTGCCAATTTTTAGGTCGATAGACATACCCTGGGGGTGTTCTGGACTTGAGGACGGTGCTGGAGGGCTGCCTATGTCGGATGCACACAGTGCACCTCCTATACATGGCCAAGCGCAGGTAGTGTCATGTTTGGCATCCATTGTACTGTGTGCGGGTCAGAGAGGGGACATCCGTGGGTACCTACTGTGTCAGTGCATATGTCTTCTGTTGCCTCTTTGCCAAGGGCAGGTCATACTGTGCACGGCCTTTCGCTGACTGGGCCCTGCTCAGGTAGTTCCTTTGCCAAGTCACACTGTGCCTGTACAGGCCTTGGCAGTGGTGTTGGGCCGTGTGGCCCTGCCCCATGCTGTTTCTGCTGCAACTGTTACTGCAGGATCAGAATGTGTAGCATAGCGAATACCATAACAAATTGTGTGCATGTAGCAAGTGAATACTGCAGGGTTCCACCGGATGTGTCTGGATAACAGAACCCTGAACTGAGCATCCCAAACACATGCTTAAATACATGTCTTGCCTGTGCATCCGCCTCATTATGGTGTGAGTGTTCAGGTGTGTGTGCATTGCTGCTGGGTGTCATCAGCCACGACACCAGTGGCTACCCAGCATCCCGCACTAGGACATTGTAGAGGATGTCCATATTGGCAAAGGTGTGGTACAGCTGTGTCAGAAGCCATATATTGGAATCATCATAGCTTCCAGGGCAGACAGCACACACGTTCAATCTAATGCCCTGGTCATCGCATATGGCCTAGCTGTTGGAGGGTATGCCCCTGCAGTGACTGTAGGCCCTACCCCCCTCACTGGGTGGTGCTTTGATGTGTATGTGTGTACAGGCTATAGCACCCAGTACCCCAGGGTATTCATCCATGTGGTTGAAGAGATGCATATTGCTGGTCTACTAATCACATGTGTTGAGGACATGTACGTGCTCACTAGCATGTGTTGACATGGCGTCTGTGAACTGGTGCAATACTCTGGATGCAGATGCCTGTGAGATCCCCATGATATCCCCAGATATGCTGTGTGAGGTACCTGTGACTAGTATAACCAGGCCAACACATACCATGGTATTCACTGTGATGGGTTTCCCTCGGCCTGTTTGACGTGTCAGGTGTGGCAGGCACAGGTCAACAAGCCGCTGTAGGAGGTCTCTGTCCACCCCATAGTGGTCCACCATCCCCAGCTCATGTAGCCCCTGGTAAGTCACCTTGGGTCTATAAAGTCTTATGTCACCCCAGTAAGGGATGTTCGGCAGCATACACATCCTCACTGCCCACAGCCTCCCGCACATGTTGATCTATGTTGCCTGCTGCAGCCCTTCTCATTTGGTTGGACTGTGTCGTGAAATGTCCCCGCAGGTATACACTGGTGGTGTAGAGTGTGGAAGAAACCTGTGTGTATGCTGCTTGCTCACATTACCGTACTGTTCAGGTGCGGGCTGCCATGTCATCTGCTGATTGTGCTGATCATCACCTGTTTGTGCAGCCTGTACACCCTGACTACCCCACCACTGCTGTTGTCCCTCCCAATGTCACCAGGCAGGTATAGACACACCCCTAGCTTAGGCATGCTAAGGCAGGAGCACTCCTGAGGCACAGTTCTGCAATGTACGTACAGTATGCCTGACCCCCCTCCCATGCTGTCAACTATATTCGAGCCCTGCACTTGGCTAACTACACACATACACTCCAGGTATCTGCATCACACCCTGGGGATAAATGGGATACACTATTGTCAACCTCATCTGCATAGTATAGTCTTCTAATGAATAGTTATATGACCCATACCTAACCTCCAAATTAATAACCACTGCTTAGTGTCACTCAGATCCGTACACAACTGGTAACAGGTGCCTGACTATCACCATATTCGATGTCCCATGGTCTTCCCAGCAACAAAATAACTGGTGTCTACACGACTACAACCCGGGACCCTGCACAAAACAGATGATGTGCATTACCACTACGCCATGGCAGATATACATACATCCGAGGTTATCACGTACAGATCATCTGGCACAAACATTCTATAGTGCTGATGTCCCCAGACATATATGTTTATATCTATGTCTATCTCTCTATATCTACATATATTATATATATTATCTGTACACATATATACATAGATATACATACACACATATACATGTGCACACATATGTAGATATTGCATTTATATCACAACAGCGGACCACATGACAGCAAAGCATTAGACAGGCTTGAAAAGGAAACTACATGTGCCACCTGCATCATGTAGTGTTGTTACTATCAAGGCATGTGTGTTCTGTTGCATCACATGATTCAGACTTATTAAGGGTAAGAGTAGGGCTGCTGACATTTACTCACCAGATCTATTGGCGAATGTATGTGTTGACAACCCAGTGTCTTGGCAGAATATGTGGGCTGTGGACACTATATAGGTCAGCAACAAAACACACTGAACACATCCCGCAGCTAGCCACCCACAGATACCAACACATAGGGTATAACTGCCAAACACACACACCTGCCATGCCTTGGAATCGAGCACCTACCTGTCTAGTCTACCACACTACAGCATTACACAGTAACAGAACACGCTACTGAGTTTCAGCATCACTGCACTCCCAGAGGCATACTTCTAGGTGGATGACATCATCAGCAAAGGCAAAGATGCCAATAGGGAATGTATGGAGAGGGAGCTGTCTAAAAGCATTACTCTGTCCCCAGGCAGCTGGAAACACACACACACTTGGCAGGACTGGGAGTCGAACATACACCTAACTACCTTATCACATTACAGCATTACTCAGTTACAGAATGCGCTACCGAGATTACTGGAACACAGCACTCCCAGAGGCATGCTTCTAGGTGGATGACATCATCAGCAAAGGCAAAGACGCCGATAGGGAATGTATGGAGAGTGAGCAGTCTAAAAGCATATTACTGTCCCAAGCTAGACGTAGACAAACACACGGCAGTGGTGTGAGCGGGACAACTGCCTATCTACGGAGCACTATAACAACACTACATGGATACAAGACGCACCTCAGACAGTACACCCTTCAAGGCAGTCCCAGTGTGTTCAATGTAGGAATCCATCCTGACGTGGGGTATGGACATCTGTTGCCTGCATGACCACTATTGCTATACAGGATTTCAGTGGTCATGCCCATACACAGAGGCACATAATCGACACAAGGTGTCACTGGGCATGCTCACACACTTAGTAGCACACGTCCGTTAGGAATGTACTGTGTGTCCATCTACACAACGGCGTACTGGGCATGCTCACACACTTAGTAGTAGCGAAGGGCTGTCTTGTATGCACACGGACTCTAAACACGGAAGGGCACAGTTTGGAATGTACTGTGTGTCCATCTACACAACGGCATACTGGGCATGCTCACACAGTAGTAGCGAAGGGCTGTCTTGTATGCACACAGATTCTAAACATGGAAGGGCACACTGTGTCGATAGTGAACATTGTTAACATGAATGCTGCACTGCATACATCTGACACCGGTCATCAGTGCTAGCTGTGTAGCATTCGTGATCACAGCTGACAATCCAGATCCAACAATGGGGAATACGGACATCTCTGCAGTGAGGAACACCTGGCATATGGCACAGTTGTGCACAATAGCACTACCACCGTATACCCCAGATACAGACATGTGGGCCATAAGACCATGATGGAATGCTCCAGGTGTTACTGTCCCCATGTACATGAAGGTCACTCACATGTACTGACCAGTACACACTCAAGAGCCATCACAGATGTCTCAGGTGCAGATCACAGTGGTAAATGCCGCATTATACTATGTGGCCCTCAGACATCACCATGTTTTTGGACCAGCAACACACATCCATACATTACTACAACACCATGTTACTCATGACCAGTGGACTGTACATAGGTCTATAGCAACTGTGCAGACTACACATGTACTGACAGGGTTCCATCATGTGGTATGCAATGCAATGATACCACAGTCCATAACCAGGTCGGCTCTACAGATAACAGGGGCCCTGGGTCTTACACGGCTGTAACAGATGACTGTTGCTGTACACCAAAAAACACTCATGTTTGGATATGACATACATGTAATCGCAGTGGATATGTACATGGCCCACACACACACACACAGCATATGTACATAGCATAGCTTTTGCTGTCCTCCGTGCAGACAAGTGGCTACAGCAATCACACGCATGCACATGGAAGGTAGGTCCATGGCTGTTGAATGCTAACAGTACATAAGGTAGCAATGTTGACTGAGGTAACATTCCCTCTGTACTAGTTACCCATGACAACCAACATATCATACAACAGTCCATGTGTCATGTATGTCATCACACATGTCCACCAATTGCAATGCATACAAACATGGCTACATGACAGGAATGTAGGACCAACACACATGTACATGTAGTGATGTGCATGCAGCTACCATGCATGTGCAGTAGCTGATGTATGTCATTCATCTGTGTCTAACTACAATATGCAGTTGCAATGCAGCCCCATCATTGACACCTGTATATGGGGAAATACTGACAGTACGGTAGGATGTACATCAGGTATGGATGTATGTGTGTACATAAAGTGGTGGTCCACCTTTACAGATGGATGTTTGCTGAAGACAGCTCACAGGTGTGTCACAAGCCGTCCTACCATTACATGTGCAAACAGTATGCTATGTTACTGTTACTTGAAGGTGAAGTCATACAACCTACACAGAGGTCAGGGTGTTAATGACTGTACATCACTTGACACCTGTAACACTTACATTCTCCCGTGTGCATATAGCAGCACAATTGCCGAAGGTAGCATTGGTACACATAATGCGGCCAATACAGCTGCATGTCTGTCAGACGTATCATCATATAGCAGGTGTATGATTCACAGTACTGCCATGTGTGTTTGCTTGTGTGACCATATATGCCACGTATGGTGGGGAATACATCCCAATTGTCACACACCCCTGTACACTGTTGTAGAGATCTGTACATACTGCAGTGTAGAAAGCAAGACGTAGGCAGGGGTGGTGTGTGTATCACACACATGACAGCTATCTGTATGTGATTGACATTTGTGGACTCCACAGTGTGTGTGTGTGTGTGTGTGTGTGTGTGTGTGTGTGTGTGTGTGTGTGTGTGTGTGTGTGTGTATATGTATGTATGTATGTATGGCTGTCTGGTGCATGGAGTGAGGGTGTATGCTACCATACAGAACAGACAGGATCCCTAACCCCTCATGGTGATGCAGTCTACTACCCTGTTGATACCATCGGTCTCAGACTTACTGGCTACCTGTACATGTTCATTCTCTGTGTCCATTCATGTGGGTACACAGTACTGTGAAAGTGATTACCACATAGGCAGGGGTCCTCACCTCAAGGCTATCAAGTGTGCATTATAGTGTTGTTGACCCCGTGAGTGTGGTCATTTTACTGTGTGTGTCTGTGTATGTCTGTGTGTGTTCTCATCCTGTAATGTGACAGTGTATTACTGCTACACAGTAAGGCCTCATGCTATCAACTGGCCTCTAACGTTGACATCAGCCAGACCGCTGTGTAAACCCCCCGCACCATGTCACCATGCCTGTGATGTGACCCGGTATGGATGTCACGTCTCTAACCACTGTAGCCTATTAAACAGCTCACATGCTTCTGGATCAGTCGATGTGTGGACATCTGTGGAATGGTAGCCTTTCTAACAGTGAGGGAGAGGCTACATATAGCATGCTGGTATTGCCATACATGCCTGTGAGTACTCCACATTTACACATGGGAAACTGCAAACACTGCTACTTATTGGCACATGCAAGTAGACCTTAAGGAGGGAAGCAGGGCATAATTACCAACATGCTGTTACTGTTGTTACCAAGACACATACTGTGAACATATAACAATGCATTCTAAACCTGTACTACATGATATGTCTGGTGCGTGTCAACAGTACACAACAAATGTAATATACACTTCTCACTATTCTGTTCACCCTGTGCATCAGACAATATGAGTATGTTCCTGCACCGATGGTGTGGATGACAGGTTTGCGGTACAGGAATCATCATATGCACAGGGTGATAATGTTTGCCAGGGGCATCGGCTGCACCAGTGGATGACATCATGTGTGTGGGTTAGGGCCAGTGATCTGATTGGACATGTGTGGAAATTATGCATGTAGGTGTTGCGGTGCCCTACAGATTTTTCTGCTGTGTGTGTATGTGTGCACACAGTTCTACTATGTGTTCAGCCTACACAGGGGTATTATTGACAGCTCCAGATTGTACAGACCAGGATGTATAGCTCACTGTGTCCAGCCACATGACCTGTGCCTGCCAGGGGTTGCATGGGCACTACCAGGCAGAGGTACAGATTGGCTACTGTCTGATGACACATGTCCACTGGAACGGTGTCCCCACTGGGAACATCCAGGGCCACGTCCACATGGCCTGCTGTGTCCTGGTGTGGACAGCACAGCATCAGCTGCACTGCTACTGCTACCGGCACTGTGGGAGCGGGCATGTGATGTGGCTCATTCACGTTGACCTGCACCAGGTGGTGTAGCTGGCCTACGTCCACATGGCCTATGCCTCACTCCTACCAGATGTTCCAGCACAGACAGCTCACACTTGCGGATTGCCATGCCACGGTCAAGGATTCCAATCATGTCACTCAATCACCTGTCCATAACATCAGCGATCTGCTGTTGAGCATTTGCTGATGCCTGGATGTTGTTTAAAGAATGGATAGCAGCCCTCTGAAGCCTCTGCCCTTCTGTGTTCTGCCGTTCAGCACGTGCCTATGCCGCCATTACAGTCTGGAACATGCATCTGGTGACACCGGCTTCTGCGCTCTGTCCTGCAGGTGCATGTCTGCCAGAGGTCCTCCTAAGAGCAGCACTGGCTACATGTCTGTGTGGCATATCTGCAGTCATTACATTGACACCATGGTGTGGAGACACACCTTCTGTAGCCACCACATGTTCCTGTTCCAAGCTAACACACACTGACTGTCCTTCCTCTATGGCCACAGGTGATGGGGTATGTGTTGGCATGAGAACTGTGTGTGGGGAAGAGGGGGACATAGCTGAGATGGCAACCATTGGCACAGATTTAGCCCCTGACAACCCTGCCTGTACCTCATGCATATGTTCATCACTGCTAGTATCTGTGGGAACACTAACATCAGATGGACCGCAGGAGGGTAACGCACCTACATCACCTGTGAATGCAAAGAAAGACTCTACATTACAATAGACACACAGACACACAGACACACCATGCATGTGATTTGACAGACGGCATGCAGCATGCATGTGATACAGCAGATGGCATGCAGCTCAGACATTAATAGTGGTAGTTAGCATACCTCCCTGGGTTGCACACAACAGCATGCATGTCTCATATCAGAAGCCATGTAGTTCACACAATCATGGTAGTAAGCATGCATCCCTGTGATACACCATGTGGACCAGCACAGGTTAACAGTACACATGGCTGATGTGACCTTGACATTGACATGTAGTATGACATGTAATCTGCTGACATGTGCATTGGCATGCATACATGTCTGACACAATGGTGTCCTGACACATGTACAGTGGTGTAATGAGTATTACATTGCAGTGTTGTCTGTATGCCCTACAGATAGAAAGCACTTTTAGCAGATGTGCATGAGCATTGAAGGGTAGTATGAGGCTTAAACATTGCTATATAGTGTGAAGTACAGACACTGTGCCATTGCATGGCATCATGAGGGGCCTATATTGCTATACAGTGTGTAATACACACACAGTGCATAGCCATGACTGTGTGCATACACATTACATAACTACTGTGGATTGTGACCAACGTCGCTGAGGTGTGTACACACTAAACCATGCTGTGTCATGTGACAGGTCACTGGAAGACCTACGGCTGACACCCCTGCACAACTACTAAAATGTCTTAGCTTCCTGGCAACCATGTCCACACATGGCAGACTTGTCAATACACCATGTCCCACAAGACATTTATGTACCACACACACGAGGTGCATGGCTGACAGTGATGTCCAACAGCAGCAAGGGAAATGTATGGTATCTGTGGCCTGATGTGGTGTCTATGTCTGTGGAAGCTGTACAGGTGACTACTGTCATGCTCTGACACAGTCATGATGTTCAACACATCTTATATGGTCGAATTAAGTGACACCTCCACAAGCTGTGCACAGGCTTTTAGGATGTCCAGTGTTCCACATTGACTATATAACCATTCAACAAAGGCTATAGTTGGACCATGTGTGGACAATGTGCAACAGGGTGTATACACATCACATGTACTGTGTGGCTACATGTCTCTGGCCATTCTCCATGGCCATGTGTGAACATGTGTTGGCCAAATGTTTGTGATGGCCATCTATCTCACATGTCTGTGTTGTCCCATATGACATACACCCATAGATGTCAGATATGTCACTGTCCACAGGGTTATGCAGACAAAGGGGTGTATGTTTGGTATGTGGGGTATGTATTATGGGATAGTGAGACAATATTGCAGCCGGAACACTACATGTCTGGGACTTGTCAGATAGCACATCACAATGTGTGCACCCATTGCAAGGGCATATTACACAATGCTGAATCCTGTGGGCTGCCCATATCTAAGCTCACTGTGTGGCACTGTTTGCATACCACACATGTGTTGTTGCAATGTATAGTACATATGCCTACATTGAACAACACCTCCACCATTGTATGCACAGCTGTCCACACATCTAGCAATGACAGATACTGTGGTTTCATGTCAGTATTTCATTTAGTTTGTATATATTGCACATGGGTAGCCAGTGTGCTTGATGACAGATGAGACCTGTATATCGTGACTGGACCATAAATTATGTGTACATGTGTTAACTGGCCACATGGTGAATAGCTATGCATTAACATGCCTGATACTGTTAACTGTCTCACCTGCAATGGACTGATGTCTGTGCTGCATGCCAGAGGTACCTGTATAGGGGTGACACAGCAGTTTGAACATTATCCATGACTGTATGACAGCTACAGGGTGCACTGTGCATGTTAACACATTCGCCTGTACAATAGCATATAGTATGCACATGTGTGCATACACAGGGTAGCATACTATAGTATGCAGCATGTGTGTAAACATACCTTGCATATGACGTTACATTACATATTGTACAGTGACACATGCAACTAAATGGGATATAATAGTCATATGTGCAGTAGTGACTTACCAGGCAACTCCAGGCTCAGTGGTTGGGAGACACCCACCTCCACGATGGCAGCTAGTGTTTGTGGATGCTGTTCTGAGGGTGTCCCCAGGCTGGTCAGTAGCTCCTCGGTGGGTGTGAGTGGGGGCTGGGTTGGTGGCCCCCACCTGTTCCACCTTGTTCCCTGGTGATTGCATTGGCACGCTGTTTTGCATGTCATATCAGGTCCATGCAGTGTCTGCACACCTGCTGGTAGGTGCGGTTATGGCCACCCACATCATTAACCCTCCTGTGTAGTTCCTGCCACAGGTCATCACGCTGCTGGGCATGCTGTGGCACATGGCTGAACAACACCTCATAGTTATCATGGAGGTACAGGATGAGGGCATCATCCTCCAGGTGGCTATACACTGGCAGGCGTGAATGAGGCATTATCTAGAAGACATGATGGAGACAGGTCACAGTATCGCAGAGATGTACAGAGATACAGCTGCACATACATTTGTATTACATCTAGTACATATGAACAGTTATCTTTGCAAATCGTCATGACACTGACATGACTGACATGTTTGTGTCACACACATGTAACATCCGTTGTGCATTGGATATTATCACCATATATGTGTGTCACCTCATTACATTGCTCATACTCAATGTGAATGCTGTCTTGATGTGGGCATGTCTGTTTGCCTGTACTGGTGTTCTTACCTATCAGCACATGCCTGGATGTGTCCACAGTAATGCTGTTGACCTTGATGCTGTGTATATGTCACATATCAACACATACACTGCCTTAACGGACATGATCAGTCACAATGCACACATGTGCATGGAAACCTTTACATGCATGTGTTTTGCCATATACATCTACACGGCCTTGTACAGCAGTTCAACATCCTGCCACGTATCGCCTGTGTTGCACATGTGATACACATGGGACAATGGCTAGCCGGGCGTTATTCGCAGGGATGGTTATCAACTATAGCATGTACGGGCAAGGTTTTCTAGCTGTATCCAACAGCCATTTTGACACTGCCAGGTGCATCAGTGCCACATTACTGATCCAGACAGTTAATGATACATCTATCATGCGGTCATCGCACCATGTATGACAGAGAGAGTATTGATGGACAGGGTTGCATGGTATGGCAGGCGTATGTAACATGTATGGCACAGGTATATGTCCAGCATGTGGCGATCCTTGTAGTAGGATGGTGGCTGTCCATGACGTATGTCTTTCAGATCAGGATATGTACATGTAGCATGTCCAACATCACAGTGTAGCACATGTCTTTATGCAAGGTAGCCAGCATGCTGCATAGTGGGGGTGAGGATTGTGAAGGCTGGTATCGCCCATCCACGCATGGCCAATACCCCTTAAAAGTGATATGTGATCCGATATTGGTCACCCAAGTGCTGAGTATGCCTGCCCAATGATCTCCATGCTCATGGATGGCACCCTGTCATGACATGGGTGCCTCGTATGACTACCTAATTGGCCTGGAGCCATCACCAGCTCAGGGAGGTGAACTGTACAGCACCATCCCTTACACACAGTGTCCATAATGTTGACCGCTGCCTAGGTGGTAGTTAATGGGTACAGGGTTATTCACCTAGCGGTGACAATGCTATTATCAGCTGTCAGATTGTGCACATATGTCACACACCTCACCCACAAAGCCCATTCTGTATGTTGTCCACAACACTGAGACAGCTATTGCTCCTAGGTCATGGCCATTCACATCCTTACATACGCAGATGCCTCCCATTTGTCTGTGTGGTATGGGCTTCAATGAGGGGGGAGTACAAAACATTAACCCTGTTTTACTGTAGCTGCCACTGGTGTGATATGCATATTTCACTCAGACACCTTTTGTAGTGTTGCTTCTTGTCAACAGGCCACTGGTAGACCACTCCTGGGACATACGAAGGTACATCTAGTATACTCAGTGTAGCTGGAACACAGTATGGGTGATGATGTCCTATGACCTGTCACAGGTATGCTATGCAGTGTGAAATCATCCGTACTGTCATCTACATCTGTACTGCTAACATCTATGTTGATAAAGGTTCATAGACTTGCAGACCATACTCAGCAGGGTAGTAGTGCAGTGCCTCCAATTATGACTGGCGTCTCCACTTGTGGTTTGCAGTGGGTTTATATTATCTAACACCCTATCTGTATTGCATATTCATGCTCAGCACTTGTTCAGAACATGTAAGCACTTCATGAGCTACTAATTACTATAGCACCCATTCCAACTCATTTCTTACAAGTACACTGGCTGTCCTTACACTTCCAGCTTGCTTACAGTACAACAGCTGTTGTACACATGTAACTCACATATCTTGTGAGACATGATTGAATATACAGGCATGTCCAAGTGTCACTTACCAGTGTTATTGCCTGTCTATATGATAAATATGGCAAACATGAGGCAATAGAGCAATTGTCTCATGTACATAGTCAATGCTCACCTCCCAACATACAACACTATAGCCTGTGGGAGATGCACATATGTAGCCATGCTGGGGGAAATGCTCTCACCAACCCAGACTGAACCTGACATTTATGTGGGGATGTTTAACATTTGCAACACATCCCACTCATCACATAGTCTCAGTAGATCTCCACCACCACAGGCCACACATAGTATGACTACAACATTTGCAGAACCTCTCCATACTCTCTGTGTAGGCAACAGAGGCAGCCCCCATCACCAGACACAACACCAATTACTTATAGCCCACAGACTCATGTGTGCCCATCAACTACAGCCAATAGGGTGTCAGAACATACCCAACACACCGGTCATAGGTGACTCTGTAGGTAGTCACACTGATGTCCCACTCAGCAGGTTACACAAGGCGATAGTCGCTTACATCTGGCTGTCAGGTAACAGGATCCACAACATAACCTATGCACCCATGCCATACCTCACCAGGTACAATTTGACTGTCATTCTCCATGTTAGTGTGACTGCCCTGAGATGTAACTTCCTGGACTACATGTACAGGGACATGCAATAGCTCTCCGGTCTTGTAGCCCAGAAGGTATCGCCCAAGCCCTGAGAAGCATTCTGCATTCATCCAGACTGATACCACTGTACAATGACTGAATGTTTCACTTCAACAGTTGCCTATGCTTCTGCTGTCATTCCACAGGCATCCAGTATCTGTCTGCTTTGAATGACATGGTCAACAAAACATGATGCTTTGGCAGAGATGACCTGCACCTGTCAGCCCTGGGAGTACAGATAACATGTAAGGCTCTTGCTGCTGCTATACTGCCTGTCTTGGACAGTTTCCAATAACATTCACCACCAGAACAGGAACAGGCAAGCAAAACCTGCTTATAATGGACAGATTTGATATCTCTGCAGTGACTGGGACCTGCCTCTAGACTCCGGAGAGCACACCTGCACTGACAGGTTACACACAGACCACACCTTTCAGTCATGTAACCAGGACCGGAACACCCACGGTGGAGGTGTGTCCATATTTCACAAGGATGTACACACCTCCAGGCTGGTTCCTTAGCACAATGCAACAGAGGTGATCCACGTGCAACTAACTGTGGCCAGAACTGCTATACACATTGTAACTTGCTACGGATTCAACAATATACCCCATGGTTACTGGCCCTCATTTCTTGGTGTACTGGACAGTAGGGTTCAGACAGGTACTACTGATGTGAGACTGACACTACCCCACATGTAACTGGGATACCTACTCATGTACCGACACATTAGGCCAACACTTTCTGGTATTCATAACCTCTACTTGGCTGGATCAAACCATACACCCCATCACCAAGACCAACAATATCCTAGACATGGACATTACCAATATGTGACTGGTGTTCCACACCTGGGATTATCCCCTCGTTGGTAGTTTCCGAACATATGTTAATCACCCTTGTTATCCACATCCCGGCACAACACCCTTCATGGAATACACAGTACAAGATTTCTACAATGCCTACTTCAGACATCTTATGACAGCGGTAGTAAATGTCATGACACCCGTGCAGATGGACAATGCACTTACAAACACTGAAACATACACCAGTGCACTTCATTAGCACTTACACAACTGCATGGATCATGCTAACCCAAACAGAGCCATGATGGTACCCACCAGATAATGGACACCACTCTGGGGGTCCAGTTCAATGCACATAATGTACAACAGAAGGTGGAGACTATTGCAAAGTGGAGTACAATCCCATGGGTGGGGTGGCTCACTGGTCAGCCTCAGTAGGAATCCGGGATCCCTTATCACATCCTCCAAAGCTAGCTATGTAAACATTACTGTGACACATTCCAAGGACTACCACAAAGCATTATGGAGGTATGTCAGTACTCAATGGCAATACCCACATCTGCTCTGACATACGACGGTTAGGCAGGAACATTACAGACCGACTGCTATTGGCAACATCCTGGCAGATAGGTTCAATGCTAACTTTACACCCTCTCACTCCCTACAGGGCCAAAATCCATACAGGAACAATGCAGAGTCCCTGCGGTCACAACTATGCAATTCCAACCTGCACTCTCTAAGGCCTGCAACACAGGCTCCATGTGACCGTCCAACATCCCAGGCTGTGATTTACACAAACCTCAGAATGACATGGCTCCCCACTTGGCCACCAGATTCAGTAATAGTCTTGTATCAGACATTGTGGCCTCTGAATGGCGCACAGGAACAGTTATCACACTCCACACAGGTGGCACCACAATGAACCACAGGGACTATTGCCCTATATGCCTGACTGGACTGTTCTGCAAGGCTATGGGGCACATCATCATGGAAGTCATTCACAGAAACATTGGTGGCCTCCAGACCTTTGATGCCACCCGGGTTGGATTTGTTAGGGCCAGACCATGGCTCCTACACCTGGTGGACTCCTTTGATACAGTTACCAGGGTAGTTGATGATGGTAAGGGGGTCCACACATCCTACATTTTCCTCTCATTGGCTTTCAGCACTGTTCTCCATTCTGGTATTGACAACATACACATCCACCTGCACATCGACCCCTACATCTCGGGATGTTATGCAAAGTGGCTCACTGACAGGACCCACACAATGAGGGTAGCATACCGTGGTACCTACTGTAATTCAGTTACACTTGGCATACCACAGTCCTCGGTCATAGGGCCCCTCATGTTCGGTATATGCTTCCCTGAGGTACAGGCTAGCACAGACGGACTTTCCCTGAATAGGTTTCCAGATGACTGCAAACAAGGAGCCATGATTGATCCACCAGCTGATAAAGAGACCCCCCATAAGGGTGTCACTGTGACGGATACCTGATGTCAATAACATGGCCTCAAGCTGCATGACACAAGGTGCATAAACATTCCCTTTGGATTACACCAATCACCCACTGACTATCACATAGGTGGTAGTCCCCTACATACATGTGACATTATACGGGATCTTAGTACACACGTATATAGCACCCACTCCTTTGATAACCATATTGCCAATGTGGCGTGGATATCCTTCTACGTGGCCACCCTTATCTGTAATGGGTTTGTAGCTGGAACAAAGGCACCCATTGTACCTTTATACTCCTGATGTATGACACACGTTCAAGAGTACAATACCCCTTTTGGGGTTTACCTTACAGAACAGCAACAGCTTTACATACCACAACATTAACACACCATGAGGATTATTGACCTCTGAAGGATGACATATGCGGCACAACTACGGACACCACGACTGTATACATTTGCATACTGCATACTCAGGGGTGACCTCTGCTGAACATACAAGGCCCATGTCCACAACAATATTTATGGATATACTCCACATAAGCAACATAAGCAAAAGCCACTGACAGCAACATGCTCATGGATATGTGCACAAACGCAACGATGATTGGGACATGCTTGAGGGATACATTCCTGAACCAGACACTCACCATGCTTTGGAACATGATTCAGATGTACATCAAGCAGGGACATTCCCTAGCACTCTTCATGAGATACCTCGATGGGTGGATGGGAGACACACATGTACGCCAGGGATCACTGCAGTGGCTGTACTGTACACAGGTGCAGGTAACACATGGCTCTGCTGTTCACAGACAGGACACTACCCTAGGGAGGTGCCGCTGGTGAAAACACTGTCATTGGGCTTACACATGGACTTGGCCAGACAGCATACTACTTCACTATGAACCTGTGAAGCTATTACATGTCCTTTGTTCATGGATAATTGAGTAGCTCTTCCATTTCAGTTAGCTATCATGCTGTTACAGTGTCCCATGACTACAACCCATATGTATCCTGTTATTGTGTATTGTACATGCCAATAGACGATACCTTTTGTTTGCATGATATAACAGTTATGCTGTGTAAAATATCTGACATATCTACCTACAATATTGTACATTACACATATTTTAAACATTATCCCATAATGCAAAGCATACTTGCACAGCAGGACCACCTTAGGCATGTTATTCTCATTATATGCCCATACACATGCCTACTGTGACAGTATATCAACATATACTATCCCCTGCTATAGCACGTACTTGTAGGACAAACCCTACCACTGATGGCGGGTGGTGTGGAATTGTTGTGTTTAAAGCCCTCATGTAGCATCCCTTGTGGTGTATGAGATGTTTACCTTCTGGCCCACAGCAGGACACACAATTTCTACAAGCGTTAATATGCTCAACAAGACATCACTACATAACACCTTTTCCCACTTTATGCATTGCATACACTTTAATTAATACAAAACAGGCTCTACATACACTCACATACTGAGTGTTCTACATACCTTGTTAGCGTTCCGAGTCTTCGTAAATATCTCTCTTGCACCTTTACTGTTTAAACGGTTCTATGGTAAGAGCATACAGTTTGAATGTATGGCAAGGCATCCTTATATACGTCAATACCTGTAACATATGGTATCCTGCTGCCAATTGGTGTTCCTGAGTAAATAATTACATGCACATCAGCTGTGCAGCTACTCCATTCGCCAATTAACATTTCCGTATTTTAGATACAGGTATAACTATTTAATGCAACTATTACATAATATATGGGACATAATTATGTCCTACAATCTCGGACATTTGCCCTTTTTAATATTTTTTGTCAGTACACAATTGTCCAGGGAGGGGCTGTCCCTCTTAAAGTGGGACAGGTGGTAACCGTATGCCCACGGCCAGCTATGACCACACCTACCGTAATGATCTACCTCCGAGTTAGCACTAACAGACACATGATGCAAACACACACACACATTACAGTCCCATGGAAATGCACATGGCACCCACAACACACACATACACAAACTACAGCAATCACAAACACAGTTGAACACAGTACCCACCTGGACCACAGCACCGGCAGCAATAACTAAATGTCCCTTAACATCGTGATAATATTACTCTCGGTTCTAGTGTTCTGGTACTGTGGTCTTTCGGTCTTTAAGCCTCGTGATTACGCATGTCGGTATGTGACACATTTGATAGTTGGCAGTATCTTATTTATTTGTACCTCCATGGTTATGTACATGTCGTTGACCTATCTATATATTTGCAGATATAGGTGAATACGTATATATCAACATATATCTCTCTATCACCCTTTCTATCTCTATTATATATATATATATATATATATATATAGAGAGAGAGAGAGAGAGTGAGAGGGAGAACACACCTTTCGTTGTGTACATGTCGGTGTATACTATTTCCTGGACTCCGCACGTTTGTGTTTTAACCTGTCACAATACACACCTGCCGTTGGTACATCTTGGGTAGCTTAGTGTTAGGTGATTGTGTACATGATTGCGTGTTCTACACCTGGCAGTGGTTGTTTTACCCTTCAGAGCAGGTACTATTAGTACAGGGGTGAATAATGCTAGTTTCACCTGTTCTGGACATCGTGACCGTGATCTGTGCGATATTCAGAAAAGCTTAGCCCTGTTTCATGCATATCCATATAGTCATGTTTAGACAACGCTTACCAGCATTTGCCAATGCATAATACCACTGACATGTGCTAAACCTGATCTGATGACCTGCATCTAACATCCATTATTCGTGCCTTCGGGATTACGTAACATCCCTTGCAGGACGTGGGACCGGGAACATGCATGACAGTCAGTGTATTTACCACTTGGGCATCTGGGATTTGTACACATGTTATGGTGTTTTGTATGTGGACTGTACTATGGCTGTTACTTCATACTGCAATCAAATGTGTAACTCAGTTAGTTTACATATGGATGAGACCTATTAATGATATGTCCAAGTGTTGTTTAATGGATGTGCTCCAGCAATGGGAATGTATGTCACAGTGAGCCACACACTATAATGTGCTACACCTTCACACAACCATAGGTGGAGCATGCTGGGGTGACAGATACCTGTCATGGGTACTCCCCATGCTTTGCCACTACATCCCTGATTACATTATATGGAGCCCCTCATTAACACACCAGGTAAACCATGCAGAGTGTGTGGGGAACAGTGATTACACACATGGATCCCACAATTGGCTCTGCTGCACTGAGGGACAGTTGGTTAATCAATGTGGTGGCGACAGCAGAGCTGTTTGCCTCTGTTGATGAATGGCCTCTGACAATCGGGCATGTACCTACCGATGTACCTAGGAACCTATACATACAGTATCAACATATGCTGTTAGGTGCATGTACTGTTCAGGTGTTGACATTCCTTGCTCCAATAGCTGTTGTGTGTGCAATGGTTGAGGGCTGCCTATGTATGATTCACACAGTAGGCCACCTATACATTACAATTTACAGGTAGTCGTGTGTGTGTGCCATCCAGTTTAATGTGTGTGGAGGTGGAGAGGTGTGTCAGTCTGTAGGGGCCTACATTGTCAGTTTATGTGCTATACGTTCCCTCTTTGCCAAGGCATGGGCATATTGGACACACCTCCATCTGCCTACTGGGGCTGGCACAAGGTGTTCGTGGTCTGAATCCCTCTCTGCCTGTGATGGCCTTGGCAATAGCAGTGGGCTGTGAGGGCCTTCACCATTATGTCCTTGCTGCAGCTGTTCCCGCAGGATCATATTATGTAGCATGGCACATACTATGAAGATGTAGGCACACGTGTCTGGATAGTACTGCAAGGCTCCACCAGATATGTCCAAGCAATGGAACCATGATTTCAGCATCCCAAACACATGCTCTATGATGATTCTGGTTTGTGCGTATGCCTCATTATGGTGTTCTTGCATGGGTGTGTGTGCATTTCTGATGGGAGTCATCATTCACGGCTCCAGTGCATAGCCAGCATCCCCCACAAGGTGGCCATATGGGATGTCCCCCCTGACAAATACCTGATACAGCTGTGAGGCATGCCAGATTTGGGAGTCATGGTAGCTTCCAGGGCTGCCAGCAGACACATCCATAATAATGCCCTGGGCATTGCACACGACCTGGCAGTTGATGGAGTGGTATCCCTTGGTGTTTATGTTGCGTCTACCATGCTCACCGGGTGGTGACTTGATATGTATGTGCGCGCAGTCTATCTCACCCAGTACCTCTGGGTAGTGTGCCACCTGGTGGAAGAGATGCATATTGTTGGCCAACTCCTCCTGAGCTCGGGGGAAGTATATATGCTCATTGGCATGTGGTAACATAGCATCTAGGAACTGGTGTAGTACCCTGGATGCTGATGCCTGTGAGATCCCTATTATATCTCCAGTTGGCCTTTGAAAGGTACCTGTGGCTAGTATTCGCAACCTTACACATACCTTCGTGTCCACTGGGATGGGTTCCCCTCTGTTGTTTCTGGATCTCAGGTGTGGCTGACACAGCTCAACTATTTGCTGTAATATGTCCCTGTCCACCCTATAACGCTCTACTATCTCCAGATCATGTAGCCCCTGGTAGGTTACCCTTGGTCTGAACACTCATCTCCTCCTCCGGGGCCTGCGGTGGTTGTCAGCATCATCTTCCACAACACCTTCAGTCTCTAACACATGGTGATGAATCACAGCTATGGCAGCTCCCAACATGTACATTGTAAAAGTTCCCCATCTGTTTACACTGATGGTGCAGTATTTGGGAATACACAGGTGTGTGTGAGGTGCCTTCACACTTTATACTATTGTGCTGTGAACACTGATGAAGTCATAGGGTGTGTATGTACCATCGGAGCTACAGGGTATCTTATGTGTTTTACCCCAGGTACTGCTATTATGGTGCCTTTGGTGTGGAATTACATTTGGCTGCCGTGGATTACCTGTTGCCCTTCTTAACATTTCTTAACGTTTCCCCTCCCATTTTCTGGCATGCATCCAGCAGCCTGCTTTCATTTGTACTTTCCAAAACCTGGCTTATCTTACGAAATGTTTTCTATGGCCGATCTACTGCAGGTTTGCTTTGCTCTGCTATGACAGTTCTCTTTTCTTTGCAATCCAACACCTCCCCTATCCTGTTCTGCAGGTTGCTGCGAGCAGACTTGTTAGCTGCCGTCGATTGCCCACTGTGAGTTAATAGGTGTTAATTGCTCAATTGTACTCCAATTACCCTACTGCGGCATTTCCTTATTTTCTTCCCCTAACCTTCCTGTTTGTGCTATGGTGCTCGGCACGTGCGTCCGCTCACCTGGTTTCGGCCACGTTTTCATCCGCATACACATGCGCTTTTGGGCACCATATGTACTCTCAGCTAAACGATGCTATACCTACATCCCCCACCCCTATCCTGCAGCTTTGCTTAGCAACAGGCAGGCTGGATTTGCATTGCTCCAATGTGCTTACAGCTACGGTGGCACACCCCACTGCTGATGTCATGTATACCTCCAAACCACTCTTCGGTGTTGTAGCTCTGCACCATATGGTACATCCTTAGTCCGGCGGGACGTTTGCGATTCACTATTACTTGCCTCATTTGCATTGCATTGACTACTAATTCATAGTTATCGTGCCAAACACTGTCAAGAACCCTTAGCAACCCTTGCAGCTTGGATATGGTGTACCTTGCATACCATTGAGTATTATGGTGAAATCATGATTTGTATTACATTGCGATTTTATGACATTTGTGTATATTTTTGTGTATATTTTCCTTGTGTTCCCATTTGCGCACACATGCCCTGCGGTTGTACTTTGCGTTACTGTGGACATGACATTAAATGTTGTTTTTTAGGTGTTGTGCATCTTTTCTTATGCCATTGGCTGTATATTTAGCTATTGGCATATGTTAACTTTGTAATACATGAGTCTGGCCTGCTTTCATAGCTCCGATGTTCTGTTTGGAAAAATGTAAACCTTTTTTTTGGTTTACATTTCTGTGGGCTTATGCTACGCCTGCACCTCTTCATGAATCGCTATGTACCTTCATTTGCATGGTGCAGTACTGCGCATGGGGTGATTAGAATACCTGAGCCGAGGGCTGCTCAGATCTGGCGTACGCTGGTAGTGCACGTGGAATTGGATCATACCTGAATCGCTCAGCAGCCATATTTGGTGTTATACCACCTACGCTACGCCTGCGCCTGGCACAAGCTTCATGAATCCCGAGGGTAGAGTGTACTTTCAGTAGTGTAGATCCTTACACAATGTTTACATTTCCTGCACTTACTGCATATTGTGGAATTGATGGATGCTAATGAGTTTAAATTTCATTTCCATATTCATAGTGTTTTCAGGGCTGAATCTGCACTATATAAACATAATCTTTTTGCTAAGGAACTTGTATCATAGTGTGAGAAACTGTTTGGATCTTGATACTGTTATTTACTGCTACTATTTGCTTTGCAAACATTTTTTCTACTTTCACAACTAACTTGCCGCAAAGGTAAGTATCTGTTTTTACAAAGTGATGTGTTTCACCTTGTCTATGGCTTGCATTTCTCAGTACAAGTATTATTTCACTGTCTACATTATTCTCAGTAGCTGTTGGCATGGACATGTACATCACAGTTATTTCTTGACCATGCGCTGTTTTTCTAAATAATTAATGACAGTTTAATGGAAAATTCAATTGTGAAAGCTGACCACTTTATTCAGAAGACTGTTATATTAATTATTAGTAAAGTCATGCATTTTTGCTTTAGTTGCCTTAGTAGCAAATACTATTTTGTTAAGTCTCTTATGTATATCTGGCTGCCCTGCATGGAAGTGCATGTCAGACCAAAAACTATTAGCTATTTGTCATTGACAGGTGCACAATATTTTTTAATGCTGCAGTGTACTTCAGAGTGACAAAAAAGTTTGTCCCGTTATGAATTTATTATTAAATACTGTCTTTGCTTTGCATTTGGGGGAGGGAGAAAACTGTATTAAGTTGTGTGCACTCATATGAAGCCTTCCATTTTCATGTATTTTGTTAATGATGGATGGATACATTCATATATATTTTTTTTGTGTTTAATCACTTTTATTACTAATAGATTTCTTCTTTCGTATTATGTTTCCTGTCATACATGGATATGGCACCCAAGATATCTGCATCTTGTAACCTGTCATACACGGCCACTGAGAATGATGTGACCATTCCATCCTTACATAATCATTGGTCATTTCTATTATAGAGAGTCAGGGGTCTTAAGTCCTTCCATCACCATATCTGGGGACAGGTGGTGAATGATGTTAACGTAGTGGGAGGCCATGGTTATACATATTCCAAAATAAGATATAGGGTCAGTAATATGAATACATGAGCCAGATGAGAGGTAGCTGCAATTGGCCATGAATGTATGGCGATGGGGATGGTCCTACTACTGACCACAACTGACTGAAACAGAGGAGATTGTGTCCACTGTCAGAGATCTAGAAAGCTCAGCACAGGTTCACACTGAATCCATGATGTTGGGGTTGATGTGGAAGACAATCCACGTATGCCTACTGCAGAATTTCCAGGTATGCTATATATAGTTCTCACTGTGTAACTCTCTCTCTCTCTCTATATATATATATATATATATATATATATATATATATATATAGAGAGAGAGAGAGAGAAAGAGAGAAAGACACACATACTGGGGAAAAGACATAGGTGGAAAAGGAAAAGAAGGGGGCATGGGCGGGAATTCCAGTGAACATTAACAATTTCTGTGAGATGTATCTTATTCTGCAGCTGTTAAGGCAATTGTATTGTCATTTGCTTTGTGATGCTTACCACACGTTTCATATGTTGAGACATTTGGTGCTGCCACTGCACAACCACCTGCACATGATAAGCACACCTTCAGTATTCTTATTAATATCTAAAAAGTAGATGTGTGTGTAACTGAAAGTTATTTGATTTCATTGCATTAGCATCTTTTCAGTTGCAATATATGTTTCATATAATATTGTTTTTATGGTTGTTTATTCTCTTAACCTGTTTTTTTGTGTTTGTTTGTTTTTGTTATTGCTTACTTTTTATCACATATGATCATACCAGTGGCACTGCGGAACTCCTTCAGCCTGATGTCAGAGTTCGGTAGCCTTTGATGATGATGGTGGCAATGAAGAGTCACAGTCTGGAGGTACAGAGGGTCCATCTGACATTGAGATTGTGCCTGAAACCTCTCCTGCTCCTATTTTGGATACAGTCAGTATGCCTACACATAGCCATGACACAGAGATCTCAGATATGGGATAGGTTGAGGGTGATACAGCTGGTCAGGTTAGTATGGTTATTTAAGTTGCAGAACTGGTTGATTTTCCCATTAACCATTATGAGAGCAAGGTGCCATGCAGTCACATTATTAGATGTACTTAAAGGAAGCCTGCTGTCCACCCTCCTCCTGATGTTGGTGTCTCAGTAGATGCCACATGATGTATGCGTAGGGTCATCATGGAGGCACAGGCACATTCCAGAAGGGCCTCAGAAGATATAGTGACACTACTAAACAGTACTAAACATTGTACATTCAGACATGTAGGACTGTCTGAACTGTGTGGGTGACTCCATGAGCAGGATGAATGATGCGCTGGATCTGGCAGTGTCTGTAGTGGAACATCTGCTGGGGAGGGTCAGCATCCACTTTGCCATAGAGTCAATACATATTCCTGTGTTAACCAACATGGCCATGCAAGATCCCACTCATAGTGGCACTACTCCTATTGCTCTCTCATTGATTGTAGTGTCCACACCTAGAAGTGGTAGGCCACATGGTCATGGTCCTGGAAGTAGCTGTGATGAGAAATCAGTCGCAATCAAGTTGTACCTCAGATTCCAGTCAGGGATATGGAACTAACAGGGCAACTAATAGCAGAGGTAGTTCTTGTGATTGAGAGTGACCACATAGAACTGAATAGTCTACCATGCATGGCTCACACTGGATGTAGTGCTGGCACCGTACTTAATTGTGTTCATGCAGATACACACACACACACACACACACACACACACACACACACACACACACACACACACACACACACACACACACACTCTTTCTCTACTTATCTTAGCAGTACTGTTGACTGCTAAGTATATCTGCTACTGGCCCTGCCAATTGGATACTTAAGAAATACATTTTTGTTTTACTTGCACATACTCATTTGTTTGGTGTCAGTCTTGCCCTCCTGTTCCCTTACCCCCACTCTGTGCAAGTGATGATGACTGCACCCTGCCCTTTGTACACTTCTTTGTGACTTTGGGTTGAATATATGTCTGAGTGGATAGCTAGCGCTTGCTTACTCAGAACCTTCCTTTAATGTAAAGGTATAACAGAATAAATGCTTTTAATCATAGTTCAGAATCAGGTGTGCATGATTGCTTCTGTATTTGCTGATGTTTGCTGGGGGAGGGCTGGCATCCATGCCCCTGTAGAGCTGTTACGTCATCTGGTGTTAGCCAATGTGGGTGAGCTGACAGGTGTGCCATGTGTGTGAGTCATGAAAACTTGGACAAGAATTGACAATTCAAGTTACAGCAAACAGGAGAACCATACTTGAAAGCATTTTATGAACTGCAGTTGCTCTTACGTCTTACTAATAATGACACAGATTTCTTTGTCTTTGGCCCCTACACTATGCATACTCCTCATGGCAACTGCCTGAGAATAGCAGCTCACCTATTATTGTATTAGCCAGGATGCTGTTGTGCTGCATCCAGGCAGGTACTGCATTCTGAGCAGAGTTGCACTGCATAATGCATGTGTGTGTCATCACATGCTGCATGGTGCATCAGCATCACTTTGCACAGACATTGTAGTTGATCTCTTGAGCATTATAGACAACATGTTGTCCCTCACTGTATTTGTGTTCCTGTTGATGTTTAAGTCTTGCTTACTGTTATACTTGTGCAAATGATGCTAGTGTTGACATGCTCACTGGTTTATATACAGCAGACAACTAAAAAGTTTGATGCGCATTATTGGGGAAAATCCAAAGCTGTATATTACAAACATCACTTGTAAGCTATTGCTAACATTACTGTACACCTGACGCATGTATCACCTTATGGACATATGAGAATTTACATAACACAGTACTCATTTATATAACTGCATTGTTTTTTCTATACAGGTTCCAGACTTACCTTAGTAATAGTGCAGATGTGAGAAGTCTCTGGGGGTGTTGCTTTTGTCTGATGTTAACAGAATGCAACCATTACAAGGTTAAGTAAAAGTTCTCCATTTTGTCAGACATCATTTTCTTTAATATTTGTATGTGCTAAGGCTGTTATTCTTTCTGCTAGGTATTCAGTGTGTACTATCTTTTGTGTCTTAGTCAGAGCTGTGGCATATTGTTCACACCTATGTCTGCCTACAGTATCTGTGGCTGGTGGTTCTCCCTCAGTTTCCATATCTCTATCTGCTGAAGCTGTTGTCTCTGCCTGTGGTACTGTGTTCTCTGATACTGGCCTAGCTGTCCTTGTTAAAGTTGTCTTCTGAGAATGATATTGTGCAACACTGATCAGACTGTAAGTATTTTGGCAGACATGGCTGGGTTATACTGTATGGCACTGTCTCATGTGTCTAGACACTCAAATCTTGATTTAAGCAAGTGAAACACATGCTCTATGATTTTCCTAGTCTGAGCCTGGGCATCATTGCATAATTACTTGTTGGGGTTGAGGGGATTTCTCATGAGTGGCATGAGCCACACTTCCTGGGCATGACATGCATTCCCCACTAGATGTCCTTGTGGAAAGTCACTCCAAGCGAACCTTGTGTACCTTGTGTTTTATATGTGTGAGTTGTCAAACTGCCTGGGTTACATGCACAGTCATTGTAAATGATCCCTTGAGCATTACAGACAGCATGACAATTTATAGTTTGTTGTTAATGTAGCTCCTTCCCAGTTCACTGGGTAGGGATTTTATTTCTATGTGTGTGCAATCTATGGTCCACAAATCTTCAAGGAAGTGTGCTATTATATACAATTTCAGGATGGTTTTTGCTGTCTCCTGTGTAGTACTTGGGAAATAAACATGCTCCCTTGTATTTTTCAGTATTGCATTTAGAAATTGTTGCAATATTCTGGAAGCTGAGGGCTATGGCACCCCTTATATATCCCCTGTGGATCTCTGAAATATACCTGTAGCTAATATATATAATGCTACACATACCTTTACATATGTATCTAAAGCCTGTGATAACATGTATAAATTAATTGAATAAAGCAGCATATATACAAATGCTACAAATACCATCCTGCAGACAGAGCAATGGAAAACAGAGTTGTAAACAATCGAAAACAGAGTTGTAAACAATCTTAACAACATGTAATCTGCAAAAAACAGATCTCCACTTATGTCAGATTTTGTATCATCACTGTATTTGCATTTTTTTATTTTACTGGCTATACAAAGACAGCTCTATACCAGGAGTGCCCAAGAGTTCAGGAAACTATATCTACTGTTTGGACCTCAAAATGGGAAATAATGTCTGCCTGTTAATAAGCAAGCTGTCTAAATGTATGTCCAACATTCTTTTCCTTTCTTTTCTTTTCAAATGAGAAGTGTAATATACTTTTATGACACAGTCGGATACATGCCACTATAGTAGCAGCAACTTAACAATCTTACTTCAGAAGAGTTTCAGCAGAAGATATCTTAGATGCTGGCACAGAGTTTCTACAGTCCACACATTTACCAAACACTACACACTGGAAGGATAATCCAGGGACTGAAAAAGATTTTTACATTTTCTTTCTTTTTAATATTGGCAGAACAGACCCAAGGGCTCATTTTCAATGGATCTTTTTTGCTTGGTTGATTAAAGACATTCCCCCTGATTCACGAAACCTCCGTGTAAGACTTAATATGTCTTACTCGGAGGCTGCAGTTGAATGGTATGATGTCAGTGTGCCATGAATATTCATGAGGGCACGCTGACTCATCCGTAACTCTTACACGGACTGAGTAGGCAAGCAGGGGGCATGTCCGACTGCCGAGCAGTCTAAAAGTCCACGCCTCTGCAAGGTTTTAAAAAGCATAATGTCAACAGACAAGAGCGAGTTCACTCAAATGTACTTGCACCCAACACCACACTCCCTGACACTGTAAACCCCCATCACAGTTATAAAATGTAAAATATTAATTTTATTTTTTTTAAATCCACGATATAGCTGCCCGTATTTGCGCTTGTTTGAGCGGGTGTGCCCATTGCTTAACCACAGTTAGCAATTGTGACATTGAAGAGCATATAAGAACTACTTATGCAAATTAATCCAAATAGCAATAGCGTAATGGTAGAGTGCATGCACAAAGAGAAGGCATTCATGGTTTGAGTCCCACCGCTCCCCTTCTTATTTATGTTTTAAATCAGTATTTGAAATAATACCAGACATATATGATTAAAATTTTATTAAAAGCAGTGACATGGCCAATGTATCAGTGAACAAAATATATATTTTTAAAGGACCCAGATATATAATAGCCTGCTGTTAAGCAACGTTTTACACAGCTAAACACAGGTGCCCATAGTTTAATAGCGCTTTACCCAGCTAAACAGAGTTGCCCATAGTGTAATAGCGCTTCACCCAGCTAAACAGAGTTGCCCATAGTGTAATAGCGCTTTACCCAGCGCAATAGAGTTGCCCAAAGTTTAAAAGTGCTTTACCCAGCGCAATGTGTTTGCGCAGACGGGTGCGCCGCGCCAACCAGGGCACCGTAGGGCACCGGGGAGCAACGTAGAGCTAAGTTGCTTAAACGCAGCCACACCCCCTAGCCTGTCTAGACAGTATTAAAATAAAAGAATGACAAGGTTCGAACCCAGGACCCTTTGCATCATAATCAAAGTACAGAACCACTAAGCCATGACAACATAGGGAAAGCAGCCACTATTAACATTCATAAACTTACGAATGGTAGTTTAACCATTACTAAGCAGGTCTGCAGTCAGCCGAGAATTTTACAAAATGGCCAATCACAAAAAAGTGCGGGAAATGTGGCATATTTAAGCCCCATAGGTGGGAATACTCGCCATAACTGATTGTAGCTCACATTTGCAGTCAGAATGGCAGGTGCAGGAGAGGGTTCACGCTTCCGAGTGCAATGTTGGGGCATCGAGGAGTCCAAATACATGGTTTGGCTCCTTGTCCACCATCACGAGACAAGACTCCTGCAGGGCCAGTTCCAAGGGATGGAGTACAAGGCAGAGGCTTGGAACCGGTTAGCTCATGACCTCACCAGTGCCACAGGCGTTCCTCGGACTGGTGAGCAGGTCCGTCACCACCATGCAGACCTGAAGAGACGAAAGCAGGACCGCCTGAACCAGTGGATACAGGAGGCCCGTGGGATGCAGAATGCCCCACAACTGAGTATGTAGCCATGGAATGCAGTATGTAAGAATTGATAATGGAGTATGTATAATGGATAGGTATGTCTCAATATCCCTTCATTTACTTTACAGCTGCAGGTGACCATGCTGCGAATCAGCAAGCCTATGCTGATAGGCTGCTAAGGCTGCACCACCAGGCAGGTTAGTGATTATTCTGCATGTATTGTTATATAAAATATGGGAGGGAGCATGAAAGAAAGTGTTGTAGTCCAATAAAACAGCCATAGAATTGCCTGAATAAGTCCTCTGCATGTACTGTCAGATAAAAACATCAGAGAGGCAGAAAAAGAGTGTAGTAACCCATTAAGAAAGGTAACATATGTCTGGAATAATATCCCTGCAGGCACTGTCATATAACATAAGTGAGTGAGCCTGAAAAAGATTGTTCTAACCTATTAATAAAGGTATAATATGTCTTGAACATGTCTGCCATAAACACCGTTAAAACAAATAAAGGAGTGAGCCTGTGGAAAAGTGTGCAATGTCATTAATAAAGGTCTAAAACCCAGAGTGTGTCTGTGTCACAGAGTCTGAAATGTTGTTGTACCTTTGCATTATACAAACAGTACTGTTTGAAAATGTGCTGGCAACCCAGAGTTATGCAGTCCCATATAAAGTGGGTGATGGAAGTGCTAGTAGCTGTGAAACATATATACAGTCCACAATAGTCAGTTACTGGCTGGCATGAATAAGTAAACCTGGCACACGTGTAGCATGTAATTATTCACCAGAAATGTGAGTGTGTGTCAAGAAATGCAGGGTTCTGTACAAATTGAAGTGAAAATGTCATGTGAAAACATCCCAGATATGTAGATAAAGAAATATAAATGCAAACAAGAAATATGTAGCAGTAACATCTGCATCCTGGACAGTTAGTATGTCAGATATAGGTCAGGCATATATTGAACTAGCCAAACCCATGACACAACCTAATGTATGGTGGCAAGTGTAATAATACAGGTAGGGGATATACACTTGCAGTCACTGGGAATGTAGTGTAGACTAAAAGGTCATTATAAGATGTTAACCAAGGTTTTTTCTACACCGTACCATATGTGCATAAACCATGCAATTCCACACCTCAATGGGTATGTGTAACCTTAAATATTTGTTGGGACATATGTCCTATTGTTTTATAAATATTTGCATTGATGTTGATGCATGTGCCCTGTTCAAACACCACGTTCATGGTGGCCTGTTGCTACCAAACATCCCTGCATGCTGTTGGAATATCCACTGTTGTTCAATATATGCATGTGTTATGCTTGCTGTTCAACTGTTGGAACCTTGGTGTGTTGGGTTAATGGGAATATTACTGCATGCTGTTACAACTAATCTGGAATGCTGTTGTTTATGTTGTAATTAAACACACCTAATCACAGAACGTATGGGAAGGCCGGTCCCAGCGGACCCACCTGTCCCTCCTCAGTTGGCGAGTGCACCTGGCACCAGCAGCTCTGGTGCCCAGCCCAGGCTCCCCTCCTCCGTTGGTCCTGTGCCACCTTCAGGTGGAAGCGCTGCAGGGGATGGGGCTCATCCCCCCATGCAAGCGTGGGCAGAGAAGGGCCACCTGTCACCCTTCGAAGGGTCCGGGCTGTGGTGCGTAGGGAGATCCAGCGTTCAGTCGCTGATCCCCTACGCCAGCTTGAGGCGAGAGTGGCGCATCTCTCGGGTGAGCCTGCCCATCCTACTCAGCCCCCAGCACAGCCACCCTTGGGGCTGTGAAGGTGCAGTGGTGACTGCCCATGGGTGGGGATCTCAGTTCCACTGTTACCATCTGTGGGCTCATGGGCTTGCGATTTCCAAACAACCTTCCCTGTCAATTGTGTTCACCCACCCCATGTGTCAAACTCTGCCCCTGTATGCATCTTGTTTGTCTTGTCTGTTTACCTCCCCAACCTACCTCCCCAAATATACCTACATCCTCTACCTCACATTCCACTCTCACCTGAAAAAAAAATTAAAAAGGGCAATCTGTTCCCACAAAAAATTACGCCCCATACATAGCTGCCCAATTCGCACACATGTCCACTGGACATGTAAACTGATAATTCTAATTGGCAGTACAACATATTTTGTTGTCCTCACCCCTCTCTCAGGGGTGGAAGGTTTCAAATTTCACACCAAATTTCAAACATATGCACAGCTGTTGCTGGTAAAGAAATGGGCAGCTATGGACCTTCCCTACACCCATCCTGCACATCCCGAGCTGGTTTCCCTACTGTCTTTCCCTCTTTGTGCCCCCTTTTTCACCACTTTCCTATCTCCCCATTTTCTTTTCTTTAAAATAAATTAATGCGGGGATTAGCGGGAGTAAGCACTTTTAAACAGTAGTTAGTGGGGGTGTGCGGGTGTGAGCTTGTGTGTGCTTAGCTAAGGATTGCTAAGCGTCACGCAAACCCATGCAAACCTGCTTACAACTGCTTAAAAGTGCCTTAGTCACTCTGTATGACAAGGCCCTTGTACTGCTCAGCAGCAAAATAAAATACCCTTGTCAGTCTCGAACCCGGGACCTTGGACTCACCAGTCTGCATGAAGTACCACTACACCACAGCAGATATACAATAGCTTAGTGCTGAAAGCAATATATCATGCATTACCATGAGTGAATGTAAAGGGAAAATAGGAATGGCATAACACAAATCTTGTTCTGTGGGCCTTAACCAGCAGGTGTTGTTGAATTGCATGACATGACTGTGAAAAGAGAATCAGCCATGCTAGTAGGGAATAAGGTTACAGTAGCAGCTTACAAACCCCACACAGTATCAGAGCAGGATAAACACTGGCATATTTGCATAGGTCACAGGCCAGACCTCCCAACAGTGACTGCTCTACAGTGATGACCCTGATTTGTAAACAAATGTTAGCTGTGCCCCTCTGACTCCCTGTGAAATGTACTAACAGTAGGCAGAAAGGTGTTGAATCTCACTTAATGACAAATGTCAATAAGTGAGAGTAGACACCGCTTGCACATCAGAAAAGGTGTAGTAATAGATATGCTCTGAATCCCCAAAGTCTGAACTGCAAAATGTCTGAACTATATGACAGGTGTATCCCAGTTATATGTACCTTTCCCTGAGGCTGTTCAAATATATACGTGAGAGTATCTGAGGCCTGGAAGAGTCAGAAACACACAGGCATATCAGCTTGTCTGCTGTTACACACTCTGCAAATAGCTGTAGAATGAATCCCACAAGCATGCCCTTATGTAGAAGTACAACACAGAAATATCAAAGGATGTAGCCATGTACTGCTAGCAACCACCTGTGACAATGCCATTGTTCAGGTGCTGAAAACACTGCTGTGGTGCACAGTCAAAGAATACTAGGCTGACCTCTGTCTACCATCTGGATATGTCCACAGGTGGGAGCTACTCAGACAGACTACAAGCCTTCATAGACTTACAGGTACACAGCAACTCTGCATGTTCAGTAAGATAAACATCACACGATAATAAATAATGCACTCTGCAGTTCTGCACCCCTACCCAAAGGTACTATATACCCATGTAGTCAGGCACAACCAAGGGTGTAGGTAGGCATACACAGTACAGAAATATGTCCAGTTGTCCTGAGCAGACTGTGCTAATGTCAACACAAACAAACCACAAACTGTTCAGAAGTGAGTAACGTACTAATGACAGTATAGCAGTTCACAAACAGTGCATGTGCCTGATATTCATAACTGGTAGTACAACATACTTAGTTGTCCTCACCCCTCTCTCAGGGGTGGAAGGTTTCAAATATCCCACCTAATGTATTGCATATGCACAGCTGTTGCTGGTAAAGAAATGGGCAGCTATGGACCTTCTCCACACCCATCGTGTACATCCCAAGCTGGTTTCCCTACTGTCTTCCCCTCTTTGTGCACCCTTTATCACCACATTCCTATCTCCCCATTTACTTTTCTGTCAAAGAAATGAGCACGGGGGTTAGCAGGAGTGAGCACTTGTAAACAGTAGTAAGCGGGTTTGCACCAGTGTGCACATGTGTGCGCTTAGCTTAGCATTGCTAAGATATGATAAGCTACGCCAAGCTTAGCTTAGTATTGCTAACATAAAATAAGCTAAGCTAAGCTTAGCTTAGCATCGCTAAGCGTCGCGCCAACCCACGCAAACCCGCTTACAACTGCTTAAAAGTGCCTTAGTCACTCTGTATGACAAGGCCCTTGTACTGCTCAGCAGCAAAATAAAATACCCTTGTCAGTCTCAAACCCCACACCTTGGACTCACCAGTCTGCATGATGTACCACTAAGCCACAGCAGATATACAATAACTTGGTGCTGAAAGAAATATAACATGCATTACAAGGAGTGAATGTAAAGGGAAAATAGGAAAGCCATAGGAATACATTGCAATAAAGAAATATAACATGCATTACAAGGAGTGAATGTAAAGGGAAAATAGGAAAGCCATAGGAATACATTGCAATAACTACTGTAGTATGCCAGTTAATTCCCTAATTCCAAAAGAAAGTACATACTCCCATGTATCCAGTGTTAGCATTAGGAGGTGTGAGTAAACTTACACACTGAGAAGAGTGTACTGGAAGAAGCAACAGTCAGGTTTCAGTACAACATGCATTTCACTGGCTACAACCCAGCTTCAGATATGAGACATATACCAACCTTCTGACTGACACAACAGTGTCCACAGCAAACAAGCATGGTCCCCACCTTGCAAAACTGAAAGGCCTACGCCTACCTAACCTATCATTTTATAGCAGTGTCCTGAAATCACAGTGAGAACTGCAATTACCACACAGCAGGCTGCATGCAATTACTAAATGGTGGGCACCAATTGGTGCAGAGGCCATCACATGCACATGTGCAGATACCTACAAAAGCAGCCTGTACTTGCTGTCCACACATGCAATCATATCATTGCAGCAACTGGAGAGAGAGAGAGAGAGAGAGACAGACAGACAGACAGAGACAGACAGACAGACAAACAAACAGAGGCAGTTGGAGACACCAAACCAAAAAAAAAAAAAAACACGTCAACAGGTACAACAGACAGAGGTGAGAAATACAAAGGTAAGGTATGTAACAGAGATGTATTTGCTGGCATCCAAATGATGTGTCTGAAGGGTACTCTACATACTGTGAACCCTCCATATGTGGTAGCAGTCTGTATCTATATGTATATGCAGATGTGCATAGGGCAAGGGACATACTGCAACTGTTAGTGAAGGCTGGACATATATATGTAGTTGAAGGTTGCTATGTGCACATATCTATGTAGGTTGTAGTGTGTGGCATTGAAAACAGCAAGCAGTGCAGGTATATGCCATGTGGTGGTTAAATGCTGTGGGACTGAGTTACAGCCAGTGAGGTCTGCTACAGCTATATGGCCTGAGGACAGCGAAATGCATTCTGCACAACACTGTGCAATATTATTACATAATTGTATGTCTCACAACTGTTTCATAATTGATATTCCCACCATGAAAGGTGGGCAGTATATGTGCCTATATGTGCATGTATATGTACAGCAATGGATGTTTACAAGTATGTGTATATATATATATATATATATATATATATATATATATATATATATATATATATATATATATATGTGTATATATATATATATATATATATATATATGTATATATACATATATATATATATATATATATATATATATATATATATATAGATATATATACATATATACATATATACATATACAGATATATAGAGAGATATTTAGATATATACAGATATATATGGATATATATGGATATATATAGATATGTATATATATATATATATATATATATATATATATATATATATATATATATATATATATACATATATATATATAGATATATATATATATATATATATATATATATATATATATATATATATATATATATATATATATATATATATATATATATATATATATATATATATATATATATATATATATATATATATATATATATATATATATATATATATATATATATATATATATATATATATATATATATATATATATAGTGAGAGAGGGAGACACAGGGTCAGACGTATTGCAACAGGTGCCTGGTGACCAAGGCATGGACTGAACACCAGTGTTGATACTGCAGTGCCATACCCCATTCCAAAACACTTTACCCACTAACTACCAGATAGGTGGTTGCCTGCCTAACACTGAAGGTGTCAGAAGGGAACATGGGACACAGGTGGACAGTAGCCTCCCTTTGATATTCACAGTGCCACACTAGTCTTGTAATCTGTCTACGTGGTACGTGTCATCACAAACGTTGTGTCATGTATGGAAATATAGGTCAGTGTTCCCCTGTACTCATCACAATGCCCCATGTGGTATGTACCTCACATGACAACTACAGCAAGTGGAAAGGCCACAGACATACCTCACAAAGAGTAATACTGCCCTCAAACACATACCCTATGCAGACTGACTGACATAACCACAGCTACAGTGCGTTGCATACCGGCCACCCAGAGGTTACCTCTGCCGAACATACAGAGGTATGTCACACCCATAGCAGTCAGACAACCACCATGTCAACACCTCACAATCCCACTGGGCTACACGGCCTAGGTCCCTAATCCCAGCCACCTCACTAAACAGCACATGCTGGAGGGATAGGCTCCTATTGTCAAATATGCCATACTCTGGAGTAAATCACCCAGCATTAACAAACAAGGCTCCTCAGTAGCAGATGTCATACATACCCTGATGATTGTCTGGGGGATAGGTAACATGCCCTGGGAATCACCTCTGTGTATCCGGTTGACAGGAGCAAGTGAAATCAAATTACATGTGTGTCAAAGGCCAGGGTAGCATATGGCTAGGCTGCTGTAGGCCCTAGGGCCAATAGCGTATTACCTACCTATGACACAATGCACACACACATGTACTCAGTGCAATACCTGCTATGTGAGGTGGAATGAGTGTGACAGTGAATGTGTGCAAGGTCTGTAATGGTGTGATAGCTTAGTGTGAGGTTGTTTCTGTCATGGTCGTTTGTGTCCTAGGTGTGAGGCCAGAGAAAGATGTGTCAGTTATTGGGATGCAGACATAGTAGGATGGCATATGTTGTGATGTAGTTCCTTGTGTACGACTGTGGTGTCCCATCATAGGCTGAAGCAATACATGTATGCTCAGTAAGTGGTACTGCTGGTGAATCCAGCTGACATTTGAACTGTTGTACTACCTGAAGCTGTAGGCCTAAACAGCACAGTATGGTGTATGTTCGCATTCCCTGGTAACACTGTCTTGTGTGTTTCCTGTAGTCTGCACAGATTACATACCTCAGGCATAGGTATCTGTAAGTAGGGGCACACAGTACTGTAAGGTACACAGGAAATGCTCATCTGTGTCAGCATACATTTGTGTGTTGTATGAATGTCTGATGTGTGTGTAATGATGCCTGTACCATGTCCGCAATCACATGTGTGTTGCAGGGTTTGCGTGTGTACCTAGCAACATGTATACTCTGTTACAGCAGTATGCCAGCTATATTAACAACTGTGCACATATGGTAGGTAGGGGTATGGCATCAACGACTAGGGTGGGTTACTGGTTATACTGTAACTGTACTTCACATTCATTGCAATGGATGACATATTTCTTCATGCATTAGCTTGATATGTACCCCCGTGGCGAGGCTGTGCATTGGATCCCAAACAGTGTGCCGAGTACTGGTGTATACTGGTTTGTTATATGGAGTGTGGCAGGCACTGTCAGCCAGTTGTGGGCTGAGCACTGATATGTGGTATTGAATGTGTGTATCCTCTGACAGATGAACAGATGCTATATATGGCAGTTAACTGATATCTGTACTGTATAATGTTAAGTGTGCCACATGACTTGCTCACACATATCGTTTACTTGTCTTCCAGGCTTATGGCTCATCAAAGGAATCCCTCCTACACAGCCACAGAGGAACAGGAAATCCACCACAGCCTGGTTCAGCACTATACCCTGCTGTTTTCCAGGGCCAGCCAGCACCAGCATGAGCGTACTGCACTGTGGCAAGAACTTGTTCGTCGGGTAAATGACATAGGCATGCATAACTGGACATATGAGCAGGTACGCCATCACTGCAGTGATTTAATTAGACATGTCCGGTGGCATGCGTCTGATATCCATAGACAACAGCTTGCCACAGGTGGTGGGGTGGCCATACATCCCCCCCTCACCAGAGTGGAGGAACTGCTCCTAAGTGTGGTGGCTCCTGGCCTACAGCAGCAACAACATCACACATGTGTCATCATGGAGGCCGGAGCCACCCAGCATGGTGACATGGAGTGTGCAGGTAACATGCCCTAGCTGTAGACTACTGTTACCTGTATTGTTAGATTATGCATATGTGAGATGTGTACTGTGTTTAGCAGTTGTGCTGCCTATTGTGTGCAATACTGATATTTTGAATAGTATCCATACACCTATGCCTGTTGTTCTACTGTAGTTTAGCACACTCACAGTAGCAATGCCACAGTTGTGGCCACTGACAAACTGTGTCATATTCTTGTAGGTCCCTCTGGTGTGACAGCAGGGCAGACGATACATGCTGGTGAGTGTGTTAACACTTTAAAATTGGTATTGAAATGTGCATGTCATAGGTGAGGTGTAGGCCATGTACACATAACACACCTACGCATAAGGCATGCTGTGCATGTTTGCTGTGAGATGTTAAACATCTCAGTAAAGTCAGTAGCTGCCTCAATCACATGCAATGCACAGAGCACCAGACACAAATGTGGCAACACTGTACTGCACATTGGATAGGCATAGTTGACACACATGTACACAACATAACACGTTTGTCATATGCAGTACACCTCAACATGCTACACATAGTGTAACTGGACACCCGCTTCCAGGTCACACTTCAGTATCCCACATGTCATCCACACACCACACATAATATACCTGACGGGTAGGGGCCTAGCATGGGGCTGTGCAACACTCTTCAACACATAACACAGTCATGTTAGGCAATGCTCCCTATTGGGCACCTCACACACCCTTGTGCAATGTGGCTGTCTAATTGTGAACTTAGCCAGGGCACTGGGGTTCAGGTACAGCATGCTAGGCGGTGGTCTAGCACACTTTAGTGGCCTTGAGTGACCACATGATGCATGATGATGATGGCTAATGGTACTACACCCCATACAGTTACAGTGACCACAGTACTACACATAGCTGTCATTGCTTTGCACCTCCATGTTGTGTGTGTGCACACATATGCACCTATACACATTATGCATAGCATGTTGTGTGTGTGCAAACATATGCAACTATACACAATATGCATAGCAGTCGCATTCTGTACAAAGTGACACATATTTGTCCTGGAATGATATTGGGTATATAGGTCACATGACACACATTGGGTATGTGTGATGTTGAATGTTGCAGTCATGTACCATGCAATGTCATGGCTGGCACTGGCATATCTGGAATATGACCCACACTCACCATAACCACTGTACAATGGCCATGTCCAGGATTGGTATTCCATCACGTATACATGCACCACTCATCCCGTGTGTGTACATAGCATGCATGTGCTACACCTGTGTCCACAATTATCTGCTACAGACACAGACACTGCATTCAGACATGGAAATCCATGTGACACACAGATAACACATGCAGCCATGGTATGTATACCTGTGAGTGATGGTGCACAGGACATTGCAGAGCTTATAATACTTGCACAGAAATGTTGTGTCCTTGTACACATTGTGTTCCAGGGTGTAGGCAATCACTGAACATGTACACACATGCACCACAGCCATGTACACTGTCATTAACTATGGCTGTCTACACTCACACTGCATGGACTTGATCAACACATATTCTGCATGCTGACACGTGTGATGTGACTGTTTGCCTTGTGATACTGTCACCCACCTTCAACCACTATTGAGTATGTTTTGGATTGCTGTTGTGTGTGTGTATCTGCTGTAGTGAGGAGTGTGCATGTGTTCCTGTGTGCATGTGTGCATGTGTTAATGTGTTCATGTGTGCATGTGTGCATGTGTTCCTGTGTGCATGTGTTCATGTGTTCATGTGTGCATGTGTCCATGTGTGCATGTGCAGACCGTAAAGTGTGTTTCCTGTCTTCCTCTCACAGGTGCTGAGTTAGGGGTTGGCGAAACCAGCAGGTGACCTGAAGCCACTGCCATGAATAGTGGTGATGATGACACATGTATTTTGGCACAGGGAGATTTGACAGGGTCTGTCGTTGGTCCGCCAATCGACAGTACACAGCATTCAACCCCATCTATGCGCACACTCATACTGTCAATACATCCCTCACCACCAATGGCCATAGGCGAGGGACAGCATACAGTTGGCATTGACCAGGAGAGTGTGGTACCCATGGCACTTGCATCCCCTCACAGCAGCCATAGCCATAGACCCAGAATGGTACCACATAGGCGGAGGTCCAGGGGTTCTCGGGGGAGCACCACTGGTCGTATTGCCCCTGGCAGGCGTGCCCTCACAGGTCTTATGACAACCGGTATGTTCTGGGCTGTAATGCAGGCTCAGGCAGGTATGGAACGGTACACCAGGCAGGGACTTAGGGTGCAGAGGGCACATTACACCGCTATCAATGACAGCATCCGTGACCTTGCCGGTGCCATCCGGACTTACACCGAGGTCATTGATAGACGTTGGGGGGAGACAATAGATGCCCTCCACAACATGTCTTCCTTGAGCCAGGACCATGCGGGATGGTTGCGACGTTGACGCAGATGCATGCCAGCAACAGCAACAGCAACAGCTGGCAGTGGTCGCAGATGGCCCACAGTTCACAGCCGCTCCCATAGTGGCAGTACCAGCCCCAGCAATGCTGGGGCTGGCCTGTCCATTGACCATCCCAGTAGACCACGTGCACGTGGCTCTGGCCAGTCCCAGCAGGGACATGGGTCCAGTCATCATACCTCTGCCTCTGATGACAGTACCCAGTCAGGGTTGGTACCTGATACTGTCCATAGCACCCCTGCCAGGCACAGGTACTGTGTCCGTGGCCAGAGACAGTGATCTGTACAGCCTAGCAGGTACAGTCTGTGGCTGTCCCACAAACTACCGTATATGGCAGCCACATGGTGGAGCTGTGTGCATGCAGACACACACACATTAAGCAAACAACTAGGGCTCACACATACACACACACATTACATCAACATTGGCCCATGCTGTACTGTTGTCCCTCACACACACACACACACACACACACACACACACACACACACACACACACACACACACACACACACACACACACACACACACACACACAGACATGTCGATTGGATGGGTCAATGTCAGGCTCTGGCAAACAACAAAACGCCCTGTGCATATGATGATACCTGTGCCGCCTCCTGTCATCTGCATTATTGATGGAGGGACAGGCTAACATGGTGCTGATGCACAGGGTGACACTATAGCAGTGTAGCAATAATAGCAAGTTGTCAACAAGGAAGTGTAACTACATCCTTGTAGGTATATCTGAGCAGACATTATGCATCAAAGCTCTGATTGTCAATGTAGCATTGTTTACACCACTGTTAGGTCTGAGTATGTATTATCCACCCATGTGCCACTTGGCTGAAGTGTAATGTGTTGCCAGCATGTGTTAGTGAGTGGACAGTACGTGTGTGATGTGTGCAGTACAGATTAGCAAGTGTACATCTGTGAACATGGTGGGTGTGCACTGTCTGGATGTACGTGCATAGTGGACACATGGGACGTGTGGCATACCCTGTCGTACACATTGTTAACATCTCATAGCATCTTTCAATGGCCAGTATGCATTCTACTACAGTTATGTACTAACATGGGTAGACATGTGTATGACATGGGTTGACACTATGCTGTGGGTGATACCGTTAATATCTGTCAATGATTTGTGGTCTGGTAGTATACACAACCTCAACAGCATGACTATAAGCAATCATTGGATGATGTCCTGACAAATGACACACAGTAGTAGGGAACCCAGTATCAATTGGATCCTTCCGGTGCTACACTATAACACTAACCAGTGGTAATGACCGCCACCCATTACTGTGACCACACCTGTTTGTCATATAGCCCCTTAGGTACATGCAGACACACTAGGGATGTGTCCATCCAAATCTGGAAATGCATGGATTGGCCTACAATGCATTCCCTGGATGGGACGCATATCCTACACAAGGGTATCATACAGACAGATACCTGTTGTCTGATACATGCTGTATAGCAGTAAGCCGACTATGGCATAGTCATCCTCATGTACTATACATACTATCCCATCAGTACCACACAGGTGGTAGCCCTCAACATGTATGTTGGGTACCATTGTGTACATACAGACCCATGTTATGTCATGTGTCCCTTGGTATCCACATATCCATAGGTATTGTGGAGTCCCAAGGTGTATCACATAAGACATTAGAGGCCTGAATGCATATCCACAAGGCAGTCATACACCTATAAAGACTGTCCATTCTTGGCAGACTTTGTTGTGTATGACCATGTCTGACATATACCCCAGGCATATACCCTCACTCACACTACTCTTAAGTAACTGTCATGGGTGTGTGTGCCACAGAACATGACAGTGGACGGCCTTGTCACATACATACATATGTGACCTACGATCTGAGAAGCAGCGGCACAACCTGTCAATGGAAACAAATGTATTCATGTAGTATGCAGGCTTCACACCTATGTACTGATTGAGGAGACATGTACACATATATATTTGCCATGCAGATACCTGATGTGTGCAATGCACTTACTGTTGTAATCATACTATGTCATACCATAGTAAAAGCAAAACCCACACCGCATTGACCAACAGTGACACACACACAGTCAGCATTTGCAGGATTCAAACCCCTACCTAACTATGTTATGATACTAGAGAGAGACGCATTAACACTGTGCACTATTTGCTTTACTGGCTGGTTTCCCTTCTCTGGCTGTATTTGTAGGATGGTGACATCATCAGTCTTTCCAAAGAGGAATGTACCTCTTTTAGTGAGTTTTCCCAGTCTCCAAAAAGGGGACACCTCTCAAAGGAAACTGCACACATACACACACACTCACTGTTTGTAGGATTCAAAACCCTACCTAACCATGTTATGATACTAGAGAGAGACGCATTAACATGGCATGCTATTTGGTTTACTGGCTGGTTTCCCTTCTCCAGCTGTATTTGTAGGATGGTGACATCATCAGTCTTTCCAAAGAGGAATGTACCTCTTTTAGTGAGTTTTCCTAGTCTCCAAAAAGGGGACACCTCTCAAAGGAAACTGCACACATACACACACCCCCTACACACACAGTCATTGTTTGCAGGATTCAAACCCCTACCTAACTATGTTATGATACTAGAGAGAGATGCATTAACATGGTGCGCTATTTGCTTTATTGGCTGGTTTCCCTTCTCCGGCTGTATTTGTAGGATGGTGACATCATCAGACTGGACATGGTGATGTGTGTACACTTTGTTTTATGCCATTCCAGGAATGGTCCATGTGGGTCAGCAGGTGTCAACAGCTTGCACAAGACCTCAGAATCTTTACCTTGTGTGATCTATCTGTGGACACATTGACATTCCATCATATGTCAACACATATTTATGCACAGCTTGTTGGTTTTGTGGATACTACATGTGTCTGGGATGTTGATAAATGGCTATTCAAAGTCTATGTGACACATGTGTAGATGTGTTCATTGATGTATGTCCTGGGTGGCTGCCTTGCAAACAGTCTAGCATGTTTGGGAACCATGATCCGCACATGAACATACCACGGTTGGTAGGGTTGTGTGTATGTCAGCTTCCAATAGCTCTGTTTATGACTGCAACCATGATGGACTCCATGACCTTGCAGATCAGACTTCATAGGTGTACTGGACTTGACTTCCCATGGTGTGTTGTGCACCAACACTTGTGGGGAGTGCCATATGTAGCTGTGACACATTCAACTGTTCCACATCCTGTGTAGGGGTGAGGCTCAGCTGACTGTTCAGGTGCATGATCTGTTTGTTCTGTAGTTTGTGCATGACACATATTGGGAATCAATGTATTCCACTTGCTGCCATGCTTTTGGCAGTGGGGGTATCTGCTCATCCATTCTACATGTGATATCTCCTGGTATGATGATGTGGACTATTGTCAGTGGGAGATGGGTATGTACATATGGGCCTGTCTGTCATGATGTCGGCATTGTCACTCAGGTACAGTTGGCCCTGACTCAGGACATATATGGGTGTACATTGCTATTTATGACATAGCTGAAGGAGGTGTCATGATTCAGTCTGGACTCCTTCTCAGCTACTCTTTACAAAACACCAATGAACATGAGCACTAATCCCTGTTATACTCTTTTACACACTTAACACCCTACTGATCCTTTGTGATCAGGCTACAGTGTATGTCATGATAATATCCTGGCATGTCCAGGGGTCGGTTTCGTGTGTACTCTTCAGTCCAGCTGGTGGATATTGTGATATTGACACAATGTCACATCTGCCTCATGTACACAGACAACCCTCTCCTCCTCCCGACAAACTCAGATATATGTGTGAGATGCACCTATATAGACATACAGGGTGCTGAACTCTCTCGACCCATGACTGGCACAGTCTATCAGGTGGTGAAGGTAACCACACACACCACATATCAGTCTCACATATCCTCTAAAAACAGCACTCAAACCACATTATCACACATAGACATACTTGGATACTGTAAATGTACTCTACCTAAGCTGCAGAGCCCTCCAAAGCAGACACACACACACCTGCTACCCCACTACAATACCCACATATCACATAGTTCACAATGTCAGTGTGCCACACAGTCACTGCTCTTCAGGCTAAACAACGCACCTAATACACTTGTAAAAGGCGACACTTATTGTCAGACACACTGACGTACCAGCCTAACAAGGGAATAGTCACTTTGGGCTGTCTGTTGGGTGCCAGGATATGCCGCATAACACAGGCAGTCAGGTCACTCCAAAGCAAGTACAGGACTGGCACCATCATTGTCCATGCTGGTGTGTATAACCTCAGACGTTACTCCCTGGACCACATGACATGATACATGGAGGAACACTCTGATCATGTAGCCCAGGCCAGTATGACCCTGACCTTGTCTAGCATCTTACACCCACTAAGTATGATGTCACAGTATACGGACACACATATCACATTTAACAGTTGCCTAACAAATTTGTTTAATTCATAGGGGATACAGTGTCTGTCAGCCTATGGTGACATGCTCAACATGCCACGTAGCTTCACTATGGACAGCTTGCACCTGTCACCCTTGGACTTTGGAATGCTGGCTAAGGCTCTTGCTACCACCATAGTGCCTTTTTTAAGCAGGGCTCAGAAGACAAACACACCTCCATAGACATTACAGGTTAAATGAAACTAAGGGTAATGCTGCTCAACAACAGTCATGTTAACCTCATATTGCGGCCACTGAGGACTCTCCTCAGTATGGAGGATAGCAATATCTGTGCACTGACAGACGCCTGGTTCAGGCTCACTTATGCACACCAGCACTACCAGGTTATGTTTCATACCATGCTGTCTGACAACAAGACTTGGAAGAGACAACACAACTAAAGGGAGTATCCATATACATCACAGATACACACACCTCCGGGTTAGTAGCACTGCACAAAGCATCACAGACCATACATATAAAACTACCATTCTGCAATACTGCCTTTCAGTTTGTTGCCTGCTACAGAACACACTCCTAAACTCAGGGACCACTCTCGGCTTTCATGGGAACTAGGGAGAATATGAAGGTCTCCACAGACACCATTATATTGTGTGTCTTCATATACACAAATATTGACTGGGGATACTACTCAAGCCCCGACACCCTCACCCAACAGTCGCTACAATTTGTAGACTCATATGCTATGGCACAACCAGTCAGCACAGCCACAAGGGGGAATACATACTGGACCTGATCATCACCAACATGGGGACTCTATGTTCCACACCAGCGATATACCCCTCATTGGTAAGGTCAGAACATACATGTATCTCACTGGACATACATATACCCTCCACACACCCATCCTGGGTAATCTTGGTGAACTTCTCATGAGCCAATGTCTCACATCACCAAAGCAAGGTGGTATCCTTCAGAGACCCTGAGACAGTGGCAAATATGGCTCACACTGCTGCATCCTTTACATGCACATTCTATGGACACCTAGCGGACTGCATGGATTGTGCTATCCCAAATAACAACAGGACCCACTACTCCAATGGCAGGGGACCTGTGTGGTAGACCCCAGGCATTAATAAGCTGTACAACATCAGGAGGAAGCTACTACATGATAGAGCACAATCCCAGACTGGGAAGGCATCTGTGATCTGTACTAGCAGACAGCTACGATCACTCATGAACTTTTCTAAGGGCTGCTTCTACCAGACAATTGCAACAGACATGTAGGACTATCACATGGCCTTCTTCAGTTATGTCAGGAACCTGGGTGGACACTCACTGATATGCTGTGAGTTACTGCATACTGACTAAACCTACCCTGAACCCACTGGCATTGCCAACATCCTGGCAAACAGGTTCAGTGCAGATGTCTCCCACCCATCCCCCCTAAGGAGCAACTATCCATCCCAACAGAGTATAACCTCCCTGACGTGAGTGCTGCCCTCCCCAAAGCATACATCACAGTACCAATGTGACCAGACGGTATCCCAGCCTGCATCTTACACGAGCATCATGACAGACGCAACCCTCACATTACATCACTGTTCAATATCAGAGTTACCACAGGATATGTACCCAAGGAATGGCGTACAGCGAGAGTGGTCCCGCTCCACACCAGTTGGTGCCACAACGGACCACAGACAATATTGCCCTATAAGCCTAAGTAGCCTGTTCTGCAAAGCTATGGAGCGTATTGTCATGGGACTCATACACATAGACATCGGGAACCTACAGACACTGTGTCCTACACATTTCAGCATTGTTGTGGGCAGATCTTGCCTCTTGAACCTGTTTGTATTCTTTAAATGGCTAACAGGTCCATCGACATAGGGACGGCTGTCCACACAGCCTACCTGAACCCTGCAAAACCCTTCAACACAATAACCCACTGGGCCATTATGCATAGGCTCACCAGCGTCAATATGGACACATATCTCACACAATGGATTGATACCTCAATCAGGGATAGCACCCACATGGTCAGAATTGCAGGTGCCATGTCTGACTATACACCAGTTACACGTGGCATCCTACACGGCTCGGTCCTGGGACCTCTCTTGTTCAGTATATATTTGTCTGACGTACAGGCTACCACAGGGGGAATATGGCTGAACATGTTTACACTTGACTGCAAACTGGGTGCCATGATCAACTCTCCAGCTGCCACATGCATACTCAAACAGGGTCTCACAGAGATGGATGACTGGTGCCTGAGCCATGGCCTACAGCTAAATGCCATTAGTTGCATAGTCATCCCCTTTGGGAATGACAACATGCCCACACATTACCACATAGGTAGTACTCCATTACATACGGTAGGAGCTGTTAGGGGTTTGGGGACATGACTTGTTCGTACTGTCACCTTTGACATTCACGTTACCAAAGTGGTTAGACACACCTTCTATGTGGGCCACCTTATCCCATATGGTTTCACATCTAGATCGAATGAGGTCATTGTGCCCCTATACTCATCACATCCATGCTTGGTTACAATGCCACATTTGGGGTGTACCTTACCTGACACCTGCAGCAACTGTACTGGCCACGGAAGTTCCTCACCAAGCAGATCTAGGGACTCACACAGATGCCCTGCACAGTTCAAATGCAGTAACTCCAGCTCTACTCAGTCGCTTACCACCTACTCAGATATGATGTGTGCCTGTTGTTTACAGATATACCCAACCCAGAATTACTGGACATGCTCCACCTCAGGATATCCGACTCCCTTGGAGCTACACACTCCAGGGACATATACCTCAGCACAGATGTTAATAGGACATTGTGGTGGGACAGATTCTTATCCCAGAGTCTCCACTTACTCCAGAATGTAATCCCAGTTTCACATAGGCAGAGCCACCCACTGACCACCTACTGGAGACATCTTGATGACTGTATGGGTGATTGTGTGTTTACCCCTGGGATATCTTCTGTGTCCCTGCTAGACAGAGGCACACTAGCCTAAACATACATGGGCTATCTTGTGTGACCTACTATTCACACACACAGTGTAGTAATTTGACAGGGCTGTGAATGCCAAACACACTCTGGCTAGGCTTGTACATGCCCTAGGGCAGATAGCTTAGTATCGACCTCTGAACCTATGCTAATGTTCAAGATGCACAATGTTTATTGCTGATACTGTTTGCAGATCTTTATCATCTTTGCTTTACCAGTTTCTATGAACAACTTTGGTATCTGCAGAACATATTTGATTATGACAGGGTTCCACTATATTATAGATGTGTCTGTTGTCATATGACTGTGTGCACAGGGCAGATTGCTGTATAGTGACAGGTTCCTGGGTTAACACATGCAACTGCCAGATATGCATGGCCCACTGCTGTACTCAGACATGGCCTAAGTGTGTGAGCATGCCCAGTTCTGCCATTCCGTGTTTTGTTGCCTGACATTTGTCTCATTTATTCAAGTGTGTGAGCATGCCCAGTGTGAGCTTTCAGTATGTTGCTATCTGAGGTCCACTACATTGGTTGATGTGTGCGAACATGACCGATATTAACATTTATACTGTGTGTGTTGGAAGTCAGGTTCTGTTCTCACTGCAGGACTCACCTTTGTGTCATAACTCAACAAGGATTATGCTGTGCCTGCAGGGTTTCCATGAAATACTTTGCATAGACTTATCAATATTCCTTCATACAGGCTGACCACTGCAATACTGTCATGGTTTAGTGGTTCAGTACTTTGGCTATAGTGCACAGTATCCTGGGTTTGAGGCCCATCACTGCTTTATACTTTCATACTGAGCAGACCAGACTGCTTAAGGGCCCGTTAAGCAAATATTAGCATGTTGGCTTTTGTTCAGCTATGCCCTACTTAGACCAGGCTTGTCCGACATTGCTCAATATTCACCAACATTGCTGGACGTTGCCCAATATTACTGAACACTGACCACAGTTGTGCTAGTTGGTGTGTGCGATTTTGTTTGCATATACTACATGGTGGTAAATGCTGTTTAGCACTGCTTTATATTGCTTAACACATGGCAATCATGCCTTAGGTGGTGCTGCAGGGCTGCCTATGTCGGATGCACATACTACACTCCCTGTACATGTTTGAAAGCAGGTAGTGTCAACTTAGGCATCCCTTTTACTATAAGTGCGAGTCGGAGAGAGGTATCATTTCCAGAGTTCCTACTGAGCCAGTGTATGTGCTATGCGTTGCCTCTTTGCCAAGGCCAAAGCATACTGGGCACGCCTCCTTCTGCCTACTGGGGCAGGCTCAGGTTGTTCCTCCTCCGAGTCATGCTCTGCCTGTGATGGCCTTGGCAATGGTGGGGGGCTGTTTGGCCCAGGCCTATGCTGGTCCTGCTGCAGCTGTTTTCACAGGATCATATTATGTAGCATAGCACATACCATGACAATTTGGGTACATGTAGTTGGTGAGTACTGCAAGGCTCCACCAGATGTGTCCAGGCACCGGAACCGTGACTTGAGCAGCCCAAACACATGCTCTATTACATTACGTGTTTGTGCGTGTGCCTCATTATGGCATTCCTGTTCAGGTGTGTGTGCGTTTCTGATGGGTGTCATCAGCCACGGCTCCAGTGCATAGCCAGCATCCCCCACTAGGTGACCATGTGGGATGTCCCCATTGGCAAATGTCTGGTACAGCTGCGTGAGATGCCAGATATGGGAATCATGGTAGCTTCCAGGGCAGCCTGCACACACATTCAGTATTATGCCCTGGGCATCACACATGACCTGGCAGTTGATGGAGGGGAAGCCCTTGTGGTTGAAGTAGACCCTACCCCACTCACCGGCTGGTGCTTTGATGCATATGTGCGTGCAGTCTATTGCACCCACTACCTCAGGGTATTCCGCTATTTGCTGGAAGAGACACATATTGCTGGCCAATACCTCACGGAAATTGGGTAAATATACATGATCACTGACATGTGCTGACATGGCATCCAGGAACTGGTGTAGTACCCTGGATGCTGATGCCTGTGATATCCCCATCATATCACCAGTTGGTCTCTGGAAGGTACCTGTTGCTAATATTCTTAGGCCAACACATACCTTGGTTTCCACTGGGATGGGTTCCCCTCTTTTGGTTCTGTGTGTGAGGCGTGGACTGCACAGCTCAACAATTTGCTGCAGGAGGTCTCTGTCCACTCTATAGCGCTCCATTATCTCCAGCTCATGTAGCCCCTGGTAGGTTACCCTGGGCCTGTACACTCTTCTCCGTCTCCTCACTGTGGGTTGTCCAGCAGCATTTCCATTGTCACCACCCTCTCATGTTGCATATGTCACCTTATAACAGCAATGGCAGCCCCTAACATTTCTTTGTCTCAGTAAAACTTTTTCAGTTTTCACTTCTATTAGTTTACTGCAGTGTCTGTTGTGAGAAACATACTGGACTGTTGTTTGCAGAGTTTTAAGTACTAGGCTGGGCTGGGCTAGTGTATTGCCTGTGTAATTGCCTGATTCTGATTGTTTTCACCTGCTAGCTCTGCTAGTACTCCCTGGTAGCTTCCTACTATTTGTTGTGCTTCCTTTTTCCTTTCTGTTTCCTCAGCGGGGTGAGTGCCATGCACACAAGTGCAAACATGCACACAGCAGCTAACATGTGTGCACACATGCTTACATGGACTAAAACTTACTTATTCGGGTTAATACGCACGCACACCAGCGCAAATGCACTTACAACTCTTTAAACAGCCTAATACATGCTTACTCTGGCTTAAATGCGTGCACTCATGCTTACACGCGCACACTCTGTCTTACTCGGGTTTATACGCGTGCACACGCGCGCATACCCATTCAGCAAGAAACTTTGGTGTTATCCACGGCATACACCTTCCATTTCTTGGCTTTCCCTAGCCTACCTGTTGACACACCTCTTTCCATGATGTATAAATGACAGCTGACACATGCCACTCTGCTCCAATGAGCTTCACTTCTTTCATACATACCCCCTCGTGATGTCACATATCTTATACTCTGGTACTCCCAATATCCTATTCCTACACTCCACTGACTGTGCTCATTTGCTATGTAAACTTGCGAGTCACTATCCTAACACTCATTTACATAGGATTGCCTACTAATGCTTGGTTACATCTCTTAGACTGAGCTTCCCCCCTTAGCAACCTCTACTCAGTGGCCATGTTGTCTTCAGCCTGCTATTCTCTTGCATTGTACATTAACAATTTCAATAAAATCCACATTTGTGGGTTTTAATTTTTAGTATTCTGGGTTTTAGAGTGCAGCCCATTTGCATGGCGCTGCGCTATGCTTCAACATCGGAAATCGGCGAATAAAAATAAAATGTTTATTTTCATATTGCATCAAGAAACATTTCCAATGGCCATATATTTGGCCATTGGCATGCTTCCTGCACTGGATACAACCTTTATTTGGAGCTGTCACGGCTCCGTTTTGTTATTTGCAGAATGGTACTCAGTTGTCAACTGAGTACATTTCTGCAAATAACACTGCTCTTACTCGGACAGGTTTGGGTTTCCTGAATCGCAAATATACCTCATTTGCATGCCTTTAGCCTGCAATTGAGGTAATTTGCATATCCCAGCCCTGTCCATGTAAGAGCCGTTTTAGGAGCTCTCTTACACGCCCCTACAGGCTGTTCCTGAATCGCTCGTCGGACATGATGGCTGCATGGAATCTTACTCTACTCTAAGACTCCGTGCAAGCCTTCGTGAATCTGGCCCATTGTTGAAAACTCACATGGTCAAGACCACATGATCAACAGTACAGTTCATCAAGCATTTTAACTGAGATCGTGGTATGTTGGGGTTTGGAAATGCACCTTTGTGTCCACTGATGTGTGATCTTAGAGTTGGTAAATATATATATATATATATATATATATATATATATATATATATATATATATATATATATATATATATATATATATATATATATATATATATATATATATATATATATATATATATATATATATATATATATATGTATATATGGGTCTACCTGAGATGGTCGACAAGCCATTTGATCGACTTTCATTTGGTCGACAATTCATTTGGTCGACAGGCAGATTTGCCCCCCTCCCCAATGTTGTGTGACCCTGGAGTTGATATATTTAGTTAGGGGGTGTGTGGGGGGCACATGCTTGTCGACCAAATGAAAGTCGATCAAATGGCTTGTCGACCATGTGAAGTAGACCCATGTATATATACATATATATGTGTATATATATATATATATATATATATATATATATATAAAATTAGAAGAGGTGTGGAAGTTGCAGATTGGACTTGCCCCACCCCCCCATAAAAAACATTGTTTTTGTATTGTTTCCATTGATTGAAGAACTACATTGTCAATCATGTGATATCGACTATGTGGGTTTTAACAATGTCGTTTGTGTATCAATTGAAATAGACCCCATTTTCAACTACAATTTTGTTATATTAGCAACAGAAAATAAGACATAGACTATTATGATTATAACTAACTTCTTATGTGTTTGAGACATAGATGTCAAGAAATTTATCTTGAGACTGGAGCAAAAAAAAGCTTAAGATATAAATCATGGCAACTCTATTAAGAATGCATAACACAAAAGACTATGATTGGTTGTCCAATCATAACCAGCATATTATGTCTTTGAGACATGGATGCAAAGAAATGCAGCTTCAGAGCAAAGCCTGAGAGATGATTCTTGTCATCCTTGTGGAGAACACATAACTAAAAGGTTATGATTGATGACCTGATCGTAATTCTTTGTAGTAGATAGAGCTTTATATATTCCACGTACTACCAGTTACAGAAGTGTAGGCACACAAAGTGTTTTACTGGCTTTGAAATCCAGTGAAGAACTTAGTGTCAAACAGACAGGAACACAACTTGCAGCTTTTTTGCTTAAGAATTCCAGGAAATACAAAAATAATGTATGTGTGTGTGGGTGGGGGACAAAGGATAAAAATCGGGGGCAGTTGCTGTTATTCACTTAAAAATTCAGTAAAGCAACAGGTTTTGTATTGATATGCATTTTCAAAGCAACATGAAGTATGAAAGTCTAATGACTGGCATTCTTGACTAACTGTACTCCTAAGCAGTTTACCATCAAATGAAAACATTTATGAAGGAAAGAGCAAAAATATGAGCAAACTCAAGGACAGGTGAGAGGCATTGGTAGCAGGCAAGAACAAAGCTGCTTTACATTCTGCCACTCTTCTTTGCCAAAAAGCATAGTTTGCTGTCTGTTCCTAGGGCAAGACCTGATCATAATTAAGTACCCCCAAGTGCTGTCATGATTGGATGTCAAGTGAGGGAAGTTGTTAAGTTTATCTTTTTTTGACGTATAATCTTGGTGCTGCATACACTACTACTGACTTATGAAAGACCTTAGCCAGCTCTATGTACTACTTGTTACAAAAAACATGGTATGAAGTGTTTGATGGTTCTGAAAGACGTAAAACACTTATTACTGCCTCACATGCAAAATAAATGTGGCTGTCTGAGGAGGTTTACAGCTTTTGTTACTGTTTTATCGTCTCGCTGCTTTTCCTTTATTGGACAGTGTTTCTACTAAATGACACTAGAACTTAACAGGACTGAAAGGTGGTAACAAAATTGTGTTTTTCTTGAATTCATAATGTAATCATGACACTCCATGCACTATAATATAATTTTATAATACAAAATATTATGCATAGTTATATTTTTTCTGTACAGAGTTCATATCTTCCACAAAGGTCAAATAACTGAGATTTACTCAAATATTATGATTTAGTGTTGCAGTGATCCTCCACATTGAACACAGTACACTTGTGCAAGGTACTAGGCATAGACAATAGGTGTCTGAAGAGAAAGCCTTGCTTAGAATTTTAACCAAAAGTAGTAAGTTTTATTTTTACTCTGAAAGGGTGGTATACTTTGCAGTCTGTACTCAATGTCAAGTGTTCTGTGTGGGCAAAACCAACAATGCCTTCAACAAAATGATTTATCAGCATGGTTATAGTATACAGAAGGCTGATAACATGAGTACTCTTGCTAGGCCTTCACTATCCTGTGTAGGCTTTAAAAGATTTAAGTTTTTATTTAGGAGCAAGTGCAAGCAGTTGCCTACACAGGGGACTGGAAGAACAAATGATTGCATTGTGAAATGGTGTGGAAACTTAGATTAGATGCCCTACACTTACCAGGGATTAATGACAGTATTTGCATTACCAGTGAACTAAAAATGAGGGCTTCCAAGTTGTAAATAGTGTTTATTTTTTTTCACTGTTTTCCAATACTCTTAAGATTTTCCCAGGCTTTTTGTGGTTTCTGCCTTCTGATTGGGTGTTTTTGCGGTGTGTGTTCATTAATATGTTTTAAATGCTGTTCTCACTTTCTGTTTCATGGTTCTGAAGATGTCTTTTGTATAATCTTAAATGCACTAAACCGTGGTTGTTTGCAGTTTTTAGCTTTTTTCTTTTATTTATTTTATTGCAGTTTACATCAGTACCAGGTTTTCTGCTTATCTGTGCAGTTATTGATAGAGTTTATTTTCTTTTTAGTTTTGTACTGATTAACATTATCATGGTAAGGTCCTATCTGCCTTTAAGCGGAAATCTTCCATTCAGGGAACAAGCTTACTCCTTAAAGGACAGCCAGTATGATATTATGTTTAGCTAGCCTCATTTCAAAACTACAGCAAGGAAATAAGCTTTTTTTCCCAGGCTAGTATCTGCTACCTGGAGCCAAGTCCCCGAAGAAATAAAAACACTGTCTGTAATGGAAGGATTTAAAAAATGTTACAAAAACAACTCAGCAGTGAAATCATGTGCAATTGTTTTAGGGACAATGGCTGACTTATTAACTGTTGAAGTTGCCTAGAGCTGTCCTGTAACAGACCACGGTAATTTAAACCAACCAACAATGGTACTAATAAAGCTAGACCTATATAGTTGGTTAGTCATTAGGGATTTAAATGTGTTTTTGATTTGTTTTTAGAAGGTCTGAAGAAGAGTGTAACCCCGCAAAAGTGCTTATCATGTGATTTTTGTGTATTTTTTGTGTATTTTATTAAAACAGAGTTCTCTATATTCAGGCAGGTGGATGTGTTTCTTATTTTTCAACATACTCATTTCATTTTTAACTAAACCAACCTTTGCCCAGCAACTCTTCTTCCTAAAGTGCCTTGTAAACTTTACTGAGCCACATCATGTTAAACCATGCAGGGGTGAGGAAGTTTTCCCCTACAGACCCCTAAATCTGTTCCACTTTCTCAGCATCTCTTCTCTGTACTACCTGCTGCTGTCCCACGTGCCAGTCAGAACCCCCAGAGTATCCCCAGATGTTTCACAGTACCCCTGGGGTGAACAGATGGTTCACATTTGAATAAGTTGAACCAGGAGTTTAGCAAGCTTTGAGGCTTCCTCATGGAAAGCAAAGGATTCTCTAGAAGCTACTGTCAAAGAGGGAACCTATGTTACTGTCTCTTTCAGGGCCTATATTGTTGGATGGGGCTCCTTTCATGATGGATGTGGAATCTTTTGATGATTTCTCCAAAGGCTTATTTTTGAAAGATTTGGATTGTCCTTAACCTAAGCTGAATCCATGAGTCAGAAAAATAGCACCAAGTATAGCATATCTCGCTTACCTTCAGCACAATGAGTAATGACAGAGTAAGGGGGGAGTTCTGTGGTCATAGACTCATCTAACCTCAGTTCACCATCTTACCTGAGGCTATCTATTCAGCTTGTCAAATAGTGAACATAAGCTGTTGTGTAAAGCCCTTCAGAGAAGAATTCAAGAATCAGCGATAACAAATGGTAATGACTGATACCTGGAGGACCTTTTCACCATATTTAAAGAGTAATTTTTTCTGCCCTGAGATTCCTCAAGTCTGATTGGCTCAACAATGTCACCTGGTAAAAGACCTCAAATAAAGAAGAGCCAAGATGATGTTTAAACCCAGGCTGTATATGCAAATTCTAGCTGGCTAAATTTTGTTCACAAAAGTGCATGAGAAAAAGTGTATCCACTATTAAGAACTCAAGAAAATAATTTTTAATAAAGGAAAGTTGTGCAGTTCAATTAATGTTGAAACATGTTGAAAGCACTTCAAAATAAAGTGAAGTTTTTAACTGAAAAACTGCTTTAATCTCAAGTAAGAAAGTCGTAACGAACAACTTTTGTTGCTTATAACAAGGGGGAAAGAAATGAGAAGAAAATGTCCTTGCCACAGACTTAGGGATGTTTATCTGACAATGTTGACTAGATGGTAATCACTAAACAGAAAGCATCGAAAAGAACCTGTTGAAAAGTTAAGATGTACTCCTGCAAAAGGGAAGTTTGTTCATAAAAGAATATCCTGTACTATGGTAACCTCACAAATTTAAACTTGTGCCAGTGATGTGTGCTGATGACCAATGCAGGCTGCTCCCTCTGTAAATGAGTGGATCAGGTAGAAGGGATGATGACATAAAATCAAGCTTCCCTCTTCTTGAGATGGCATTTTTTTTCACTGGAAAGTTTTTGTTGACTGGCATGTCCAAGTGTACAATTTCCAGTTACACTTAATAGAAAGGGACACAATTTTTATGGAAATGGTAATGTAATATAGTACACAAAAAGTTACAGTATGGTTATATAAGTGATAATGGAGATTATGGAACAGAGAAACATAGATGTATAGCAGTGTGAAATAAGCAGTATATAAGGTGTTGATACCTAGAAATCAAAGCAGTGTGGTAAGTGAGTATTTTTATTCTATAGAAGAAAAAGCAGTATTATATAAATCCACATATGCATACAAACCCATACAAAGTAAAAGGAATATATCTGAACATAAAAAGACATGTCAAAAGAATTATGCAATGCTTTTTCAATGTACTTTTAGTAGTTTTATGGATATCATACCTGAAAAGGTTATACTTACCCTTGGTAAAAGAAAGTTATACTGTTTATGATCAGAAACAAATACAGTTAGGTATCATTCAACAAGTTCCATAAAGAGTGCTTTAAATAAGTCATTCTGTGTTATGAACCAGTACAAAACATTGTTGATTGATGAAAAAAATATCTGGGGAATTTTGATGGTATCATAGCAGGTATAGTAGGAGTATTTACTTTCAGGGAAGTCAGTCAACTTGCAAAGACTAAGGGGGTGGTGTCTACAATAGGGGGCTACTGGTATGAGTGCTGTGACATTCTGCTGTTGGAAGAGGCAAATGCCTTTGACACTGAAATACCGGTGTACATATCTGCACTGTTGTGTACAGGACATCATCTCCTGCAGTAAGAGCATCAAGGTATATTGCTGTATGACATAAGGGCTATTGAAATTTACAAGGCAAAGGGGGAAACCAAAGTAAGTTGCCAGGTCTTTCTTCCATGTCACACATGCAAGCACTCACACCAATGGACAATTCTGTTACAGTAAACATTTTCCTCCATTTTGTCTTGTTAACCTCTTCTCTGTAAACCAAAAATGTTTGATATGTCCCAGACATGATTCTTTGGTTAATTTCTTTTCTATCTTACACTTCAGAATTCACTTTCGATTTTGTTTATGAAATCTCTAGAAATGTATTTTCACTTCTGCTTATGTTTCACCCCTCATATCAGACAAACAAGATAGTGATTAGACATCAGAGACTGTTATAACCATATCCTGTTACACAATTTCTTTCTTGTTCCCTAATAACATATTCATGGCAGCACGTATCATGACATCATTTTGCTTTTGCTTTTTGGCACTGTGTTTTTAAATACCTACATAACAATATTATAATTAGTAAATAACTAATTGTTTATTGGGCATTATGTAAGCTTAAATTATACAGTTCTCTAACATCGTCCTTTCCTGTCGGCAGTGTGACTGCACATGGTATCTCATGTTAGTACTACTGATTGTCAGTTTAGAGGTTTCTGTTACTTTGTGAATGGATGTGGTGGATACTATCCAGCAATGCCAGACTTTGCTGGTTCCATTTGTTGTTTTTGTGCAAACTCTTACCAGTCCACCAGAACTGCAGCTCTTTACATCACTAAAAAAGTCCTGCTTACTAAGACAAGCATACTGCTTCAGATGGATAAATTAAACCAGAATAATATTGCTTTAATCGAATATTTCAGTTTGGGTATATGATGATAGAAAGACTGCATGCAGCAAAAGAAAAAAGATAGCAGATGTCTCCAAAAACCTTTCATGTAATTTAACTACTGTGGTAGTATACAAAATCCCTTATGGACTAGAAGGGAAAATCATATTGTGGCACACTACAGGCTGTTACTATGCTTCCACTGAAAATTTCATACCCGAAATGGAAATATGACTATTCATCAACAAGGTACACCCACTCTTCTTCTTTCAGCTTTTTCCAGTTAGGGGTTGCCACAGCAGATCACCTTGTTTGCTCATGATTGTCAGTGGAGTTTTACGGTGTCGGGTAGCCAGCCTGGCGCTGAACCTTCCACAGAAGGCACACACACATGCATGCACTCACGCCTAGGGCCAATTTAGAGTGTCCAATCGACCTGTAGAATGTCTTTGGAATGTGGGAGGAAACTGGAGCACCTGGAGGAAACCCACGTGACTGCAGGGTAGACATGCAGACTCCACACAGAAGGCACCCCCAGCCAAGGATTGAACTGGAGAACCTCTTGCTGTGAGGTGGCAACACTAACTGCTGCACCACCGCAGCCCCCCAATAAGGTACACCCACTATAAAATCATATTCCTCTACTTCACTTGAAGCACAGGTAAACATCAGAGTCAGAAGAGTCTACTGGTCACAGCTGCTTTCATATAGGATTTATGGGTTCTCAAACTGTCCATTTCCTAGCACTTGTAAACTTGGCTCACTTCTGGTCACAACTCCCTAACATCTTACACTTTAAACCTGTTGGCCTCAGTCTGTACAGTCTGACTCTGTAGTCAGTGATATATATGATAAGACATGAAGTAGCTCACTATTCATGACTTTCCTTATTCACATATATTAAAGGATACCTTGCACTGACATCTAAAATCACTGTCATATCACTTGGTTCAGAAGGGTTACAGCAGCTCAGCTACACAGGACTGTTTGCTTATATTTTTGTCTCCACAACAGGCATATCCTAATGGTACAGATGATATCACAATACATTTACTTGTCGAAAGGTGAAAATAACCCTATTGCCTATACACTCTGCCCTTTAAGGGTATTCAATATTCAACTGCTCCTTCTTTCCTGCAGTCCTTCTCATCTCTTTTCCATCTGTCCCAAGCCATCTTGAATGCCCTCATGTATTTATTTTTACCACCAATTCTAATAGTCTAATATATGGGCTCAAAACTCACTCCATGAAGAAATCACTTCACAGATCTGTGAAGAAGTTGGCATGGACAGTCTCCTGCCTGTGCTTCCTCCTCCCCATCCTTCCTGCTCATGTCACTCAGGGCAATGCTTTCATATCCACCTGACATCACAAGTTCCCCTCTCTCAGAAAGAAGAGCTTTAGTGTCTCTTGTCTCTGATCATATACTTTCCCTTTCACCATGTGCATCCTTCTAATGGTTTCCTCTAGACTCTGACCAGCAGTCTGATATCTCTTAACTTGCATTGCTTCCTGGAGTTCACAAAATACTCCAAATGTGGGCTGACCAGTGTGCATTATGGCACAAATATTGCTTCTTTACTTCTTGATTCAGCTGAGGATATACTGCAGCATTCTGCTTACTGCATACACTGCCTTCTCCCACTACTTCTGGTGGTAGAGTTGAGGTGAGGTATGATCAATGCATTAACATCTTTTTCCTGTTCCACTGCTATCAGTTCCACTGCTTACAGCTAATACTTTGTACTGGGGTTACTGTGGCCCAGGTGCAGTACTTTATTTATCGATTTATCTTCAATGAGCATGAAATTTTTGCTCACATTGTCAGTCTTTCCAAATCCTTCTCAGACTCTTTCCCCATCCTTCACTGTTGCCTCTAATTTTGCTTATCTGCAAAGAGCTTGGTCCTGTTATGTATTCCTATTACTATGACATCTGCTGTTTCTTTTCTTTGTTCATTAATGTCAATATTCACTACCACATGCATCCTCCAGTCCCCTTTAGTCACTATCTTTAGAATCTATCCCCATGTCTTAGTAAATCTGCACCCTGTTTCCAGAACATGGCCTTCCTTCTGTCTTGCAAAGACTATCTTACTGATAAATGAGCCCCCAATAACAAGTCCTCCCATCTCTCTTAGTATTGTCTCCTGTCTCCCTCATTTCCTATTAATTGACTTATTCCTCTTATCTGCAACCTTTCTGTCTTCCATTTCTATCCTTCTTCATTACCTCTGGCTGGTTGCCTTGCTTCCTGCTATGGATGATTAATTTCCCATCCATTCTGCATTCTTAATACAGGCCCTTTATTGAGTATTCTGCCCCTTTCATCCTCCATCCATCCCAAATGGATGAGTATCCTTCCTTTGCACTTCATTCCTACTCTCCTTGCTGCATTGCATCCCACATGGGTTCCTTCTCACCCTCATCAATTACTCAGTACTGTTTGCACTTGTCCTTCCACCTTGGATTTCTCCTCCTCCCCTTCATTTCATGGCTGCATCTCCCACCTGTTCCTTTGACATTACACCACTGTCCTGTACTTGTATAACAACTTCTACCTTTGTCTCTTTGTCTGCTGCTGTTGTAGTGGTACCTATTATGAGATCTTGAGAAGTTTTTGATGGTGGTTTGTCAGATGGAAAATGCTGCAAAGGAAATATCACTGAATTTCAACAATCACTGACTTTTCACTTTTCTCCAGTGTGGTGTGATGGTGGAGTTGATATATATAACTTGGGGTCCCCCCATGGGGTTAAGCTTATTCTAGTCATTGAAAGTGGCTTTCAGTGTTATTCTTTCAAATTGTTGTCCATCAGAGAAACGTTGTTCTACTTATAATTGTGAATGCTATATTACTACCTTATCTTTTCTACCAGCCTCGCACTTCCTCGACTTTGGTTCCACTGTACCCTTTCTTGCCTTAGTAGCCAGCCCATTACCATCTCTAGCATCTATATTCTCGCATTAAGTTAACGCATTATATACTCTGCCACTGGAAACTCATGGAACCAAACTGCGACCTGACATGCTAAGCATGCCACACTCACTTTTCATGTTTTCATTCGTTTTACTTATAGACGTATCTTTTTTTCTTGACCAGAAAGCCTTTCTTGGATCAGACATAGTTCAATGTGACCTGCTAAACAAATTACAGTCAAGTGGTATCAACAGGTAATTAAAATTAACAGACAAGCATGCGTTATTTAATTAATTTTATCCAGGATCAATGAGAAGTGATGTGCCAATAGCTGAAGTATGAAGCTAATTCATAGACTTGTCACCCACTTCTCTTTAATTACTGGAAATACACAAAAAAACTTTTTGTCCCTTAGACCTCTCATCAAAAGTTTTGAAAATAAATAATAAAATGAAATTGATTTTAGTAAATGTAAAAAAGAAAGACCAATATATAAGCCCCCTATTCTACAACTGACCAGAAAGGTCACTTTTTGCTTTAAACAGTCACGTCAGTAGCAAACTAAAAGGCATCCCGGGCCTAGTTCACCTAACGAAAGACAGTTGACTGACATTATATGTCTTGTGTCTCCAAGTACATGCTAAATATAAATCAGAAAATAAATCTATAAAATATGCAAATGTTTTATTCACTGCATTGTGGACTATTCTGCAAGATGACAGAATGTGAACTATACTCCAGCAGCTTTAAATCAACAAACTGAAACCCATAAAGTTCTTGCCTGAGTAAAGTCAGCTGTAAAGCAGACCTACATGTATTGAATAACTAACATAAACCTTCCAAGCCTGAGATGCAATAAGCAACAATAAGCACAATGAGCAGCCAATATAATATTAAATAACTTAAATAAACAATATACAAATGCAATGTCACAAACATTTGGAGCAACTTTTTCCCTCACTCTTTAACAACATAAATGAATTAAAACAGATGTTATATAATATCACACAAGACCAAGTCCTGAAAGCCCTATCAGATGTTAAATATACTGCCTTGATGGGTCCTTACAATATCCCTGGATGCATCTAATACAGCATGAAGCACAATTCAGTAATTATCCTAACAACACTGTTCAACCTCAGCCTCCATGATGATTTTGTACAAAGAGAATGGAAAACAGCTATAGTTATATTCTTGAATAAAGTTGTACCTTCCACAGACCCAGGCAATTACAGACCAGTAAGTCTGACCAGCTTAATATGCAAAGCCTTGGAAAGACTTATCATGGAACTAATGAATAAGGACTTAGAGAACCTTCAAACTCTGCACCTGTCTCAGTTTTAATTTGTGACGTGTAGGCCATTCACCTGATAGACTTCTTTGAAAATGTCACCAAAGGAATGGATGAAGGTAAAACAGTACACACAGCATGCTTCAATCTGACCGAGGGTTTTGACACAATTCTCCACTCAGGCATAGTACAAAAGCTAAATAAACTGGGAATAAACCCCCACACCACTTGCTAGATTGCCAAATGACACACAGCTAGGATGCAGGAGATCAAAACAGTGGACACTACCTCCACAAAGAGAAGAGTCATGAGTGGAATCCCTACAGGGTTTGATGCTGGGACCTCTCCTGTGTGGCATCTACTTTTCTGAAGTAAAAGCCAATACCAAAGGGCTCTGGCTGATTAAGCATGCAGATGACTACATGCTAGGAGCAGTAATTAAATCCCCAAATAATTTACTGATTCTGCAGGAAGGATTGTCCCAAACAAATAACTGCTGCCAGAATTGTGGACTGAAACTAAATGCCAAAAATGCATTACTGTATCTTTTGGGAAGTCATCTACCCCGGGGAAGTACCAAATTGACAATATGCCCCTGAAAGTTGACACAGTTGCTCAGGATTAGGGCACGTATGTGGACAGTGACCTAACTTTTGGCCAATATGTGTCTACTTTCATAAGAAAATCCTTGCATACTGAGTAGCTTATAAAGAAAGAGATTATGACTAGATCAAGTGATGTCATTGTACCCCTTTACTCAGCCATCATTAGGCCAGTCATAGAGTATAATGTCCCTTTTGGCACGTATCTGTCTAAAGACGTGCAACAACTTGAATGCCCACAAAGATACCTTACTAAAAGGATATAAGGCCTAAACAACATGTCTTTTATGTAGCACCTCAAAGCCCTGTCACTACACTCTGTATTCTAAACACTGTTTAGAGGTAACCTATGTCTGGCATACAAAGCATACTCTGACCTAATACTGATGTATCCACTGCACATCAGTAAGTGAAATGGCATCAGAAATACTCAGTCCAGGTATCTAAACTTTTTCTGTACCACTGACAAAACAGTTTGGAGGCGCAGAGGATTCCATTGTTGTGGAAGAAACACCTCATCCATGTAAAAAGAAAAAAAGGTTCATCCCTGTCCATATTCAAATACAAGTTGGATCTATGGATGGATAATAGAAAATTTACCACAAGACTGCCCCCTGTATTACTAATAGATAGAGGCAGCCTTAAGTGCTTTATCCCATACATGGATCCCCTCAAATTATCTATGGTATGATCCAAGTATTCTCAGTAGGGGTAATATATATTTATCAGCCATGAGATGGGGAAACCAATCTTACACCAAACAGGATAGGTTGATTCAAGCACCAAAATGGAAACTGGCTAGGCTAAAAAAGGCCTGCAAGGGCAGCTAGCCAAGTAAGGATAAATTGATTTTGGGCAAAGTAGGTAAACAAACACAGGTAATTTATAGAAAAGGAAGAAATTTGAAATCTATAACTGAGAGGTTTGGGTCAAAGGTTACAGTTGGGACGCAATTAAACCTTACAGTAAATTGTATGTCTAAATGTGGGTGTTGTACTGTGGGCCATTGTATTATGGTGTGTAAGGATTTTAAGGTTAACAATTTAAAACTGCAAGTTAGTGGTCTGTTCAATTGTTGTACTACTGGTATTGTTTATGAGGCTTTATGCCAGCTTTGTCCTGCTTATTATATTGATGGAGTATCGACTTAGAGATCGCATTAGCGAACATTTGTATGAAATAAAAAAGCAAAGTTATCAAAAGCTTTAGCAAGACATTTAGTAGAGTTTCCTGAATGTGTTTAAATTTGTAATTGTTAAAAAGCTACCAAAAAATTAACATGGGGGGCCATGGCCATTGTATTTGGAAAAGTGTGAGTAGTATTGGCAGCTTTATTTAAATGCATGTGTGTGGCCCAGTTTGAACGATCAAGTTTCTATTAGTTGTTTACTGAAATTAAAGTCTTTAGAGAGGTGACATGTTATATTTTATACATTGTATATACTTACATTAATATGGAATTTTTATTAAAAATTGCTTTAATAAATTATACATTTTTAATAGCGTATAGTATAGTTAGGGGCGCTTGTATATAAATAGTTGATTTTTTTGTGTTGATTTTTTTATGTGTGTACCACTTTAAGTACAGCTGATTATTGAGGAGGCTTGATTGTCAGGTGACTCATGAAGTTTTTGAAGGAAAGAATGCTGTCTGATATTTTTGGATCCAAAGAAGTTTTAAACATATGTTTATGTGTTTTGAATACATGCCACCAACCAGAGATTTTCTGAGCAACAACTGTGACACACGATAGTAAAGCATGTTCTATAAGGGTCTATATCACATTATCGAACTTCCAAAATATAGAACACCATAAGATTGAACTTGAAAGTTCGAAATGTGATATAATCGAAAGCTCAGAACAGCAAGTTTTTTCCCAGGGAAAAAATTCACTGTTCCGAGAAGCACACACACACAACACAAGCATACCAAAAACCTATGTCTAATGTGGGGGGCTTTGCCCCCACACCCCCCTACTTAAATGTATCAACTCCGAGATCGCACCACAGTGGAGGAAATAGCGAAGCCGCAGAATGGCCCACCAAATTCTTGCCCTGGGTAAGAATTCGATGTTCTGCGGCTTCGATATTATCAGCATTTGTGGTTTTGTGTTCGATGTAATGCCGTTCAAAATTTTATATATACACCCATTCTATAAGGCTACAACATGCTAATATTAAAAATTTCTAAAAAAATATTAAGTTCAGGAAACCATAGATATATTTAATTAAAACTGTTCCAATCAACAAACTTTTGCAAATTGCTTCTTCAAGTTATAGATAACCTGAAGAAGCAGTTTGCACATAAAACATAAAGACGGAGTTTGCAGGGTACTACCTGAAGTTTGTAGGTATTTCTTTGGTTTACTCCACTTGCAGATTTTTTGGATAGCTATACCTTGCTTTTGCTTTAAATTTGCTCATTGTGGCTTCTCAGTTTTTGTCTTGTATTAAAATTATGGCTGATGTTTTCATTGTGGCTACATAGTTACTATCTAGGTGAACATTTATAATGTGTCTATCCCCAAACAACTGATGTAGTGCACCTATGCTGCAGGGTATTGGGCATATATGTTATTATGACACTAAATACACAAACAACTTGGCAGGTCGCTGACTGCCATCCCTTCCAGATAAAATATATTTCAGAGATTTCACTACTTGATGACTATATGGCAACCTGGAGGAATCTCCTAGCACTCGGACCACTGGCAAGGTGTGCAGTGTCACAGAATCCTTTCATGACCATGTGACAGTCAGCAGCTGTTGAAGTGAACTGTATATGCTTCCCAGCCTGGTCACATTTGATGGTCATTGTTTATTCCAAGATGCAGAAGGAAGCAGTCTGGTACATGCCTGCCATTAGACTAATATATTTCTAGAATATCTAAGTGGACATTATATATTACAACAAGCTTGCTTTTATTTATTTATTTTTTATTTTTATTTTGTTTTATTTTTTTGATGGGGTTCCATAATAGGCTGTATATTTGTGGAAGATGCATTTGGCACACAGCCTGTAGTAGATTTATGTCCAATTGATCTCAATCATCTTCTTCATAGGTTCATAGGAGATTAATAGGCTAAAAGCTTAAGATCACTTACAAGCCTAGCCAATATAACCCAATTTTACCCAATATATGCCCCCAAAGGGCAAGATAACATGGATTTGTGCCTATGCCTTGGAGTATCTCGCAGGTTGCCCAAGTATGAATTTGTGATTCTCCATCCATTGATCCAAACTGCTTTTGAAGAGGGCCAGAGAAGGGTTCTGCTTAATGTGAATAGCAAGCCAGTTCCAAAAAAGAGGCAATCTCTGAGACACATATCTGTTTCTACAACATGTTTTGTTTGATTCACTGACTAAGTTTAGATCCATAGAACAGGTGATCCTCATGCTGTTTGACTTGTGGATGTGCAGCAAATCCATGAGGGCTGGATTTGTGAGTGCCTTCTAGTTCAGGTATAGGTCAGCCTTTAATAGTCGGTAAGAGACAGAGTAAAGGAAGAGGGCTTTTAGTCTCTCCACATAGGACATGTTGTTTACACCCTGTATTTTCTTTGTGAGGAACCTCTAAGGTTGCTCCAGCTGCTTTAAGTGCCTAGACAAGTACATGCCATGTGGTGCATTGTACTCAATTATTGGTCTAATTAGGGATGAGTACAACAGGATTATAATTTCCTTGGATCTGATGCTATACCTTTACTTATAAGTTGTGCCACATAGAAGGACTTTCTCACTGTTATGAACACAAGGCAGTCAAAGTTCAGGCTACTATCTATCCATGTACATAGATCTCTCACCTCTTCTTCTACTCTTAGGGGTGTGCTATTGATGTTGTAAGGGGTATTTGACTTCCCAAAGGATATGATAATGCATGTTTTTACATAAAGCAGTCACTTTCGAAGTCACCATCTCCAGTGACCCCCCCCCCTCTAGCTAGGGTCAAACAAAAAACTTCTCCAGAGCTGATTACAACCCCCTGAGGGATGGTATAAACAGCTTCACATCTCCCTCCCCCTCTGTAAGAACTGGCACCAATGTCCAAATCTACACCAAAGTACTATACAAGCATTGATATAGATGCATGGAATCAGGAATACCTGACAGGACAAAATCATCCTCCACAAGGAAGAGTAAACTAAATAACAAAAGGCATAAACTGCTGTCCAAGACCAAGAAGGAGCAGATGCTCAATTAAAAGCAATCTCTCCTTAGCCTGAACAATCAAATAAGAGCACAAGTGAATTCCTCTAAAGCCAACTTCAAGTCCGAATTGGCCACATCTACTAGAGACAGTCATAAGGCCTTCTTCACGTATGTCCGCAATCATAAAGGAAGCACCCAGATCTGTTCAGAACTGGTGCTCAAGGACACCAAATACACATGCTGTAGATATAGCCAACCTACTGGCTGACACATTCAGTGAAAACCTCATCCCTCTGTCCCCCCATCAGTAAATCAGGATATCCCCAGCACCTGTTCCCACTCCTTATCTCTATGGAACAGGTCATCACTGCCCTCTCAAAGGCAAATAATACAGCCTCCATGGGACCTGATAACATCCCAGGCTGCATCCTACATGAACGCAGGCATGATCCTGCACCACTGTTAGGCACCCTATTCAACCAAAGCCTGAGTACCAGCTTTGTTCCAGCCAAGTGAAGGACAACCACCATCATCCCATTACACATAGGTGGAAAGTCCAACGATATGGGAAATTATAGACCCATCAGCCTAATTAGCCTAATCTGCAAGGCGATGGAAAAGATTATCATGGACCTCATTAATAGAGACATTGTCAACCTCCAAACACTCGACCCCACACAGTTTGCCTCTGTCAAGTGGAGGTCATGTCTGTTAAATCTGATCAATGTCTTTGAGACAGTCACCAAAGCCATGTATGAGGAGAAGATGGTGCACACCACCTACCTTGACCTGGCCAAAACCTTTGACACTATTACCCACTCAGGCATAATAGATAAACTCTCTCAACTAGACACCAGTCCATATATTAAAATGAAAAAAAAAAACAAAACAAAAAAAATACACCAGTGGTAAAACCAGAGCTTAATTACTTTATTTAAAAAAAAACATAAATTCTAGTGACTAAGCGCTTTTGCCCTAATCACTGAAGGACTGTGTGAGATTGAATTCAGGAAGATAGTTGGGTGTAACTATTAAAATAAGGATAATTTAACTAAGGATGAAAGGATTGTACTTAACAAACTGGGTAGGGACAACAATAACAGGATTATTTAACCGGATAAAGGTGGAGGTGTGGTTATCATGCCTAAAGTTGACTATGTTTGTAAAATGTTTGAAATTCTCAATGACACGTCCACCTATGAAAGGGTCTCATTTAGTGAAATTAATAGGGTGTTCTCAAAGATAGATTTGGAGTTGTTTGATGCTTTTTCACAAGGGACTATTGAGGAGAGAGAACTCAATTTTGTAACTGTTGAGACACCTATTGTACCGGCGATTTTTGGAATACCCAAAATCCATAAATATCAGACTAATCTACCTCTTGTATCCATTGTGGCAGCTAGGGGGTACAAGACTGAACCCTTGGCAGCATATATTGATAGGCATTCAAAATAGTATTAAAAAGGCTCCCCATATGCTGAAAGATTCATGTCATTGTTTGGAGATGTTAAGAGACATAAAAAATTTGGAAAAATATGTGTTTGTCACAGTGGATGTAAAAAAATTATTTTCTGTTATACCTCATGATATTTGCCTGGAGTATTTCCATAGAGGTTTGAATAGTATGAATAATTTGATAAACAGCAGGGTCAACTTTTTAACTGACCTTATGAATATTGTTTTGAACAATAACTTTATATATTTTGAAGGGGAATGCTTCCGCCAAGTAGCATGGGTAGCAATGGGTGCTAAATGCGCCTCTGTGTTTGCTAACTTAATTCTACTTGAGTAGGAGAAAAAGTTTGTGTTTTCATCCCCTATATGACCTGAATAATACTAATACTGCGGTGGTGCAGTGGTAGCATTGTTGCCTGACAGCAAGAGGTTCTCCCGTTCGATTCTCAAATAGTGTGTGGGGAGTGCCTTCTGTGTGGAGTCTGCATGTCCTTCCCACGGGTCGAGTGGCATTCTGAAAGACATGCATGGATGGGCGTGCCTTCATTGAAGGTTGGGCGTCGAGCTGGCAACTCAGCAACGTGAAAATCTTCTGCCAATCATTAGCGGACTGGAGTTCTGCTGTGGCAACCCCTAACCGGGAAAAGCCGAAAGACAACAACAACATATGACCAGAATAATCCTATGTCTCAGATTCTTGGATAACATACTTATGTTGTGGTTAGGTGAGGTGGATGAAATAAAGGAATTCATGGATTTTTTAAATGGTACCACTTCATTCTTTCATTTACTTATAGGTACCATGAGGAACAGATGGATTTTTTTAGATATTTCACTGAAAAGAAATGGTGGAAATGATGTAGGTTAACATCTACCATTTATAGAAAAGAAACGTATTCTAATATATTATTACATCATGACAGTTGTCACCCTCTGCACCTAAAAAAAGAGTGTCGTTAAGGGGCAAATGGTTAGGTTATCTAGATTAACTAGTGAAGATGATGTTTTTAAGGATGAGATGTCCAGTCTCATTGGGATGCTGAGGAACAGGGGTTACCCTATGAATATGTTGTTGAAGGATAGATGAGAAATAAACAAGAAGTGATCAGCAGTATTTGCCCTTATTTTGAAGATGGTAGTCAATGTAAGCCAAGAAACATCAAATGACCCATTTGGTAATGAAGTGATGATTGTTCAGTACAATAAGGTTGTGCTCCATTTAGTTACTAAATTAAATAAAGTTTGGGACTGGAGTTTGGATGCAGAATTGAAAAAGAAATTAGGAACAAAAGCTAAGGTTGGATACAGTAGGGGGAAAAAAACTAAAAAATATATATTTGGGTCCAAGGAGAGAAAAAGTTAGAAGTTTTATAAGTTCAAAATGCACAAATGTGGGGCTTGCAGTTATTGTAAGTTCAAAAATGATAGCCCATACATCTCCATGGAAAGGTATGTAAGGATTCTCCAATGTCCAGGATGCTGTAATTGTAATACCAAAAATGTGGTTTATGTGGCTACCTGTACAGTTTGCCTAGAATTTTTTGTGGGAATAACTACATGGAGACTAAGGGATAGACTAGCCTGACATATAAGGGACATTAAAACAAAAAACCTGTAGTGCTCTATATATATACATAGTACTGTATATGATAGTTTTAAGAGATTTATATTTTTGTAATTGACAGGGTGGATTTTAATGAGAGGGGTGGGAATGTGAAACTGGAGGTTGAGGCAAGAGAAACAAAATGGCAGTTTAGACTTAATGCCAAACATGAACCTGGTTTAAATGATGGTATTTCTATAGCAGCTTTGCTTAAACCAAGGACAATGAAAATATGATGATGCTATAAGTGGTGTGAATTGTATTTATTCATTATATATCAACAACAAATAAAGTATTTAAACGTTTTTGAATTTTAAATAAGAGAATACGTATTATTAATTGTATAATTGGTGTTAATTAATTGTTTGCTATTCAGATAAAAAGAAGTGATCTCATGGAAATGGTGAATCTGATGATGCCCTTCAGTGATAAGAGTGAAAGCGCTTAGTCACTAGAATTTATGTTTTTTTTAAATAAAGTAATTAAGCTCTGGTTTTACCACTGGTGTTTTTTTTATTTTTCATTTTAAGTTTTACTGCCATTGGTGGTTTGTTGTTTTATCTTTTTTATTAATCCATATGTTACCAGATGGGTAGCAAACTGGCTCACTGATAGAACCCACCTAATCAAAATAGGGGAAGCCGCCTCAAGCAGTAGACCTATAACGAGTGGCGTATCGCAGGGATCAGTCCTGGGGCTTCTGTTATTAGGGATATACTTATCTGAGGTGTAGGCCAAAACCAGTGGACTATGGCTGATCAAGTCTGCAGATGACTGCAAGCTGGGAGCGGTCATCAATTCCCCTAGTGATGTGGATGTCCTCCAAAAGGGTCTTACCCAAACAAATGACTGGTGCCAGAAACATGGTCTCAAGCTGAATGCCAAAAAATGCATCATCATCCCCTTTGGGAAGAGTGATGTCCCCACATATTATCACATTAATAACAACATCCTAAGCACACAATCATCGTGAGAGATTTGGGTACCCAAGTTGATAGCAACCTGACTTTTGACCACCATGTTGCTTCCATTGTACAGAAAGCTTTCTTCATGGCCCACCTCATAAGTAAGGGTTTCTCATTCAGGGACAAAGAGGTCATAACATCCCTGTATTCTTTCCTTATAAGGCCAATTATTGAGTACAACACCCCCTTCGGCATGTACCTCGCAAAGCACATTCAGCAGCTGAAGAGACCATGGAGGTTCCTCACCAGGAGAATCCAGGGCCTCAAACATCTGCCCTACACAGATAGGCAAAAAGCCCTGTCCCTCTACATACAGATTCCTCAGAGGTGAACTCTGTCTGGCATACAAAGCAATCTCAGACCCCGCCTTGATGGGACTGCTGCATATCTGCAAGTCAAGCTCCACTCGAGTAACCCGCACTCGTGACCTCAGCCTGGTCTGTAACGTTAATAGGACTTGTTGGCAGGGCAGATTTATGTCCCAGAGACTCCCCCATCTGTGGAACAGACTCCCTCTTCACATCAAGCAGAGTACCTTATTATCCCTTTTTAAGCACAGCCTGGATAACTGGATGGGAAACAGAAAAGACACCCCTGGGATTCCACCTGTGTCCCTGCTGGACAGGGGCTTTGGGTGCTGACTTGTCTAAGCATGGGCTAAACTCTTGGTTAGGCTTATAAGGGCCTCAGGGCCAATAGCCTATAACCTCCTATGAGCCTATGATTTAGTTTTAGGCCATATTTCTGGCACCAGTCATTTGTCTGATCTAGACCATCCTGAAGAATATCTATATCACTGGGGGGGGTTCAGTGATTGCCCCCAGCTTGCAGTCATCAACAAACTTTGTCATCCAGATGCCTTCCAAACTAGCCTTGATGTTTTTTCAGATACCTGACTGAGGAGTGGGCATGCAAAATGCTTGGTTATGCATTGTTTCACTATATGGACCTGTGATAGCTGCTGTTCCTGTGCTGCAGTGAAGAATTTTGAGTGATAAAGTTTTTGGAAAAATCCTAGTATTTTTGGTTCAATAAGCTGCAGCTTTATGGCAAAGCATACAAGTATTTTTTACCCTCTTTACACCCCACTGTCTGATGACTATCAGATCCCTCTCAGTCAGCTGACGTAATCTTTCCTCATCACCAAAGTGAGGGCTTACCTTATAGGGCCATCATTTAGGTATCTCTCTGGAGTGGTTTGGATTTGTTTTTGTATATTGCCTAGCATCTGTGTACACCTGTTGAAGTGCTTCAGACGCAATGCACAACAAGCTACAGTGAAGGATGTCCTCTCAGTTCTGCAAGGAGAATTCCTCTCAGGTAGCTCTGCCCCTCTGCTTGAAACATGGGTGGTGGCTTCCCCATTCTTCATTAGGGAACTCTTATCCTCCTATGTGCTGCTGGCTACATACATCCCACTCCACCCCTAGCAGTGGAGTGCAGACCATACCCCTTTACTCTGCCCCCTTGCTGCCTACCTACTCAGGTGTGGGGGGTTACTAACTGAACCCTAGTTACATGGGTAACAAGTATTGTTCCATCTCTTTGTGCCATGAAGCCAGACCAAATTTTGACTTGTGCCTGATGTGGTAATCCTGTAAGATAGCTGTGTATTAAGTCACATGTATGGTACCATGGGCTGGAGATGCATTGTACTTTTCATTATCCTGCATTATGCGATCACTGATTGCTTTAAAATCATAGATAGCAACATTTAAGTCACTTGATGTAGCATCTTAGCCTTTGTGCAAATTGTTTTGGAATCCAGCTCACAATATTGAAAAGGGTTGTATTAGAATTTGATAAAGGAGGTTTGTATCCTTAAACATAGTAATTATAAGGTAGTGTGGCTCAGTAAGCTTTGCAAGGATAAGTGCAGAGGGCAAGCTTCCTGTGCTTCAGTAAGGGGTGTTGTATGAAATTAAAAATAAAACCGTATGACAGATGTGTAATTATCATTCTATATGTAAGAGAAGCATTGCATTTCAGGTCGGTTTAACACTATACCAAGTTGACAACATAAGGGCTGAAGAAGTTAAAAACAGGCAGATATGAAATAGATTGATAGGAGGTCCAGTAGCTGGGCATTATTTGTAGTTATGGGTTGCTATCTTATACTACACTGGCAGCTTGTTTTGATCATAGGTATCCCAAAAGTGGAGCCCGCAACTGTGAAGTTTTGACAGTTTCTTGTTTTGTAAGGCAGAGATTTCCAGATGTCTGAAGTATGATGGCTAAATATGTCTATCTGCTGGAATTTTTAACAAAAATATATATATATATATTGTTGGTAGTGCACAGCAAATTCTCATGTCTGCACTCTCTTATGCTGAAGTCTCTTTCTTTCATTTCAGTGTTCATCTGTTTTATTTAATTCAAAACTGCTTGACATGCCCAAAGCATAAATCTATTTTATTATTTATTTTTTGTCTTACACTTGAGAGATCTTCTTTTTCTGCTATCCAGATGTCTGTCTAGAATCATAGTATTTCAGTCATTGCATTAGGCAAACATGGTACTGTTTGAACTGCATACATTCCTGCCACCATTTCCTGTTACATAATTCAAATGTGTGTGTGTGTGTGTGTGTGTGTGTGTGTGTGTGTGTGTGTGTGTGTGTGTGTGTGTGTGTGTGTGTGTGTGTGTGATGTTCATTCCTCATCACCAAATTGAGTGCTGACCTAGAAGGGCCATTAATTAGGTAACTATCTAGCAAGGTTTGGGTTTTTGGCATTATATTACTCATCTGAATGGAACGGTGATGTTCTGATTTGCATTTTATTACATGTGATACATTTAACAGCACTGTTTCATGGTAATCAGCATTACTGTGAAGTAATCCAACTCAGGTGGTTCAGCTGTAACTGTGACTATCTGCATTTTACTTTATAGCAATGGAGAAGTAACACAGAATTATTTTATTTGTATGCTGCTTAGCAAATTTGAAAGTCTCAGCTAATTTGTTTCTCTCTTAACTTGACATCTGTGGTTTCACAGTTAGTTGATAGCTGTCACAACAGCTGTTAAACCATTGCATTTGGCAGCTGTTTGGACAGTTGTCAAAATAGTTGTGAAATCATGACATTTGACATTTATTTTGACAGCTAACAAAATAGCCATCAGACCCGGACCGTTCAGCCAAACAAACATAAAATATGAAACTAGCACAACACATGAAAATAAATACATAAAAAGTATTTCTCATTTAAATCCATTTTTTATTATCTTTGGTCATGTAACCTTGGTTGGTGTGAGGGAGCAGCTCCATAATCAATACGGCCACCACTACTGTGGTGATTCAGTGAGCTTACTCATCTGCAAAAATATTATTTACCTTTAGTCTGTATGCTAAGTTCACTGCTTATATACCTATTAATTTACCTCTTTAAGAACAAATGGCTTCTGATGCATAGTTTCTCTCATCCCCTGGGTAAGGTATTTTTTGAATATATTAAGTGATAATGGTTTGCCACTTTCATTTAACTATTAAGTTGTTAGTTGTCTGGCATTTGTTTATCAGGTTAGTGATACAATTTAAGGTGTGAACAGAAACATGTATATATAAGTATGTGTTACATTTAACCCATGGACAAGTCAACTTCTTGCACTGTAAAAATATGGTACAGTTGATTGAAAATCAGCTGATTATAGGTTCATAGGTTCATAGGTGTGTACTAGGCTAATGGCCCTGGAGCCTTCAAAAACCTAGCCCATAGGATTACCCTGGCATCGTGCCACCTGACCTTTGTTCCCAGTGCCTCTGTTGAGTAGAGCCACTGGAGTGATCCCTGGGGTGAATTTTCTATTTCCCATCCACTCATCAAGATTTCTGTTGAAGAGAGCCAGTGAAGTGCTCTGTTTGACATGTATTGGAAGTCTATTCCATAGCATGCCCAGTCTCTGGGTTATGAACCTGTACCTCCAGCATGTTCTGTTGATTGTGGTAATGAGGTAGAGGTCTCTGGACTGTGTGGTGCAGAGGGATTGGTATTTCTTTAGATGTAGCATTTCTAACAGAGCTGGGTCAAACATGGCTTTGTAAGTCAAGCAGAGATCGCCTCCTAGTAGGCGATATGAGACATAGAATAGTTGGAGTTTTTTGAGTCTGTCCATATAGGACAAGTGTTTAAGGCCTAGGATCCTCTTTGTGAGGTACTTTTGCAGCCTCTCCAGTTGTTGCAGGTGTCTAGTGAGGTATGTGCAAATAGGGCATTGTACTCAATGATTGGCCTAATGAGGGAAGAGTATAGGGAGACAATGACCCCTTTTTTTGCTCCTGGATACAAAACCCTTAGTAATGAGATGTGCCACAAAGAAGGACTTTCTGACCACAGTGGCAATGTGGTGGTCAAAAGAGAGGTTGCTGTCATCCTGTGTTCCCAGATCTCTTATAATGCCTTCTGTGTTCAGTGGACTACCATTGATGTGGTAATCCACGGGAAATGGATTTTTCCCAAAGGGGATGATGACATTTTTTGGCATTGAGCTTAAGGCCATGGTTCTGACACCAGTCATTGGTCTCAGTGAGGCCTTTCTGTAGGATGTCAACATCACTTGGGGAGTTAATAATAGCTCCCAGTTTGCAATTGTCTGCAAACTTTGTCAACCAGAGTCTCTTCATGTTAGCCTGGACTTCAGAGAAGTAAATACCAAACAGTAGAGGACTCAGGCCCGAACCCTGTGGGACTCCACTTATGACTGGTTGGCAGTCTGACTTGGAGTTGGCTACTTTCACACTGTGGGTTCTATCTGTGAGCCAGTTTGCAACCCACCTAGTGATATACGGGTTGATGCCTAGCTTAGTGAGTTTTTCTATGATTCCTGAGTGGAGAATGGTATCAAATGCCTTGGCCAGATCAAGGTAGGCTGTATGAACCACCTTGCCTTTATCCAAAGCTCTGGTGACTGACTCAAAGAAGTCGACCAGGTTGAGCAGGCATGATCTACCCTTTACAAAACCAAACTGTGTGGGATCCAGAGTTTGGAGAATTCCTATATCCTTGTTTATTAGGTCCATGATGATGCATTCCATAGCTTTGCATATCAGACTCGTCAGGCTAATGGGGTGATAGTTCCCAGGGTCTGTAATCGCTGCTCCTTTGTGGAGAGGGATGAATGCAGCAGTGCGCTATTCAGTAGGGACAAAGCCTGAGGTGAGACTGTGGTCGAATAGGGCACACAGGTGAGGTGCCAGTTCACTCTGTAGTTCATGTAGAACACAGCTAGGGATATTGTCAGGTCCCATAGAAGCTGTATTCTTGGCCTTTTTTACATAACTATAGAAGGCCTTGTGGTTGTCTTTACTATATGCTGCAATCCTGTTTTCATACCTAGCTTTAGAGGATTTGATGAGGGATCTCAACTTTTTTTTGAGGCTGATAAGGAAATTTTTCCAGTCTTGGGACTTCACCTTATTCCACATAAGTTTCCTCCTTCTGTTGTAGAGTTTGTCTATGGCAAGGAACCACCAGATTGGCTTCTTTTTTTTGGAGGATAGCGCCTTCGTTCTATTGGGTATGGCGAGATCCATGCATTTGTGTGCGTGTTCGTATAGTGCATTGGTTTATGATTCGGAGGTCATGCAATTGTTCTTCATTTGCATGGGTGCCATGAAGTTAGCCACCTCTGTTTTTAGGAGCCCAAAGTTAGGTTATATGCAACATCTTTTTTTTTTTTTAGTGCAAGGTTAGGTACTGTGGGAATTGGGGAATGTACCCTTTCCCTGCTGCATTGTGATCTTGGAGTTGGTGTATATAATTAGCAGGGGGTGTGGGGGTTTATGGGGGCTTGTCCCTGCAAAAAACTTGTTTAAACCATTTTTGTTTGTTTTTTGATCAGCAGGTGATCAATCACTTGCATTTTGATAGTTTTTTATGTAGTGTCATAAACTCATATATGCTCACAAGTTTGAAACCCATAATCATGAAACCATAATATTGAAAGACCAAAAAGCTAAAGACCACAATAAAAAACTTCTAAATTTGCCCCGGTTTGTGACCCATGTTAGCCCTCATTCCTGTCATGTTAGCATTCATTCCTGGGTCCACACCCCTGCAGGAGCCATGCTAGAACTTATTCTTGGGTTCACACTGCTAGGAGGATTAAGTATTCAAGAATTTTAAACATTGCAATCTTCAGTATTTTTATGTTTTAATATTATGGGTTTCAATCTTGTGGGCTTCAAAATTGTGATAGCAAACCTTTATATAATTTGTGGGCCTTTGCCCCCTCACTATTTTAGGCTTTGGCCAAATTTATTGTGCCAAGAGGTTGAGAGCTATGCTATATTGTGCTGAATACCATTTCTAAGATTCTTGACATAATTGAAGAATGCTTTGTGGCTGCCTTTGAATGCTGAAGCAATGTTTTTTTTTATTAATATACCTTGCACATTTTGACTCTTTACCTTAGTTTATTATATATTGTTTTGAAGTTGCCTATGGTGCATCAGAATCTCTAAGGACCATTTTCCTGTTGTTACAGAGTTTAATGATGCTGAGTGTCTACCAGAGAGGCTTGCTTTGAAACTTATATTGTATTTGATGTGGACAAATGCTTACATGCAGCAATTTATGGAGGTGTAAAAGTCATTGAATACATAATAGCTTTAGCTTTAGCTGTGGGGGGTTCTTTTCATGGAGAACATTTAAAACTCATTATATCATTGCTTAGCTGTAGGAAATTAGACTTGGAGAAGTCCCTGAAAATAACAGGATTTAAAAATACCTGAGACTGGGTTTTATGGAGAAAATTACAGCATGATGGTCTAATTTAAAAAAAAAAATCAACAGTTTCACTTAAACATTCATTGATGCCAAAGTATTACCCATTATTATTTCAAGAAAACATCTTTGGCATCATAATTATAGAATAACTTATCTTTATTTTAGCATTACATGGGACTAGCAATTCAGCAAAACAGTCATCCAAGATTCTGAAGTTATTTTATTATGGTGGCTTGATTTGACCACTGAAGTTTTAACTGCAAGTGAAAAGAATGCCAGTGTTAAACTAATAAGAGCCACGTTGGGTAAGTCTGTGCCTTTAGTAGATGAGAGTACTATCTGTTTGAGAAAGTCTGTATTAATAAAGTCTTGGAAGTGTTATACATACTTATTGTTTGTAATGTGTGTTTTTCAATTTATGGATGGGAAGTTACAATCACCTATAATGATTGTATTTGATCCAGTGTTCAGATACTACAATTTGATAAGGTAGTCATCAAGTGATGTGAGGGGGGTGTGGTCATGGAGGAAATTCTGCAGTTGACATTTATCTGCTAGGTGGACTTATTATAGATTCCAGAACATGCATTAGCTTATGATCTTTATTTTAAGTAAATTATCCAGAAAATGAGAGGGCTGTAATTAATAAATACGGATACTTCCAATGAAGGGGTGCAGTTGCCCTCACTGAATGTTCTAAATAACTAGAATGCGTTATGCCCAGGTAGATAGACAGTATTGTTACTGGACTGTAAATAACTATGCATATATGGATGTTTTTCAAAAGCGAAGAGTGTGTCTTGTGAGTGGACCTTTTTGTTAGGCTTCTAGTATCTTCAAAGAACATAAAATTATTTGATAAAACCAAATCCATCTGATTAACCACCAGTGATATTTCTTCACTAGTAAAAAATGGAACATTAATCAGGGCATCAGTAAACAAATCCAAATCTTCTTCCTCTGGGATACAAGTAAATAAATATGCAATCTTGTAAGAAAATATAAATTTGCTTCCCAGAGATTGGGCTTAAGATGCTCTAAAAAGTCCCATGAATCTTTAAGGATGGGGGTAACTTGTTGGAAAAAGGGCTTCAACAATCTATCAATAAATACCCCAAAGGATATGTTTTAGAGCTCCATGCAGATACAATAGGTCTGAAGGGAATGTTGTAGAGGTCATTATGTAATCTTACGGATGTCAAAAATTGGGGGAGTAAATGGAAATTGATTAGATAAAAACTCAGACTGGAATCGGAAATATCCCTTGTAACAGACAATCCTTTAAAAATAAATTGGCAATATGCCTGGAATATATTGTGAAATGTTTTTGAATATCCATTTCACATGCCTTTTCAAAGGCAGAGACAAGGGGGATTAAGGATAATATACATTATTTTGCAATTTATCATTTTGGGTTTTGCCATCATTTATAGAAAACCCACTTTTTCAAATGGATACTTACATTTTAAAAGTTTCCACCCTCTCCATTACAAGAAAAACCTGATAAAAAGTCAATTCATTAGAATTGCCAGGATGACAACTTATAGAGATAGATTTGTTAAAGAAGCTAATCTATTAGAGAAGATGTTTTTGGAGAGGGGATAGTAACAGACATTGTTAAATAAAATTAAAAGTGAGGTTATTGAAGGATGGGGAGTTAAATGTAAACCCCTATTATTGAGCAGTTCAATAGTATTTCTAAAGTTCATGAACTTAATAACAGAACTACCCTCAACAGTCATGAATTTAAGAGGGCTTTTATTTTACCTTATTGTTTTGGTATGGACAAGGTTAGAGATGTTGTAAGCAAGAACTGGACTATTTTTAGAGCCAACAATAATGTATATAAAGTCTTAGGTGAATCACCCCATTTTGTGTACAAAACTATTGCTAATTTAAAAAAGATTTTGGAGAGAATTGGTACACAGGGAAATTCCTTAGGTCAAATCACAACTAAGGTTGGTACCAGAAGATGTGGTATGTGTGGGCAATGTAAATATTTACTTGTAGATACAGAAATTCAGTTAGAAAATTCAAATAATCAGAAATTAACTCTTAAATCAGGGAACTGCAATATTAGTGGCTTGTTTACATAGCCCGATGTAATTCATATCTGGCCTTTTATATTAGTAAGATGGAAAGATAATTAAAAAAATGGATATATGAACAATATTATGGCATACAGAAAGGCAATCCCAACAGTACTCTTTACAAACACTCCACCAGTTCTGGCAATTTTAAGGGTTTCTCGTTTGGTGTAGTAGAGATCATTCCACAGGATTCAAGAGGTGGGGCATGGGAAACTAAAATCAAATATAGGGAACTGCATTGGCAATTTAGATTGGATGCCACTACCCCACCAAACATTAACAATACGACCTCTATTATCCCAATGTTAAAACTAACAGCTGTTAAATTGTAACAAGTATTATGGATTTTTCAACAATAATTCTTTTTTTTTCTTTTTCTAAATAGCAACATTATAATGTGTTTTTAAATATAACTTTTATTGTTTAATTTTTATTGTTCAGTATTAAAATGTTAATATTAATAGTTTGGTAAAGTTTTATAATTGATAACATTTTAGTTATTAAATTTTAGTTATACGCATTAGTAATTTAGATTTTCACCTTCAATGTTTTATGACATATAAATTAAATTTTTGAGATTTTTATCTTATGTATTTGATTTTGATTTAATGTTTTTATGTATAAGGAGGGTTCCAGATTTGATTATATTCATCATACAAGCACACAAACACTATATATATATATATATATATATATATATATATATATATATATAGTGGCTCAGTAGCTCAGTCTGTTAAATACCTTGCATGCAGTACAGTTTGCTCCTGGGTTTGAATCCAGTGTGTTGTACTCTGATTACATTGTTATGAACACAGCAGGTAATGACAATTTTAAACCACACATGTTGCTGCTACTGAATTAACTGCTACCCATGTTTGCAAGTCAAAGGCCTGTAGGTAGGGACACACTGCACATATTCCAATAGACTAACTGTTTGTCGCCTACTACTCTGTGACTGGCACTGTTACATAACAGATGCACCCTAAGCACATGCCTCGACTGACTGTAAAGGGTACCCTTACCCTGGCTCTGTTGTAATGACAAAGCTGCCACTACTGCCATAGTTACAAGTACTGCTTGCTGTCCTCCAAAGTGTTTGCACTCCCACCTATGTGTCCTAGCTTGCAGCAGCGGCTGCAACATGGCACATATGCAGCTGTATGTTAAGCTAGCTGCTACAGACCTACCATACCTCACAACATCTTAGAATAAGGAATCAAGACAAAACCATACATAAAGGGTGTGTGACAGGGACATGTTTCACAGTTTGCCCCTACTAAGATAGTGAGCTGATAGAATACCAGCTACTGCATCAGCATGCATATTCTGATGAGTATGACATCTGACACTCACATGTTTCTATCTCCTTACTAACCACAGCTCACAATGTTTACCACTGAACTGCCAGATAATCACAATGTCATAGGACAATGGCCAAACATATCGTGCAAAACTGTGGACATACCTCATAAATCTCAACAGTGGACAGTATTTGTACCTACCCTCTGTGATGCTGTATTCTCCACACCTCACTAATGTCCATCTCAAAGACTGAAAAAGGGGCCAAGGTCTACATGAAGCCCTTAAATATTGCATTGTGGTGCCTTGTCATTGGCTAATGAAAGTGCAGCCCAGCTGTTTTAGATGCAATTAGCAAGTCTGAGCCACAGATTATGGCACAGGCAATTGCCTGTTAATGAGCATTACCTACAAAAGGCAATCAGCTGCTTATGTGGAATAGGTCTGTATGTTGCTTTACTCAGGCAAACAACTGTTTTGCAAGCTGTTTGCAGAGGTTCTGGTCAAAATAGGATTACTTCACTCTACCAGGTATGTAATACATATCCCCATATGATGGGATATATATGTGAAGGTAGAGGTATGGGGAATAGGGATTACAACAGTAGGTCTATAGTACATCTGTGGTATTGACATAGGTTTGTATGTTCATAGGTGTGTACTAGGCTAATGGCCCTGGAGCCTTTACAAACCTAGCCCATAGGATTACCCTGACATCATGCCACCCAACCTTAGTTCCCAGTGCCTCTGTCAAGTAGAGCCACTGGAGTGATCCCTTAGGTGAATTTTCTATTTCCCATCCACTCATCAAGATTTCTCTTGAAGAGGGTCAGCGAGGTGCTCTACTTGACATGTATGAGTCTGTTCCATAGCATGGGCAGTTTCTGGGTTATGAACCTGTCCCTCCAGCACATTCTGTTGATTGTGGTAATGAGGTTGAGGTCACTGGAGCATATGGTGCGGAGGAATTGAGATTTCTTTAGATGTAGCATTTCTAACAGAGCTGGGTCAGACATGGCTTTGTACATCAAGCAGAGATCGCCTCTAAGTAGGTGATATGAGACAGAAAATAGTTGGAGTTTTTTGCGTCTGTCCATATAGGACAAGTGTTTAAGGCCTAGGATCCTCTTTGTGAGGTACTTTTGCGGCCTCTCCAGTTGTTGCAGGTGTCTACTGAGGTACATGCCAAATGGGGGATTGTACTCGATGATTGGCCTAATGAGGGAAGCGTAGATGGAGACAATGACCCCTTTCTTCCTGGATGCAAAACCCTTAGTAATGAGATATGCCTCATAGAAGGACTTTCTGACCACAGTGGCAATGTGGTGGTCAAAAGAGAGACTGCTGTCAATCTGTGTTCCCAGATCTCTTATAACACCTTCTGTGTTCAGTGGACTACCATCAATGTGGTAATTCATGGGAACTGGGATTTTCCCAAAGGGGGATGACGACATTTTTTAGCATTGAACTTAAGGCTATGGTTCTGACACCAGTTGTTGGTCTCAGTGAGGCCTTTCTATAGGATATCAACATCACTTGGGGAGTCAATAATAGCTCCCAACTTGCAATTGTCTGCGAACTTTGTCAGCCAGAGACCCTTTGGGTTCGCCTGGACTTCAGAGAACTAGATACCAAACAGGAGACGACCCAGGGCCGAACCCTGTGGGACTCCACTTGTGACTGGTTTGCAGTCTGACTTGGAGTCTGCTACTTTCACACTGTGGGTTCTATCTGTGAGCCAGTTTGCAACCCACCTAGTGATATAGCGGTTGATGCCTAGCTTAGTGAGTTTTTCTCATGTTGGTCATCTCTGCTGTCCAACAGCTACAGGCAGCCCTCTCAACTGTCCCTGCTTTGAATCAAATTACAGCTCTGCTCCTGTTACTCCCTCCTACAATGGTTGGCTGTTGTAGGAAAGCTAGTGGATTATGTGTTACATATTGCTAGTAACTAAGGGTGTACACAGCTATAATATCAAATGATGTACTGTAACTCACCTCTTCTCAGTCTGTCAATGTCACACAAAAATAGTTCTGATGTTGTAAAGATATCCCTGGCTGTCCCTGATGTACTCTGGCTAGGTCAGTGCTTTGTTGACATTCGTACATTATTGCATGAGAGCTATGGCTAACATATCTGTCAACCCCTTACAGCAGGAATTCAGGTCATAGCCTTAATCAGTAGGGGACACAGGCCCAAACTCAGTGACAGAGTATACATATTGGCAATACAAAGTAAGAGTATGAATAGACTAACAGATATTACTGTAGCATAAGTTTTGTTTGAGGGGTCTGGCGTGTGACAGCCAGATTCTCTATATTCAACCATCAGTGTTTGGCCAACCATTTGTCAGGCATCCACATGTGTGTGCCAAAAGGACCACATCTATGAGGTACATGTTCACATTCCGGGAACATCTGTGTAGTGGAGAGGTATGATGCCTACAGGGAAGATGTACTACAGCAGGTTTGCATTGCTGTCTGTCATTGTGGCATACTGGTGTTGCTGGTCTGTCCCCATATAGTTGTTGTATTAGCATATCGCTATTTGTCTGACAATGGCTGTATGACATAGTAGTGGGACTTTGCCCATAGTGGACACACCAGAGTAGACTGCAGTGATTGGTGTAGAGACATACAGTAGACTCCATCACAGCACACAAGGACATAACTGGTATTGCTACTATCTTGGCGATAGCTACACATGTAGTTAATAGACTGTGGGGTATGATGTGTGAGGAAGTGGTGGGTAGTGCAGCTCATTTTGGTTGTGCATCACGGACATCCACATATCTGGTCCTGTAATGTGTTCCCCTGTTGTTGTCTTGCAAATACAATGTATCAACAGAGATATCCTCCATTTTCATCTTCAGAAAATGACACTATAGTGGATGCCCTCACACTCAACCATTACATCCTGCTGTCAAGGGGTCACCACAATCAAGTACAGTGGGCAGCACTGTGGGCCAACCTTGTGAGGGCTGTTAATGATATTGGCCAAGAGAACAGGACCTACGAGCAGGTTCTACACCAGGCCACAGACATGGTCAATGCTGCATGTCTAAGGGCAGCTGCTGTTACCAGGGATCATGCTGCCACCAATGGAGGGCCTGCAACAGAACAACCACTCTCAGCCACAGAGGAATTCCTGGTGAACCTAAGATCAACTCACAACTCCCAGCCAAGTATCACATCATACATCCTGGAGGTTGGTGCCACAGAGTCCACATCAGAGGAGCATCCAGGTAAGCTGACTCTGTTCACCAGTATAATACATTTGCAGTCATTATGGAAGGCTCTACAGATCAGTACAAGGGTGTCAGGTCTATCAGCATTGGCGGGCAGGGGGGGTTGGCTTTTCACCACAGTTATGTACACATACTCAGAATGGCAGCAATATAGTCAGTATCACATTAGCTACTGTACATGTGATATATGCACATATTAGCTTGTAACACTGCAATATTTGTTGCTGCTGTTGCTGACAATACGTCTCCCTCACCTTTTCACGGGTACATCAGGTGTGGCCAGAGTTCATGGTCCTGTACCTAGTAAGTGTCATACCATTGTGTTGCCTGATTAGATATAACCTATGAATGTTAAGAGCTGCCATTTTACCTTTTGCACAGCTGTTGTGCTTAGCTAGAGTAGAATAATTGTATGTTCTATTTTGGAGCATATAACTACAGTGCATAGCTTAGGGAATGACAGGTGTGTATTTGTACAAACATTAACGTGTTTGCACTTATAGTTATGAGCAACTATGCAGCCTGCTATACATGAAGCAATTACTCCAAGATGCCCATTTAGACATGATAGGGAGAAGGTACATACCTGAGGCAGTGGTACTACAACTGACATAGCATTGTCAAGAGAGGTGTACTGGGTTTAATGTGTATTTCTGTCACATACACTATCATATTACATACCTCACAGGTGTATTGAGCTGGCAATATTACCCGAATGTAACTGACGTTACGTTATACAGAGCCTGGGTTGTCTGTGTATGTTATTTTGTGTGTGTGTGTGTGTGTGTGTGTGTGTGTGTGTGTGTGTGTGTGTGTGTGTGTGTGTGTGTGTGTGTGTGTGTGTGTGTGTGTGTATTGTGCATGGGATCAGAGATGAGAAGATGTGGGACATGTGATGCAGTTGTGGCTCCTCATCTGTATGAGTCTGTGTGGATTACTATACATAATAGTGCAGGTGGTAATGTACAGCTTTTGTCTTGCTTCTCACAGGTGAACAGGGGGGTTGGAGTCTGACCCCTTTACAACCTGATGACAGTGTCTCATCGGTGATGATCTGATGGTGATGGTGACAATAGTGAGGCACAGCTGAGGTTGTCAGTGGCAGAATCTGTCCCAGAGGCTGACATCCCTCTTCTGCCCCCATTGTCCCCGCACACAGTCAGTATGCCCACACAGTGTCTATATTAGATCAACAAGTGCTTAAAAAAGTGAACGGCGATTAATCAACCCTATGTAAGCGAAAGCTTACAATTTTGAACTGTCAGAACAGTGATTTTTTTCCTAGGGAAAAAAAATCTCTGTTCCAACAACAACAACAAAAAAAAAAAAACTTACTTTAAACATTACATTAAGTGGGGGGGCTTTGCCTACACCCCCTCTACTTAAATATACCAACTCCAAGACCTCACTACAGTGCCGAAAATGGCAAAGTAATGAAGTGGCCAAGCGAATTCTTTCCAAGGGAAAGAATTCGCTTAAAAGCCGCTTCGATATTTTGTCATTTCAGGCTTTTGAGTTCGACCAAAACGCATTCGAAAGAATGCTTCTTTGGTCTTCTAATGGGGAACCCTCACACATACCCAGTCACCAGAGGCCATAGATATTGGACAGTCAGAGGATGGTGACATAGTACAGGACAGTGTAAGAACTATGGTGTCAGTGAGTGTAGACACTGGCCATAGCCAGACAGGTGGAGAGGTCCCACACAAGCAGATTGGCAGGGATGCTTGAAGGAGGACTGCTGCTCATTCACTTCCTGCTTTCAGTATCACATTGCGGGTCACTTGTAGCATGTTTTGGGCTGTCATGGAGGCACAGGTATGAGCTGAATGCAACACCAGATGGATGCTTAGGGTTATGGATGCAGCACAATCTGACATCTGTGATTGCCTCCCCCACATTGGTGATGCCATGGAATGTTTCAGTGATGTAGTGGACAAACAGTGGGCTCAGACAGTGTCTATCTTTGAGTGCATGATGTCTGTGTTGGAACATGTGGTTGGAGTTGGGCATCAGGCATGTGGAAGTAGGCCAGCAACACCATCTGCTGATAGTCCATGTGGCTGTGCACACTCATATTCCCATATTGGCAGCACCTCCAGCACTACAGATGGAGGAGTGCTGTCACAGCATGATGAGGCAGACCATGGGCACGTGGTCCTGGGTGGTCCCGTGGGGGACACAGGTCCAGCAGACAGAGGTCACCATCAGGTACTAGCACCGCATCTGACCTTGGGCATAATGCTGGCCGTCCTACTCATGGAGGAGCCAGTTTCGATGTTCATGACTGGAGATGGTGAACTGTCCACTGTACCATGTATGGTCCACAGCTGTCTACCATACACATGTGTAGGACTAGCACTGAGCTTGACTGTGTACATGCACACACTCCAACACCACTATCACATGCAGGTCACCTACAGACACACACAACACCACTCCATGACCCATGTCAACAGCACTCCTTCCTGACTCACACACATGCTGTCAACTGTTTGGCACAGCCTAGGCCTCTGGCACCACCACACCACATCCTGTGCATGTGATGATACCTGTGCCACATCCCTACCATCCATGCCATCGATGCATGGACCTGCATATATGGTATGTGTCTGATGCACAGGGTGACCTTATAACTTTATATGTGTTTGTGTAGTGCAGTAGTGTTATACCATGGCAGATGTTGTGGGCCACGACAGGTACTGTATGCTGGCATGTGTCAGGAGTACACATCAAACTTTGTGTATCTTTGTTGCCTGATGGTACACTGGCAGTAGTGTTACAGACTGACAGGTGTGTCATGGACCTGTGAATGTGTTTGTCCCAGGAGTTTGAGTGGTGCAATTATGGACACATGGTGGAAATACAGCAGCACAGGATGGCAAGGCAGCACAGCAGAGATATAATGTCAAAAAGGTATGCCAGTATATGTGCATAGCTCCCTAGGTGCATATGTGTAGAACATTGTGTCAGGAACAATAGGGACAGTCAGCATCAACATGCTTTCATATCCTGTGACACACTCTACTACCCTTGATACATGTCACCTGGGTAGTCTGCATGTACAACTGTAGATGGTGGCGGACATCAATTATGCTTATGGAGATGAGGGCAATTTAGGGCCAGTGTCCAGCCACAGGGCCATAAAATGCATAACCAATGCACATGGGTAGGCCACAGCGGCATGTCTATAGTGCTCTCAGAGGGCATATTTACACACACACACACACACACACACACACACACACACACACACACACACACACACACTTGAATGCTGTGAGATTAGAAGCCCTGTCTATCTAGTATTATACACTATAACTCACAGTACTTATTGCATGCAGCATGCTGTTCATCTGCTACTACCCTGACAGCCAATGTACTTAAGGTGGATGATATCAGCAGGTCTTGTAACAGAGGGCACTGTTGAGACCAGCAGCTAGTCAATGGGTGTAAAATACATAACCATTGCACAGACATAGCCCATAGTGGCTTGTCTAAAGTGCTGCAGGGTGATATATTTACACACACATACACACACACACACACACACACACACACACACACACACACACACACACACACACACACACTTGGATGTTAAGAGATTAGAACCACTACCTATCTAGTATTACAAACTATACCTCACAGTACTTATCGCATGCACCACTCTGTTTATCTGCTGCTATACTGGTAGCCTGTACACTTAAGGTGGATAATATCAGCAGGTCTTGTAGAGTAGGGAATTTAGAGGTCAGCAGCCAGTCACAGGGCCAAAAATGTATACCATTGCAAGGATACAGCACATATGAGCATGTCCATAGTGCTGTGAGGGGATATAGGTTCATAGGTTCATAGATTAGTACTAGGCTAACTGCCCTTGTGAGTCATTTTAAGCCTAGCCAATTATTCCCTGTGAGACTCAAACCCTGTACCTTGTGTTTGTAAGGTGAACACCTTAACCATTAGGCCACCCTCCCAACCCATATAGTGATGCACACACAGAGTTGGAGGATATGAGATTAAAATTCCTACCTAAGTAGTATTACACAGTACAGCTCACAGTACCTATTGGATGTGCCACAGGTTATGTCTGTTGTATATATTGTTTCAGGCACAGTACTTGCATAGTACGCTAAGTGGCCTTGTGTTAGACAGCATGTGTGGCCTGCAGAGTGAACCTGCTTGATGCTGTTATTGTATCTAGTGTACCGAGAGTGGGCTACCTGTTAATAGCCCTGCTATCTGTGTACAGTTACCGGTATTGCAGATGCAGTTTTATAGGTGGACAATTGGCCAGTGACAGTATGGCTTGTCAAGTTCTGCGTTGCAACCATTGCACATAACACCATCTGCTCACCGATGTCAATGTACAGGGTGACATTCCACAGGCATAGGGCTCTGGAGTGAGTGGATTATGTCATTTTGTGGCCTTGGTCTATTACCATCAGACAACTGTTGTGATGTGTAGGTGCAGATAATTGCAGCATTCTGCATGTAAGTGGAGACATTCGTACATCCCCTAACACATATGACATGTGTGTGTGTGTATAAATATATATATATATAAAACAAGGATGTCATCTTCACTGTTGCTGTGTGTGTACATTATGTAACTGTGCTATGTAGATATATGTGGAAAGTCTATATCAGTCTACACATTTATTTAGCTATTTATATATATATATATATATATATATATATATATATATATATATATATATATATATATATATATATATATATATATATATATATATATATATATATATATATATAGGAGCGCTACAGAATCCTGAAAGCCCAAAATCCTGAGACCAAAATCCTGAAAGTTCAAAATCCTGAAAACTCAAAATCCTGAAAACACACAGGATACCAACACTTACTATATTCCAGCACAAGTACATACAGAAACAAATAAAACACAAACCATATTACTTTTCTCCAAGTATAAGTGCGTACTGAAGTGCAATCTCTGAGTTGTTATATTTAAGTAGCAGGGGGTGTGAGGGGTGCAGCCCCCCACATGGGAGTGCAGGGGAGCTTGCCCCACTGCATATAGCTGAAGGGTAATATGTTTCTGTATGTACTTGTGCTGGAATATAATAAGTGTTGGTATCCTGTGTATTTTCAGTATTTTGAGTTTTCAGGATTTTAAACTTTCAGGATTTTGGTCTCAGGATTTTTGTCTTCAGGATTTTGGGCTTTCTGGATTCTGTAACGCTCCTATAAACACACACACACACACACACACACACACACACACACACACATATATATATATATATATATATATATATATATATATATATATATATATATAGAGAGAGAGAGAGAGAGAGAGAGAGAAATCTTGTTATCATATATATATATGTGCCACATACTGATAGGGTAATCATGTGTGAGAGAGATAGGGAGAGACAGATATGTATACATAGCTGTCTATATGCAGACATATTTACACATAGCAGTTCTTAGCACAGATGAGGCAACAGACATGGGTTAAGTTAGCTAAGTGTAGGAGCATGCCCAGTGTGACTGTCAGTAATTACAAGGTGACTCCGGGCTAGACCTACCTGTACTCCAGTCCAGGATTTTACATGCTGCAGCCAGTTGGCTGCTGGACCTTTTTTTCACATTCCAGTACCTCCCTGATATTTTGTCCAAGGCATTTCACGGCTGTTTGCTGAACACAGTATGTGACCCATACCTATCAGCTGTACAGATTGGTATGGAATGTGTAGAGTATTGCATCATATTTTTGCTATGTTTTACATTGTGATTTCCTGCCATATTAGGGGCACAACATTATAGACTGACGTTAGGAAATGATGAGAGACATTTGAGTTACTGACTCCATATACATCAGGAGATTCATGCTAATGCAAGATTTGTTATTCTATCAACTTTCCACATCTGTCTGGCCAACAGTTAATCCTTCTTCTGATATTTGGGCCTTTGTCCCCCTATTGTCCATGGCTTTGTCCAGATTCCCTGCTGTAAGAGGTTGAAAGGTATGATGTGACTGGGCACATGATGTAAAACCACACACAGGGTGACAGTCTTCATACCTCTCACTGTATATGATTTTGCAGAATGTCCAGCATTCTGCCCCATATGTCTGCTCTGTTCCTCATACATATGGTAATATACTATAAAATGCAGTCCACTGAATTGTTCTAAGTAATGACACAGTTAAGTGATGGCCTTTACATACTGCGGCTAATCTGATCTGTTGCAACCTGCTGTTATACTAGCCACCTTCTAGGTTATTCAAAGAATGTATAATGTCTGTAGGTTTGGATCTCTGTTCCCCCATTTTCTTGGGCTTTGTCCAACTTCCTTGCAGTAACAAATTACGGTGTTATGACAGTCTGTGCAACTCCTACCATATGAATAACTCACATGCAAAAGTTGTAGGTGCGGCCAGCTTTGAACCATCAACACCATCAACCATGTTAATGTCCTTAGCCCAGTAAGCCTCACCAACCTCCAGAAAATGAGGTTTAATTCCTTACACTATCAACAGCATACAGACATGCTGTATTCTGGGCTGTGTGTAGTTCCTGTGTTGGCCATTGCCTTACTTGGATGGGGAGCTTGAGCAGCCTATCTTTTCAAGTTCCCTGTATAAAAACTATTTCTGGCTCCGCCAAGTCTGCTCTTCAATTTTTCACTTAGAAAGCTCTACTCAGTCTATTTAGCTGTATATATTAGCACTTGTTTCGGGACTTCTAGTCTTAGCAAGCACTCTTATAATAAAGTAAGCAATCTTATACTAAAGTAAGCACTACAGCCATCCACTACCCCCTGTAAAATACACTTCCCTTAAAGGCACAGCACTCCTTATAATATTCTAGTATGTCGAGTGGTAGACCACTAGCATCCTCTTGTTCAGCTGGTTAACCTGGGAATCTTAAGACAATGTTACAATTGTCTCATGTACACAGACAACCCTCTCCTCCTTCCTACTAACACAAATACTTGTGAGAGATGCAACTATATAGCCAGACTGGAGGCTGAGCTCTCTCAACTCAGGACTGGGAGGAGAAGGGTCACACATAAAACCACCACTACAAACCAAACACATAAGAACACAAAGACTTACCAAAACAACAGAGGCCTCCAAAGCAGACACCTACAACACATACCACAAACAACAGGTGTCACACAATCACAGCCCCTAAGGCAAAACACTATGCCAGAGACATTAGTAATAGGTGACTCTATAGTCAGACACACCCGACGTTCCACTTACCAGGCTGAATAAGGAGAGGGTGAGCTGCCTCCAAAGCAAATACAAGTATGATGCAGTCATTGTCCATGCTGGTGTGAATGACCTGAGGACTACATGAAAAGAGACATTGAGGAGCTGTAGCCCAGACTGGTATGACCCTGACCCTGGGCAGCATCCTGCCTTCACCAAGAATGATGCCTCAGTACAAAGACAAAATGATCAGTTTTAACAATTGGCTTAATCACTGGTGTCATTCTAGGGGATCAATGTCTGTCAGCCAGGGATGACATGCTGGAAGCAGCGTTGCTTCACAAGGGATGGCTTGCACCTGTCACCACTGGGCTTCCGGATACTGGCCAAGGCTCTTGCCACTGCCATAGTGCCTTGCTCAAAAGACAAATCAACCTCTGTGAAAACAAAAAATGGAAAAAATGGCTCAATGCCAAGAAGTCCAGAAGATCACACTGCGAGCACCCACTTTCTTCTCAGAGAACAGAACATCGATGTCTGCGGTAACTGAAACCTGGTTTCAGGCTCTGAGAGCACTCCAAGCGCTACCAGGCTATACCTAGTGCTCAATGCCCTCAAAGTCTAAATAAATCTCAAGAGGATGCAGGAACTGCCTTCAGTATGGAGAACATCGACATGTCTGTGCAGTAAGCTGAACCTGGTTCAAGGCTCCTGAGAGCACTCCAAGCTACCAGGCTATACCTCATATCATGCTTTTCGGCCTCAAGTTCCAGGCCAAACATAAAGGACACCTACACCTCACCCATGAAGCATCAGAAACCATACAAGTTTTACTCACCATAGGCAAAACTGCCATACAACTGGTCGCATGTTATAGAACACCCTCCCAATCCCAGGAATCCCATCAAGCATTCCTGAAAACACTGGAGGATATGAATGTCACACCAAACACCATCATATTGGGTTCACAACTACCCCAACATAGACTGGGCCCACTATTCTAGCCCTAACACCCCTAGCCAAAGATTCCTGGAATCATTAACTCAAATGCTATTGGCAACTGGGTCACTTCTCCTACGAGGAGATAATATACTTGACCTGATTATCACAAACATGGGGTCCAAATGCTCACTGGATATAAACCCTCACTAGTAAGATCTGACCATAAACTGATCACGTTGGATGTACATATCCCACCCCACCCCCAGAACAAAAGACTACAGTGAAAAATTTTTCAAAAGCTGACTTTACACTGTCAGAAATGATATCCTTTAAGCCTACTGGGTTAATGGAAACCACATCCCAAAATGCTGAATCCTACACAACAGCCTTCACGGACATCTCCAAGAATGCATGGATCAAGCAATCCCAACTAAAACCAAGACCCTCCACCAAGGAAAACGCCCAGTTTGGTGGACCCCAGCTATAAACAACCTGTACGACAAATGAAGAAAGCTACTGCTGGACAACGCCAAAACCCACTAGGGAAAGCCTTCTCTGTTCAGCACAAGTAAAACTACGCTCTCATAAAAACATCTAAAACCAACTTTGAGAGAAAGATTGCCAAAGACAATCACAAGGCCTTCTTCAATTATGTCAGAACCTTGGGAGGAAATTCTATGCTATGCTCTGAGTTGGTACACATTGACAAAAAATTCACTGACTACCGACATTGCCAATATTCTGGCAGATAGGTTCAGTGCAAATTTCTCCCTCCCTCACCCCTAAAGATGTAGTAATTATCCCTGCTGAATGTAACCTACCTGTCATCTCAGACATACAGGTGAAATCAGCACTCAACAAAGCAAAAACACAGCATCTATGGGACCCGATGGTATCTGAACTTCAAGATGAACTAAACCCGCACCTAAAAATTCAATCTTAGCCTCACTACAGGATATGTACCTGAACACTGGTGCACAGCAACAGTGGTCCCACTCCACAAAGTGGGAAATTCTACTGACCCTGGTAATAAGTCTGACCAGCCTGGTCTGCAAGGCTATGGAAAGAATCATCATGGAACTCATAAATGGCGATATTGGAGATCTGCATACCCTGATCCCACCCAGTCGGTTTTGTAAAAGGCAGATCCTGCCTCTCAAACCTGGTTGACTTCTTCGAGACAGTCACTAGTGCCATCGGCGAGGGCTAAAAAAACCACCTGCCCTACTTGGACTTGACTTGGCTAAAGCTTTGACACACGACACACTCTGGCATCATAGACAAGCTCAGCAGCCTAAATGTAAATCCATATGTCACAAGATGGTAGCAAACTGGCTAAAAAACAGAACCCATAAGGTCAAAATTGCTGGAGCCATGTCAGACTCAAAACTCCCACAGGGCTCAGTCTTGGGACCACTGATGTGCAAATATGGAGGATTATGGATGACAAAGTTTGCAGATGACTGCAAACTGGGTGCCATAGTGGATTCACCTGCTGACACACACATCCTACAGAAAGGTCTCACTGAAACGGACAACTGGTGCCGGAATCATGGTCTCAAACTTAACGCCAAAAATGTATAGTCATCCCCTTTGGGAAAACAAAGTATCACATCACATAGACAATAAACCACTGAGGAAGAAGTAAAGTAATCAGAGACCCGGGGAAATTGATAGGACCTCTCTCTGACAAACTATGTTGCCAAAGTGGTCAGAAAGACATTCTACCTTGCCCATCTCATCATGAAGGGATTCTCATCCAGATCAAAGGAGGTCATTGTACCTCTATATTCCTCCCTTGTCAGGCCCATGATTGAATATAATGCTCCATTTGGGATGTATCTCACCCGGCACATGCAACAACTGGAAAGACCCCAGAAGTACCTCACCAAGAGGATCATGGGTCTCAAACATGTGCCCTATCCAGCTAGATTAAAGAAACTCCAGCTCTATTCAGTAGCATACCGCCTGCTCAGAGGTGATTTGTGCCTAACATATAGGGCCATGTCCAACCAAGAACTGATGGACATGCTCCATCTCAAAAAATCCAGATCCACCAGAACCATGCAAGCTAAAGATTTCAACCTCTGCACAAATATGAATAAAACATGCTGGAGGGATAGATTCATAACACAGAACAAAATCCCAGTTCATGTGAGACAGAGCCCTTCATTGGCACTGTTCAAGAAAAATCTCGATGCATGGATGGGAGATCAGTCACCTCAGTATCACAAGTAGAGAGAGGAATAGTTTACTAAATAATGGGGTCCCACATGTGACACTACTAGAGAGGCAACTATATAACTATGAAACTATGAAACTATGAAACATACACTGTGACACCTGCTGTGACCCCTGCATTTTGTGGAAACCACAACATGTGGCCAGGTTCTTTGTGACAGCCCCGGAATTGTGTGGTCTGCTAATATATCCTTGCAAACATACTGTTACTGCAGTTGTATGGCAACACTGATGTTATGGGGGTAGGGGACTCTGGCAATGACAGTCATGCATCTGTCCTATGACCCCACTGTTTGGTATTTTCCTTGCATAATGCAGTGGGATTTCCGACCATGTCACCTAATGCATATTATGGGGCACCCAGTATCGGACAGAATACCTGTTGACCCAAGTAGCTGTTAGTTCTCTGCAAGTAGCCCAGCAACCCACTCTATTCCCTTGCATACATGCAGCAGATCCATACATATACTACCATAGTCTAGTACCTCGTACACTTGTTGTATAGGACAGTGACTTACCTTGCGAACGCAGAGGTTGAGACAACGGTGTTTCATGGCTGACTCTGATGCACACAGTACACAGCCAATACATTGTCAGGTACAGGTTGTGTGGTCTGGCTGGCATTCTTTTTACTATGTATGCGAGTCAGAGTAAGGTGTCAGTCCCTAGGACCCTAGGTTGTCAGTGCATGTGCTATCTGTTGTCTCTTGGCCAAGACCAGAGCATACTGGGCACACCTACATCTGCCTACAGGGACAGCCTCAGGGAGTTCCTCCTCCATGTCCCCCTGTGGGTGTGGCTGTGGGGACCTAGGCACTGGAGGGGGGCTGTGTATCCCTTACCTCTGATGATCCAGCCGCAGCTGTTTCCACTGGATCATATTCTGTAGTATGGCACATACTGCAAACATCTGTGCACATGTGGCTGGAGAGTACTGCAGGGCTCCACCAGATATATCTAGACATTGGAACCATGACTTGAGCAGCCCAAACACATGGTCTGTGATGTTCCTAGTTTGTGCGTCTTCCTTATTATGGTGTTCTTCTGTGGGTGTGTGTGCATTTCTGATGGGTGTCATCATCCACAGTTCCAGTGCATAGTCAGCATCCCCCAGTAGATGGCCGTATGGGATGTCCCCCCAGGTAAACATCTGGTATAACTGTAATACGTGCCAGGTATGGGAGTCATGATAACTGTCAGGGCTGCCAGCAAACACATTCATGATAATGCCCGGGGCATTGCCACAACCAGGCAGTTGGAGTGATACCCCTTATGGTTGACGTAGACTCAACCCTCCTCACTGGGTGGTGCTTGAATGTATACATGAGTACAGTCTATGGCACCCAGTACCTCTGGGTAGTGTGCTACACAGTAGAATAGTTGCATACTGCTAGCCCAGGGGTTCTGGGTAAATAAATGTGCTCACTGGCATGTGTTACCATGGAATCCAGGAACTGGTGGAGTACCTGGATGCTGATGCCTGTGAGACCCCATCATGTTCCCAGCTGGTCTTTGGAAAGTACCTGCAGCTAGTATCCTAAGGGCTACACATACCTTTGTTTCCATTGGGATGGGTTCCCCTCTGTTGGCTCTGGGTCTGAGTTGAGGGCGGCAGAGCTCGGTAGGTTCTTGTAGTATGTCCCTGTTCACCCTGTAGTACTCTACAATCTTCAGCTCATGTAGCTCCTGGAATGTTACCCTGGGCCTGAACACTCTTCTTCTCAGTGTAGGCCTGTTATCAGCAGCAGCATCAGCACTGATTTCAGCATTTAGCACATACAGATGTAGCAGAGCTGCAGCAGCCCCTAGTATTGCTTTAGTTAAAAAATCCCATATTTGTACTCCACTGGTGCAGAGTATGGGGGTGAAATCAGATTGTAGGGTGTATGCAACTTTTCTAGTGATCTGCTGTAGGTATAGCCTGAGTGATGGGCTACCTATGATGCATCCCCCCTGCCAAGTGCATCATTATTAGTGTTTTAATGGCCCAGTTTAAGTAGTACAGAGGTCATCAGTAATTTATATATGATTGGCTTTCCCAGGCAATTTTCTTTTTTTTTTTAACCAGCCTTCCCTGCTAAGCACTGCACCGCAGTGTGCAAACCTGTGCCACACATATAAACAATGCTAAGCCCTCAGTGGACACATCCCCATAGATGGGCATGCTCAGCACAGTAGGGTGCCACACAAATATGCCCAGACTAGTTAAAACACGCACCCCGAAGGTAATCAAAGTTTATGAGTCACTGGACACACCCAACCCTGCTCAGCTCAGTGTGCGGCATGCAAACAGGTGTCGCTGAGCTCCACTGTGCTTAAAGAAATACAGACACACCCCTTTTCATGTCAGCTACCTCTTCTGTGGACACCAACATTGTTCTAGAGCTACACGGATGTGATCTGCGGGCATGGATACCCATTTTTGCTATTTAGTAACCCCAGCTCATTTGCATACAGATCTGTGCACACATCTAGGAAACCACACTATTCCAGAACCTGCCTCCTTAGCAACCACAGAAATCTACCATTGTGCATACTCCATGCAGGGCCCTGTAATGCATTATTGTCACATATTTTATTTTTTTCTTCTTTTTTGCCCTTTTAAATATTTTCTTTTGGCATAAAGGCATGTTTGCTCACTGCTGGGTGCCATGCAAACATAATATTAGCATTAAAAAATGTATTTTACATTATTTTCCATTGCTTTTCGGATACCCAGGGCATAGTTTTGCACATATATGTCTCTGATATTCTATTTCTCTCCTTTTAAATGGCTTTTACAGCCCCTGTTCACTTTTTATCTCATGTACATGGAATTTTTCCATGCACACCTTGGACACCAACACAGGGTCTGCACTAATGCCTGCTTGCTGGATCACTCCAACACCCTCATTTGCATGCAGCTCACCTGCTTATGAGGTGATTTGCATGCCACAGACACTTCCATGTTTGCACACTCGTACATGCCCCTCAGCTCCATTTATTGGGTCACACAGCTGCTTACTACCATGTAAGCTCCGTGCTACTATGCCTACACAGAAAATTAATCCATGTAGTTTTCATTGAATTTCCCCCCATTATTTTCACCCATTAACATCATTATTAAATATTTACTTAACTTGTTATTGGCAAAGATAATGAAACAGGGGTTCCCATTTGCACTACTCAACAAGTCTTGCAAACAATACAAATGTCACTTTCTAGTAAAAATTACTGTTTCTGTCTAGTATTTTCATTATTTTCTCAACAGAGCATCCATCTACTAATCAAGGCTACTGAACATAATTTTAAAACAAATTCCATTCTACATTGTCCGATAATACATTGAGCCAGGTCAGTAATTCTGAGAAAATATAATTTTAGACTTACAATTCCTGTTTAAAGGTTCACTTCATAATAAAAAATACAGAGTATTTATCATTCAGTCTAAGAAATACAGCTTTCAGTTAAAAGAAGCTCACTCATATGGTGCTGTACACAGATGCATATTCAAGGATTCATTTTTCACATGTCTTATGCATACAGCTATAATAATTGTAATATTCATGCAATGATACTTTCATACAAGTAAAACAAGTTACAGAATGGTAGTATTCATAATTTATGTATTTGTATTGAGGCTCCTTTATTAGGAACTCATTCACCCCTCCTTAAGTTTTCTTTTCTATTTACTGTCATATTTAGAAAGTGAAACAGGTCAAAAAGGAGGCTAAACATTCATAGCATGATTAGGTTTTGCACTTAATTCCCCAGTTTTGGAACATTTCCCCATTTATTCTGAATCAAGATACAATTCTGCATACTCTTAATAGTCACTGCCTGACTCTTTAGCTTAATAATGATGTTTTACATTTTTGACAAAATAAGACTATCCATTTTCTGACCATCATACAAATGGACAGATATATGAAAAATATGATAGTTTCTGGTCCTCTAGTTGAGTTCTTAGTTAGGGTGCCTCCTTTGAACAGTCTGCATGCCCTCCTTGAGTCCATATGGATTTTTGATGGACACTATAGTTGCTTCTTATATCCTAAAGGCATGCTGTAGGTAAACTGGGATTCTCTAAATTGTCCATAGGTGTGTATATGAGAATGAGTGCATGTAAGATCTCTGCTGGTTTTTAGTTTTCTAGCTCTCAGTTAGGGTACCTCCTTTGAATAATCTGCATGTTCTTACTGAGTCCGTATTTATGTATTTATGTATTTATTTATTTATTTGACATTTGTTTACTGAGATAGTATGACTGGGTCAAAAAGAACCCATTTTCAATGGAGGCCTGTGGAGAAAAGCTCCAGTTGCAGACTGTAGTGTCCAAACATTATAAGCAGTGAAATGCGATATTAAAAGTGCAATAACAGTGAAATAGAAATACAAATTATCGATACATTGTGATGAGGCAGATGACTAAACATTGTTACATAGAAGGAGGTGTGCATATATATATATATATATATATATATATAGAGAGAGAGAGAGAGAGAGAGATGCTGATGACTATGATATGTACATAACTGAAGGTAAATATACAAATTATTTAGACAGTTTTTAGGTTTTTTTTGTAGGTAGGGTTGAAGATGAGGAAGCAGTTAGAGGGAGAGGTATAGTAAGAGGGAAGGGGGAAGAGAGTAGAGGAGAGTAGCTAGAGGGAGGGATAGTGTGATGTTGGTAGGAGGAGCATGGATGACAGATTAGTAGGAGGGAGGGATAGTACGATAGAGGGAGGGAGAGAGTGGAGAAGAGATTAGCCAAGACTGGAGAAGACATAAGTCTGTATCACTGAGATAAGTATGGGCACGGCCAAGAGTTGTTCATGAGCTGCTTTAGGGAAGTTTTAAAGACTGTTAGGTCAGAAGTACTTGCTATTTGTACTGAGAATGAGTTCCTTGCTTTATCAACATAGTGAGAGTATAGGCTTTGTCCTGAAGTTTTAGAGGGTTTGGAGATAGAGAGACGTTTCTTATTTTCACACCTAAGGGTTCTGTTTGCATTGTAAGGCTTGATGGATACTCTGGTTACTTCATACATCCTAAAGGCATGCTGTAGGCAAACTGGTGATCCTGTAAATTGTCCATAGGTGTGCATGTGAGAAGGAGTGCATGTAAGATCTCTGATGGTTCGATATCCTATTCAGGATGAGCTTCAATGTCATGTGCTCACTTAGTGGTATGATAGGCTCTGGCTCTTCTGTGTCCCTGCACAGGATTATCAAGTAATTTGAGAATGAATGAATAAAAAGCATCATAAATACTCTGATGCAGAGCTTACCATAACATAAAAAAAAAATAAAATAAAATAAAATAAAATAAAGGGTGATGTCTAAAGGAAGAAGAACAAAGATCTTGCAAATTCTTTGTACTAAAATAAGGATATATATTTTATTTGTAACAAGTGATATATATATATATATATATATATATATATATATATATATATATATATATATATATATATATATATATATATATATAGATAGATATATCTGTCCAGCTGATGCACAATTTGTATTATTTAAGTAAAAGACATTCAGAAAATCTTCAGCCTTAATAATGGAGCTGCTCAGTTCTATCATTATAAGTCAGGAAAATTAAGCAAGAAAACAAATGGGAAATCAGCAAAACAGTGAGATAAGTTCATCAAGGTGTGGCAGGTTTTTCAGGACCTCTGCTCCCCCAATGTCTTCACCTTTCTTCCATTTAAATCTGAAGTTCCCATAAGTTTAAGTTTTATGGTTTCTTGTTAAGTTATTGACTCCTTTCTAAAGGAAGCAATGCAATTGCTCAGTGGAAGTTGGAAACTGAAGTGATCACACACAGAAGTGATTGCAGAGCATGTTATTTTAGATATGTACCATCAAAAAATATCTGACAAAATGCAGCTTGTATTACAAGGCAGTTGACAGAAATGAAGCTACCATGGAAGGAAATGTTCAGCAAAACTATGACTGTGAGGCCATAAATCATAGAAGAGTAGACAGAAGCACTATTCATATTTAAAGAGAAGTTCTAGCTAGTGGTGAAAGTTAATAAAATTGGAGGACAACATATTTTGCAACAGCATGCATTTTCTAAATATAAAAGTAGAAACTCTATTATCTGGCATTACTGAGTGACACTTCTCAGGGAATTGCAAAACCAAACAACCAGACCAGCACAGTTGGAGAAGGAAAAAAAGGCTTTATTAAAAAGTCAAAAACACAGCCCACAGACCGGTTTTTGGCTCTAAGCCTTTATCAATGTACATACAGACTGTGAAACATAACCCTTTTATAGGATAACATATTCATGACTAACCAATCATCCTTAGTAGATCCAAAAATAAAGAGGCCAGCACCACAAGGACAGAAATAAAGTTGAAGTTATTTTATTATATCACATTCCAGACCGGTTTCGGTAAGTAGCCTTCATCAGTGATATCCTAGTACATGTTCATTAGTTTAAATACACTCAGTATCCCATCATTTCCTATGACATCACGTCCCCCCAATAATTAGTACAAAACATTTTTGAAACAAAAAGAAAAATGAATTGATACATCACATTTTATCATTGAAACCTGGTGTGAATAACCCCCCTAATTTAATAATCAATTTCCTTTCTTTTTGATTCAAAACAGAGTGACATCCTGTTTTGAAGGATCTATTACCCATGACCTTATCTATCACTGCTGATCTATCCCAGCTGAAGTATGTACTTCAGAATGTCTGTATAAGGGGTTTGTGATTCTTTGGAACTGACCTGTTCTGCCTTTTATGTGGGGCAGACATTGAGATCCTTGCGCTGCCGCATGTCTGAACATCTTAGTGACATATGTAGCCAAAGAATCACAACAAAAACATTCAAAGCAGGATGTCACTCTATTTTGAATCAGAAAGAAAGGAAATGGATTATTAAATTAGGGGGGGTTATTCACACCAGGTCTCAATGACAAAATGTGACATATCAATTAATTTTTCTTTTTGTTTCAAATTTTTTGTACTAATTATTGGGGGACGTGATGTCATAGAAAATGATGGGATACTGAGTGTATTTAAGCTAATCAACATGTACTAGGATATCACTGATGAAGGCTACTTGCCGAAACCGGTCTGGAATGTGATATAATAAATTAACTTCAACTTTATTTCTGCCCTTGTTTTGCTGGCCTCTTTATTTTTAGATCTACTAAGCTTGTATGGCTGTTCGCATCAGCCGTATTTGTTAGCTAACTTGTGGGACTAACCAATCACCCTTGGCAGATCATAAATATTCATTTAAGCCAGGTGAAAACAAACCCCCTAGTCTTACTATCCATGGTTTCTCTTTCTCATTTAGGATGTTATTCCAACCAATTTTACAACTTCTATTCACCCAAATTTATCAATAATAATGAAACGAAATTGAGCAGAAGTATGTTTTAATGTATGCTTATACAAAGCATTATTGGGGTTTTTATTCCTGATGTCACTAAAATGTTCTGACATCCGGAACTTAATAGGGCTGGAAGTTTGCCCTATATAAAAGGCTGAACAGGTACATATACTAGGTAAATAACCCAGTCTGTGCTGCAGTTACCAAAAACCTTAATGTTAAATAGACGCGGTATATTTTTAGATGTAAATTCTTTCGTTTGAACCATTTGTTTGCAAAATGAGCAGTGTCCATAAGGGAAACAACCAACCAATTTGTTACCCTCAAGTGTAACCTGTGTAGATTCTGGAATTTGTTGGTTATGCTTGTAGTGGTTAAAATAGCTACCCATTGTTTTTCCTTTTCTAAAAGAAAACCGACACCTTTTTTCCAAAAATGTGTGTAACCCGTTCGTCTGATAACAATATATCCCAATGGTTCTGTATAATATTCATGAAATCATGTGTATTCCTACCTTATCTGGTTATGAACCTAATGGGACAGTATGTGTGTCGATCATGATTTTTATATTTTAACAAATCCTTTCTATCCATTGTCTTAACCTGTTTACTAGTTCAAAACAACTGTAATGTGTTATCACCACATTGGGATACTATCCTATAAGACATTTGTTAGATGACCTGTACGGCCATGGTTTCACGAATGTATGCATCTTTTTGTTTTGATCTTATTATAGTGGTCTTTTTATTTAAGGGTCTTATCTGGCGGTGTTTGTGAGTGTTTCATCTTTATTGGAGAGAACATCTTTAAGCCTTTTGGGCTTTTTGAATATACATGAATGTTAGTAGGCCTTAGCTTGTTTGCTATGGCTCATAATCACTTTGATTTATCGTGTCGGGAGGCTGCATTTACAGGACCAGGTTTGTTTGTTAAATAGTACTATCTTTCATTTGAACTGAAACCGAGGAAGTTGTGCAGGACATCTTTATATCTTTTGGGACATAAAAGTAACAAAGGTCTTTTTTTGGACTTTATTTTTTGGATATTGTTCCAGTAATATTCATGATCTACATTAGTTCAGTGGCCGATGATAATTTTTGGGACTACATTTCTTAGTTATTTGAAAAAGTGCATATTTTTTCAATGAACGCATGACATATGTTGACCAAATATGGCCATTAATATTTTTTTTATATGAAGCTTTATATGTTTGTTAAATATTTCTTCATATAGAGGGCGACTTATATGTTCCTTGTGCTTGGGGGTCAGCCATATATGTATATTTGACTTATATTAGATATAAGAAGGTTTTGCGATAGGTGAATATCATTAGGGACATCTTACTTCTAGTATATACATAACAACTCCATCTTATAATATGCATATTTATGTAATTCTAAGTGTTTTTGTATAATCTGACTTCGTTTGTATATATAAAAAATTTGTTATTGAGCCCATTTTTTCATCTGACATGACGCTGGATGATTGAGTACAGTGGTTGTTAGTCTTTGTGGTGTTAGTTAAATTATAGAATACACCAGATGACATTGCATTTGGATTTACATATAGTAAGTGTCTATTGGGATTAACTATATTGCAATGATGGAATTGATGAACAATTTGGAGGGGATTTCTGCAGATAAAGATGACATAGGGGTCTTTGGTCTTGATCCTAATATGGCAGGTCCGGTTAATCAGGAATCTTAACAGGAGAATGAATGTGCTGAGTTGTTTGATAAGCTACTTAAAAATATGAAGAATCTTAGATCTTCAGTGTGGCATATTAGGCTATTTAAAGCTTATAAGTCTAGGGGGATCTCACCTAGGGGGCTTCGTGTTAAGATTAAACCCTTAGTTAGACAGGCTGACAATATTTTGCTAAGCACTTGGGCAGATATACAACAAGTTGCTGCAATGGATTTTGTTAAGGCTTTACATGCCTTTTATGAATGCAAGATTGATGGTCAAGTGTTGGAAGTAACCAGTCTTTGTGAATTGTCAAAAAAGTATAACAACCAACAAATTTACAAGATTTGTTTTCAAAAACTAAGTAGTGATTTATTAGTCTTTGAAAGAGAAATAAAAGAAAAGAAATTATATAAGTTTAACAGGGACAGTAAAAATTATAGTTCTGGTAAACCATTTGAGCAAACTAAAAATGTTAAATTTTCTCATACTGAGACCAGAAAACTAGTCAAAAAAAGGAAAAGGTGGACATCTATCCTCAAGAAGGGTACTAGTGATACCTCTGGGGAGGATTCCTCCTCTTACATGGATACAGAACCCGATTCCCAACAAACATCACCAGCTTTAAAGAAAAGCTGTTCTTTTTCAGAGGTTGGTCCCATTCAGAATAGAAATATAAGTAACAAGGCAGAGGGGAGGGCGCAAACATAAATCAAGATGCATCTTTAGAAGTTTTGCTGAATTTTCTCAAACCTCAGTAGAGCATGTTGATAATGTACACAATATTTCATCTGCACCATTGTCAAATTTTGAACTGAGATTGTTGAATAAGGGATTAAACTTCATACTGTTATTTACAGTTAAAAGGTATGGCAATGGGAGCTTCTTTTGCCCCCATTTATGCCAACCTCTTTATGGGTTACTTGGAGCAGATGATCATCTACGATAACAGTCATAACATCTTTATAGATGAAACTGACATTTGGAGGAATTTTTTGAATGACTGTTGGCTAGTGTTGAAGTCAGATGTTCAATATTTGCATGACTTTGTTGAATATCTTAAGGAAAATAAATGGGACTCCAATTCACGTTGAATTTTGACAGGAGATCCATCTCTTTTTTGGATGTGTTGGTAAATAGAAAATCAGATGGCACATTAGTTCCCATATTATACCACAAACCTTTTCATTCAAACAATTTCCTGCATGCAATCAGCTGTCATCCACCCCACATTATTCGTAGCATTCCTAAGTCCCAGTATATGAGAATCCATAGAATTTGTTCTAAAGATGAGGATTTTTACAGCCAAGATAAGGAATTGACTCAAAGGTTTGCTCAACATGGTTATAACACATTATAGTTGTTTCAAACTAGTAAACAGGTTAAGACAATGGACAGAAAGGATTTGTTAAAATATAAAAATCGTGATCGACACACATACCATCCCATTAGGTTCATAACCAGTTATGGTAGGAATACACATGATTTCATGAATATTATACAGAACAATTGGGATATATTGTTATTGGATGAACGGTTACACACATTTTTGGAAAAAAGGTGTAGGTTTTCTTTTAGAAAAGGAAAAACAATGGGTGACTATTTTAACCACTACAAGCATAACCAACAAATTCCAGAATCTACACAGGTTACACTTGAGGGTAACAAATTGGTTGGTTGTTTCCCTTATGGACACTGCTCATTTTGCAAACAAATGGTTCAAACGAAAGAATTTGCATCTAAAAATATACCGCGTCTATTTAACATTAAGGTTTTTGGCAACTGCAGCACAGACTGGGTTATTTATCTAGTAATATGTACCTGTTCAGCCTTTTATATAGGGCAGACTTCCAGACCTATTACTTTCCGGAAGTCAGAACATTTTAGTGACATCAGGAATAAAACCCCCAATAATGCTTTGTATAAGCATACCTTAAAACATCCTTCTGCTCAATTCCATTTCATTATTATTGATAAAGTTTTGGGGACTAGGAGTTGTAAAATTGGTTGGAATAACATCCTAAATAAGAAAGAGAAAGCATGGATAGTAAGACTAGGGGGTTTGTTTTCACCTGGCTTAAATGAATATTTATGATCTGCCTAGGATAATTGGTTAGCCATGAATATGTTACCCTATAAAAGGGCTATGTTTCACAGTCTGTATGTACATTGATAAAGGCTTAGGGCTAAAACCGGTCTGTGGGCTGTGTTTTTGACTTTTTAATAAAGTCTTTTTTCCTTCTCCAACTGTGCTGGTCTGGTTGTTTGGTTTTGCTGTTCAGCTGTTTGGACCTCTGCACTTGCCGTCCTTGCAGAGTCTTCAGTGTCTGTCACTTCTCAGGGAATTGCCAGCAAATCAAAAACTACATATATGAGGGACAAGGTAATATATGCAGAAAAATCAGGGACTTTCTGTAAAAGCAGAGATAGATAAAAGTTATGGGGCCCTAGTTTACTAAATTTGCAGATGATTGCAAACTAAGAGCAGTCATTGAATCCCCTCTGACACAAATGTTCTTCAGGAAGGGCTGACACAGCAAATAACTTGTGTCAGAGCAATGGACTAAAACTAAAACCAGGAACTATGTAATAGTATCCTTCAGAAAGTTATCCACCCTGATAGTTATCATATTAACAACACACCCTTAAGAGTCGTCCCAGCAGTTAGGGACTTGGGGACACACATAGATAGTAATCTATGGTTTGACCCTCATGTGTCTACAGCAGTGGGGAAATAATTCTATGTTGTGCAATTTATAAATAAAGGTATTGCATCAGGGCCCAGTTAGGGACTTGGGGACACACATAGACAGTAATCTACAGTTTGACCATCACGTGTCTACAGCAGTGGGGAAATCATTCTACATTATGCAACTTATAAACAAAGATATGGCATCTAGGCCCAAAGAGGTTATTGTTCTGCTGTATTCAGCATTCATGAGACTTGCCATTGAGTATAATGTCCCCTTTGTTATATACCTAAACAGGCACATCCAACAATCGTAATTTCCACAAAGGTTTCTCACAAAAAGAATACAGCCCATAAGTAACATATCCTATGCAGACTGCCTCAAGGCCCTATCCCTGTATTCTGTCTCCTACAGGTTGTTGAGGTGAAATATATGCCTGGCATACAAGCATTGCCAGACTCCACCCTGATCAAACTTCAGCATATCTGCAAAACAAACAGCACCAGAATTACCCATTTTAAAGACTTAAACCTTGCCTATGATATAAATAGGACCTGCTGGAGAGCCAGGTATTTATCCCAGAGGCTACTCTGTCTCTGGAATAGGCTGCCCATATACGGGAACCAGATTTCCTCCCTAATACAATCCAAGTGTAACTTGGACAATTGGGTGGGGAACAAGAAATTCAACCCTGGTTTGGCATCTGTGTCTCTAATGGGCACAGGCAGCCTGTAAGTGCTTCATCTTCCAGGTCCCTGCTTGTAAATGTTTCATCTCTCAAGCCCCTGCTTATACTTTATAAGGGTACAAGAAATTTCAGAGATTTGACATGCATGACTAGGCTTGAAAAGTCCTGTGGTCATTATCTTAGTATATACCTATGAACCTATAAAGCTATGAAGATAGGTAGACGTCATTAAATGAAAAATCCTGGTGTAGTTGGTGAAATTTATCCTAGTATAACTTCAGAAGGTAGATAAGCCGCACTTACCTATAGAGGGCTACTTCTATGTCAAGGAAGAAGCCACACAAGGACATTACTATTCACCGTGTTTGAAGATGTTGCCAGAGCAATGTCACAGAAGTACCATCACAACAGCAACAGGTATGGGGTACAGACTTGAAAAGGGCCCCACCACCACCACCATGCACCTTACTCATCAAAGGATGTCTCTGACACATTTATTGCTACTGATGCAGCAAGTGCTACATCACATGACCCACTGTTCCATATACTTCAGGGCTGCATTGCACACCTGCAGGAGAAGACTGTGCAGTATCTGCCATTGGCCCACCATCTTAGGCAGCATGTCACCAGGGATCAGTGGAATATATAACCTAAACTGCCTAACACAGTGGCAGTTTGAAGAGATTTTAAACCAGTCCGCTCCCTTGGAGTGGGCAATTCCTTTATAAAGCAGCAGAGGATAAGGACAGAAATATCATGGAGATGACACTAAGCAGATTATCATTCTTACCTATACACCATGGGAAGATGCCACACAAGCATTGGACCACCTGACTGACACCTTACCAAATGACCTGTGGCCTCCTTTGCCCTTTTTTAGAGAGATCTACATTCACTGGAGGCCCTAGATATATATAATATTCATTTCATCAGGTATATGTCTCCTAGGGATCCTATAATCTTCTGGAAGAATCAATAAACTACTGCAATCCGACCTCCCCCACAACACAGAATGTTGTTGAATCATGGCACAAGCACCTACAGTTGCTGTTAACTAAACATGTCATAACCATTACAGATCTGCTTATTGCGCTTCTTGTAAAGCAGGTCAGGGTTACAACATTTAGGGAGGGAACACTACATGGCTATCAAACATTGCCAAAGTGACACTGACTTACATCACATTCTGCATGACTGCATCAAGAGGTTCAATAATTTGGATATGACATTACACTTGAGAGTTGCTGTTCATAGCATGACCTTATGATATGGTCTCTTCAGGAGCACTGTTTTGTTTTTGTTGTTCCTGCTTACTACCAGATATGACACACATACCTCTAGGACAGGACACTACTTATGCGGATGCTAATACATGGACACTGTATCTTTCATGGGCTAATTTTTAATTATTGTGCTCAATATTGCATTTGGTGCCTGTGTGTTGTGTAATGCTTCATGACTATATTAATTTGCTGTAGTTGGGGCTTAAGGCAATGTTGACTGTTGCTTCATGTGTTGTGGTCCATGAACTGAAATACAATACACTGATATGGCAGTACTGGTTCTATTAATTAGATGAGGTATTCTCCTGATGCTGGTATTCTCCAAATACCTGTGCATCATGTGGACATGCCTTGCAGCCCTGTATTTTGTGGTATGCCTAGCTGGTGGTTTGTTACACAGATGTTCATTGTGTCCTGCTTTTGCTTGTCAATATTTTTAGGTGGCATGACATTAGTTAGTGTCATTGCACATTATCATGTATGAACCTTGCTTTGGGTATCTATGTCTGCAGGACTGATGGTTAATGCCTGACTCCAATTCCCCTTTGCCCATGTAGTCTTAGTTACTTACCACTGTCCTTATGTGGATCAACAAGTCCTTTAGTTGTTTGTTACTTTAGACAGGCTGGATTTCTGCTTGTATAGGGTGTGCAATGTGTGTTAATGTTCTCTGTTTTTTTTTTCTGCTTTTTTACTTATTTTAGTTTACTTGTGAATATTTGTTTCAACTGTTTGAGCTATTTCCTGTCTTGAAATCGCTGTCATTTAATGCTTAGTATTCTCAGATTCAATAATGTTTATTGTTTCTTCCCTTCCTATCTCCTGCAGACAACATGTTGACATCATCCAGCTTTCTTGGTTGGCACTCAGTGTACTGTGGACCAGAGATATGGCATCACTGGACTACAGGTAAGTCCTGTCTTCATTCTCAGTGGCATGTAATTTTCCAAATCTCAAGTTTAGGGATTCATGCCAGTATCCTGATTGTGTTTGCATTGTGTCTGTGTTCTTAAACTTTTCTAAACTTATTTTGAACTGCAGATGGTGTCAGTGTAATATTTCGGTAGATGAATTTATTGTTTTATCTCTGTCTTATGCTGTGGTCTTGTCTTAACTGTTTTCAGCTTGTTAAAGTATGCTTGATGTTAATTATGACTTGCTACATAGCTAGACTGTGATTGAAAAAAGGGTCCTTGTGGCTAGCCCTCCTTCCTATTTGATAAGGAAAATAAATAATAAAAAATAAACACCTAAAATAAAACCTGGCAGATAGCTACAAAATAAACTATATGCCAGAGCATATTAATGAAAGTTTTCTTTTTTTTTTATTTAGGTCAGTCACATCTACAGAATGGATATCAAAGAGCAGAACTAATATGATCCACAACATTATGGCCCTTACATATTCAGAGTGTGACTGGTTATTTAATACATCCAGCAAAAAAGTGGGACCAGCATTTTTGTCTTTTATTGTATATTCATCCTATCATCTTTCTAAAATGCACTTGTTATTTCCATGTGGCATATTTCAAGTATTTTAAAGACATAACATTTTTCAGTTTAAGAGCTCTGTCCCTGTAAAATACTTTTAAAAAGTATATCAAAAATTCTAAATAAAGAGAAGTTAAACAGACACTGTGTTCACAGTCACAAAAGTTTACTGCATCTCCCACCTAATGAGTGAATGTATGACGTGTTCCACATAATAAAAATAAAATTGTAAAGCTGACTAACACAGCTATAAAACAACGGATTTAATGTACAAAGTTAGTGAATTCACAGCAAAACTGCTGCTTCATCAGACTTACCAGTTTTGTTGTGAAAGCGCTAACTTTGTACATTGAACCCTTTGTTTTATAGCTGTGTTGGTTCGCTTTACAATTTTATTTTTATTTTGTAGTTTCTTGTATATTTTGTTGCCCTTAACTGGGCAGTGACACTTTTATATTTCTATGTATCCCACATAGTTGGAAAATGCTTTATTAAAGCCATAGACTAGTATGTAGTACATCTACCCTTTTAAATTAAAATAACATAAAATACTATACTATAATTGAATATGAGGTGAAAGCATTGTTGTTAACCAGTCTGAAAATGTTTACTGTTATCTGTAATATAGCATGACAAGGCTAAGAACAGTCAAATAGCACTCATGCTACTTAATTCAGGTCCTGCTATATATTCTGTTCAGTTTTTATTTTGTGTGATAAAGTGGCATTTATACAGACATGAAAAGTCATTATAGTGCATTGGTTTATGAATAATCCTTCCACATCTTGATCTTTGGACATAAGAGTTATGATCTGACTTTTCACATGACTCTGATCTCTTAGGTTGGATTCCTTGGGAGCTCAATTCAGAATTTCAGTAAAGAACTCCAGAAACATCTGGGCTTTTCATACCTTGTGAGCGTAATATGGTGCTCTAGATGCACTGACCAAGTTCTGAACTCATTTGTTTGTATACTGAGGTTGGTACCTGGATCAAATACCTTCTATTTCTCCTGCAGGTTTGTAGATCTTGACCATGGGCATAATAAGACCATAACAATTTTGCTTGACCAACAACATTAGCTTCTGATTAATCCTGCATGTGATTTTTGCGACTCTGTTTACTCCTTTTATCTACTTTCTGCAAGTTCTGACTGTTTTGTCATGATACATCTTCTGTTTTTGTTAATTTGTTTCAGTTAGTTGTACTATGTTATCTTTATGCCCCAGAATTAAAATAGTGGCAGTAGGCAGTTTGCTTCTAAACCTTCTTCTCAAGAGTATCTATCTTTTGATGAAAGACTTGCCTCAGAGCAGAGTGTTTCTATATTGAAGCATAGAAAAACAGCAGTTTGATTAATTAATGCTACTGTGCTTCCTCCTGAGGTTTTTGTCTGTTTGTATCATCACTGTACTTGACTTTTGCTCTATGAATATTGCTAACTACACCTGATATCTATAAATTCCAATCCTTGAACAACATTTCTGAACTCTTGATTGTTAAACCATTAAACACTGTCTCTAGAATTCCATATATTTTTCAAAAGAGCAATCACAACACCGCTGTAATGTCTTTCTTTTTAACTGCATCTGGAAATGCAGAGTATTAGTCAAATAATTCATACAGGTTTATATCTTGTACTTCTGATAACAGATCTATGTACATTTTTTTCAAAGGTTCCTTAAATTGCTGATGCCCTTTGTTTTGTAGACTGTGTATTTTAAGCTCTGGCAAATTTTGATGAGGCATTGTTAATTTCAGACATAAATTGTAAACCAGACAGGAAAAGACATCTTTCTTCACTGTGAATATCCTAGCTGGCCTGGGTCTTTAGGTTCATAGTTTCATAGGTGTGTACTAGGCTAATGGCCCTGGGGCCTTTACAAGCCTAGCCCATAGGGTTACCCTGGCATCGTTCCACCCAACCTTAGTTACCAGTGCCTCTGTTGAGTATAGCCACTGGAGTGATCCCTGGGTTGAATTTTCTATTTCCCATCCACTCATCAAGATTTCTCTTAAAGAGGGCCAGTGAGGTGCTCTGCTTGACATGTATGGGAAGTCTATTCCATAGCATGGGCAGTCTCTGGGTTATGAACCTGTCCCTTCAGCATGTTCTGTTGATTGTGGTAATGAGGTTGAGGTCTCTGGAGCATGTGGTGTGGAGGAATTGGGATTTTTTTTGATGTAGCATTTTTAATAGAGCTGGGTCAGACATGGCTTTTAAGTCAAGCAGAGATCGTCTCTAAGTAAGCGATATGAGACAGAGAATAGTTGAAGTTTTTTGAATCTGTCCATATAGGAAAATGTTTAATACCTAGGATCCTTTTTGTGAGATACTTTTGTGGCCTTTCCACTTGTTGCAGGTGTTTAGTGAGGTACATGCCGAATGGGGCATTGTACTCAATGATTGGCCTAATGAGGGAAGAGTAGAGGGAGACAATGACTTCTTCCTTCCTGGATGCAAAACCCTTAGTAATGATATGTGCCACATATAAGGACTTTCTGACCACAGTGGCAATGTGGTGGTCATAAGAGAGGTTGTTGTCAACCTGTGTTCCCAGATCTCTTATAATGCCTTCTGTGTTCAGTGGACTACCATCGATATGGTAATTCATGGTAACTGGGTTTTTCCCAAAGGGCATGACGACACATTTTTTTGGCATTGATCTTAAGGCCATGGTTCTGACACCAGTCATTGATCTCAGTGAGGCCTTTCTGTAGGATGTCAACATTACTCGGGGAGTTAATAATAGCTCCCAACCTGAAATTGTCTGTGAAACTTTGTCAGCTAGAGTTGCTTTGTGATGGCCTGGACTTCAGAAAAGTAGATACCAAACAGGAGAGGACCCGGGACCGAACCCTGTGGGACTCCACTCATGACTGGTTGGCAGTCTGACTTGGAGTCAGCTACTTTCACACTGTGAGTTCTACCTGTGAGCCAGTTTGCAACCCACCTAGTGATATAGGGGTTGATGCCTAGCTTAGTGAGTTTTTCTATGATTCTTGAGTGGGGAATGGTATCAAAGGCCTTGGCCAGATCAAGGTAGGCTGTATGAACCACCTTGCCTTCATCCACAGCTCTGGTGACTGACTCAAAGAAGTTGAACAAGTTGAGCAGGCATGATCTACCCTTCACAAAACCAAACTGTGTGTGATCCAGAGTTTGGAGATTCCCTATATCCTTGTTTATTAGGTCCACAATGATGCTTTCCATAGCTTTGTATATCAGACTCATCAGGCTAATGGGGCAATAGTTCCCAGGGTCTGTAGTCACTCCTCCTTTGGGGGAGAGGGGTAAAGTTGGCACTGAATCTGTCAGCCAGTATATTGGCAATATCTGTTGGCTCAGTATAGGAGGTACCATTGTGCAGTAATTCAAAGCAAATCTGGGTATTGCCGTGGACATTCTTTACATAACTATAGAAGGCCTTGTGGTTGTCTTTACTATCTGCTGCAATTCTGTTTTCATAGCTAGCTTTAGAAGATTTGATGAGGGATCTCAGCTTTTTTGTTGAGGCTGATAAGGGAGTTTTTCCAGTCTTGGGACTTCACCTTATTCTACATCAGTTTCCTCCTTCTGTTGTAGAGTTTGTTTGTGGCAGGGGACCACCAGATTGGCTTCCTTTTTTTGGAGGAGCACGTCTTGGTTCGGTTGGGTATGGTGAGATCCATCCATTTGTGTACGTGTTCGTACAGTGCATTGGTGTATGATTCGGCGGTCATGCAACTGATCTCTGTTTGCATGGGTGCCTTGAAGTTAGCCACCTCTGTTTTTAGGAGCCCAAAGCTAGCTTTTGAGAAATTTTTCATGGTGGCTGCCTTTGTGGGGAGGGGGGGGGGGTTATATGGATTTCCAAGGTGATTAGTCTGTGGTCGTATCTAACCAGGGAGGAGTTGACTATTGGTGTAGAGCAATGGTCACCCATGTTAGTAATGACCAGGTCAAGGATGTTGCTACCTCTAGTGGGGGTAAGAACTAGCTGGTCCAGGGCATTGGAATTAATGAATTCCAGGAAACGTTGTGCAAGTGTATTGGTACATAAGTAGTTTTCCCAATTAATGGAGGGGGTAGTTGAAGTCACCCAGTATGAGAGTGTTAGGTTGGACCCTAATATTCTCCAGGGTGCTTAGGAACGTGAAGTGTGAGTCTTGGGACATGGTTGGGGACCTATAGCCGGCTACAACCTGAATCGCTCTCTTATCCAATGTTAAGTGCACCTGATGTATCTCAGATGCGTTATGTTGGGCTACTAGTCTGGAGGTGTGTGCATCCTTTATGAATATGGAAACACCACCACCTTTGGAGCTTTGGCCCAAGTTCTGGGGATGAAATGTGTGGAATGAGTTATAGCCTGGTAGTGCAGGGGTCCTTTCTGCTGCCTTGAACCAGGTCTCTGTTATGGCACAAATGTCGATGTTCTCCATTTTAAGTGCTTCGAGTGAGTGCATTTTGAGATTTAGACTTCTAGCACTGAGCAGCATGACCCTCAGATTGCATTTGTTTGTAGCTGTTATGGTATTTCTTGCATGTTTTACTGAATGGTTTTCTTGTGTGATCTTGTTTACCCTTTTTAATCCTTAATATGGTACTGCTTAATAGATCAGTGATGCACATTTGCATTTCTAGTCTTTACTGAGCTGTCAAGTCATACTTTTCCAGATCACCAAAATCCTTTGCTGTCTAGGCAGTCTTCATGTAGTAATTTCTTTAACATTCTCTGGAGTAGTTCTGTCATGACCAGTACTGGCTAAGTCTGAGGATATTTGGTCTACACATGTGCAATTGGTTTCAAACCACATGCTGCTGGTTTGTCTTCTTGCTGAAGTGTATTTTCTAAACATATTGCTTCTACCTGCAAAGAAACTACTTTAAACCCACTGAAATACTTCTGTATCAGTACATTTGTCACAAGCTTCTTCAGTAAATTAAAGCTGTCTTCCTATTACAGTGATCAGTTCCATCTCAACTCATGGTACAAAAGCTTTCTTTATTACACAGTAACCTCCAACATGTTTGGTATGTAGATGGATAAATACTATATGCCATCCTCAGACATCTCACAAGGGAAAGCCCATCTTCCAGTTTTGGCATAAACATAATGGCTCTGGATTTTTTCAGTATCCTATTTCAGACTCTGACTTTAAAATGTGATCCATATGTTTCAAAGAATAACAGATCTGACTTGTAATATATATTTTTTTAATTTCAAACTGTACTGCCTCACTCTGTTCAACAACTTAATCATCCTTGAATCATACTTGTGTTTAGTCTCACCCCAAAACAACAGATAATCATGTATATTTATTTATTTATTTTATTTATTTATATTTGTTTACCAGGAAATTCCAACTGGACACAGGTCCTTTTTCAGTGGAGGCCTGGGAAGAAAAGCTCCACAGAACAATAAATGAGCAGCAGAGTACATGAAAAACAACTGCCTATATATACAATAGCAAATAATACATACTGCAGCAAACATTACCTACACATACAATATGAAACATAGTAATGAACAGATATACCAATATCTAGTTAAAGGCTAGGAATAAAGGTAGGATGTATATACAGATAGTACTAAGCTCAAACATACACTGTTCTAAACTCATATACCTAAATCTTATATACAAATATTGCACTAAACTCAAGCAGATATAAAGCAGAAACTCCACACGGAGGTGGAACAAGTTAGAAGGGCTGATGGGATGGAAGGGGAAGATAGAGGAGTAAGAGAGGAGACTGAGTGAGTAATATACGTGGTAGTGAGAGGAAGCTAGGTGTAAGTCAGTTGGATATGTATTTGGAGTTGAGATGAAGTGAGGTAATTAAGAATGTTATAACAGGTCTGAGAGATTGAGTGAGGAGGAAAGGGGAGGGTAATGGCTGAGCCAGAGCCTGCAGAGGAAGGAATGCAATGATCAGACGGTGTGAAGCACAGTGGCTAGGGGAGGGGAGAGGAAAGGGAGGTAAAAGGAGGGTTACTAGTCAGGATTGGTGCATGGGCATAACCAGAGACTTTTTAAGTGAGTTTTTACTGCAGTCTTGAAGTGATTGCATCAAGGTAGTATGGTTGGGGGGGGGGGATTGTTCCAGAATCTGGATATGATGCAGGAGAATAGTGCTTCTCCTGCCGAGTTCTTGGGTTTGGTCACCAGAAGTAGAATTTTGCTGCTGGAGCTTAGAGGTGTAGTGGAGCAGTATAGCTGGAGAAGGTTCTGAAGGGATGGGACTTTAAGAGGATGGTTTACTAACTTGTGGACAAGGAAGAGTTGATTCAGGTGAAGAAGTTGAGGGTGTTCAAGCCAGTCAAGTTCTCTAAGTGATATACAGTGGTGGCTGCAATAAGATGCATTAGTGGCAAACTTAACGATTTTATTGTAGCAAGCCTTGAGCTTGTTTAGGTCTGTTTGTCTAAGGTAGGTAAGTATAGGAGAGGCGTAGAGTAAAGTGGAGATTAGGTGAGAATTGGCAGCAGAAATTCTGGCTGTCTTGGTGAGGAATTGTTTGTTTCTGTACAATGCACCTAGTGTTTTGTGAACTTTTTTTATGGTAAGAGAAATGTGAGTGTCAAATCTGAGATTGTTCTCAATCTCAACACCAAGTAATTTGGTATGCTCTGTTGGGGTGATGATGGTATTATCTTTGGATAGAATATTAAAGTGGGGATAATTGGGTTAGATTTAGTGGGTTGGAAGAAAAGGAGTTTAGTTTTGCTCAGGTTGAGTAATAACTGGACATTACAGTTTTCTACAGATGAAAAGGCTTCCTGTGTGATCTTGTGAAGTTCAGGTATAGTTGCTGAACAGATGAGGGTGGAATCGTCTGCATACTGTATAAGAGAAGCATGCTTGGTGGCTGCGAATAGATCATTGGTGAATAGTGAGAATAGTAGGGGACCAAGGATGGAGGCTTGGGAAACACCAAGAGTTACAGGAAGTCGAGGAGATAGTTAGTTAGATAGCTGTGAAACCAATCAGTAGCTGATTGGGAAAAGGATAGGTTAGTGAGAACAGAGATTAGAAGTTTGTGTGAGACCATGCCAAAAGCCTTGGATAGATCCAGAAATATAGCAAAGGAGAATAGGCTATTATTTTTATGATTAAGGATAGCATTAGTGAAAGAGAACAAGGTAGTAGTAGTGCTGTGGTATGGCCTGAAGCCATGCTGGGTGCTGGAGAGGAGGTTATTAGGTAACAGGTAATTTAAGACTTGAGAATGGATGCATTGTGCCCTGATGGGAGACTAGTAATTTAAAGATGGCTCCATAAACAGCATGAATCTAATATATATTTAGTATTGGGGGTGGGGGGTAGCAAAAAGGATGTGAACCAGGCGCAATGCAAAAAAAAAACAGCGAAACCAGAGAGGCAAGCAGTGGAAAACTATGAGTGAAGGCCTCAGAGGGAGTGTGTAGTAATACAAACTCTACTTGTAAAGTGAAGGAGAGAAGAGACAGCAAAGTTTATTAAGGTTGGGAGTGTCTTCACATTGATTTGCTTATTTGTAGCCAGTTTATGCACAGATTAGAGTAAGAAGATACATTAGCAATGAAGGAGAATGTATAGAGATGCAAATAAACAGGTGGGGCTCAAGTGATACAAAACTAAGGCAAACAGCACTGAAAGGGCTGTTTGAGGGTTAAGTTTTAATCACAGAGAATAGGAAGGACCTGAATTAAGTGTATACTGTCTAGTGGACAGTTATGATTACTACACAAGCTGGGGGGGGGGGGACAAGACTCAAACAGTCAGCGTTATTATCACACTGAGAACTACTAAGTAACGCAGCTAATGTTAAAGCTTCACTATCATAACACATACGTGTAGAATGCCTGGGTGGACTGACCCTCCTCTTCAGGCCCAAAGGGTATATCCTTGGTTTAGTTTTGCAGCACTGATTTCTTCCTAGACTGTATGGGTGGGGTGGTAGCCATGGACTGCAGAGTTGCCCAAGTATGCTGTGAAGAGAGAGAAAAAGAGAGGGTGAAGCTAGTAGAATGAGACAAAGATAGATTAAAGGATGTAATGAGGAGATAGGAGGCTGTTAAAAGATACATGCCTGAGGATAGAGTGGACAGAGCAGGAGAGAAACAATAGATAGCAGGAGAAAAGATGCTACTGCAACAGTTTGAGAGTACATCAATACTAATACATCACAGTGTCATAACTTTGTTTGGAAACAAGTTAATAAATCATGCACAATACATTAGCAGTCAATTATCCTATGCATACAAGAATACGTAAAATGAGCACTTAACAGTACACTTGAATCAGTAGCACAGATACAATGCAGTGCTAAATCAGTAAACACTGTTTCTAACACCAACATCGTCAATTAGATTTAACTTACATTTATAACAGCAATTTTAGTACAGTATAGTAGCATAGAGACATATATTGACTGTACTCATACATTTCAACTGTCCAGATTTTCACAGAATACCCAGATTTTTGCCTCATACTTTTGGCCTGTTCCTCATAACATTTTTAGTTTTCTGGACTTTTGTGGCAAATCAGTGAGGATCAAATTCACTAAATAATAACATGCATTTGATTTTCAGACTTCATATCCTTCAGAAAACGCATGGTAACACAATACCTTTTTATTATAGCAACCTTCTAAGTTTATAAGAGCAATATTTAAAAATTTGTCCCTACTTTTGGGGCTTTGTCCCCTTCATTATTTTTGTCTTTGTCTAGACTTTTTCTGCCAAGAGGTTGAGAGCTATGACTGTACTTGTCATCCAAGCCTTCTACAATTCTTGTAGACAAAATAGCAAAAGATAGTCTAAGAAGTCTGAAGGTGCATAGTTTTGATCTAGCTTCTATAACTTGGTTTATCAATAACTGAGATTAGAATACAAAAAATTATCTGACACAGCAAATTGGCTTCACTCTGTATCACTCTGGGTATTGACTGTATGTGCAAAAGGAAGCTTTTGTTGCTTCAAAACTATAACCATTCTGCTTACTATTCATGTTGCCTCTGGCTTTTTAACAGTTACATAAAAATTTCCATTCTTTTAAGCTATTGCTCTGTTATGCTCCTTTTGGTGTCATAGACACAGGCACCGCATATCAGATTTGTTATTCAGCTGGCAAACAATCCAGATCAGTAAATTAATTACCATAGTTTTACAAAATAACATCCCTTTCATTGCTTGCCGTAGTTTTGCTATTGATCTGCTTTGGTTGCTGCTTTTATTTTCTTGTTTAGCTCTCAGTGCAGTGGGAAAAAAAACAAATTCTTCAATATTTGCTGTGAGTTTAAATTACTAGATCAGCCATGAAAAACCTTCAAATTGTCACCAACACAAATGTGTGAACTCTTGCATGTTTTTATACTATGACTACATTTAACCATGTCAAGTTTCTCATCTGCTTAAAGATACAGTATATTTAGTTATTCCATTGCATTATCGAAAGATACAGCTTGAAAAAGAATGTTTTTCTTCATTCGTATCAACACTATCTGCTCGAGAGGCTTTACTTTGTGTTCTGAATATATCAGTTAATTGTATGTTGATTATGCACACTGCCTTGTGTTTTCAGTGTTTGAAATGTAGACCAGCTGCATTTACAGTCTGCCCCATTATTAAACTTATAGTTAACAGATCACCATTAAGTGTTTCTGTTTAGCTATGTCTCTTATTGCCCTGCATTTTCTGCATTTGCATAAAATCCAGAAACATTTTAGCATTCTTATTTTTAATATGCAAATTCTGTGTAAAATGTCTGTCTCATTTCTTACAAATTCTTGTAAAATTATTCTTGCTGCCACATGCCTGTAGTTTTGATTAAATATTATACCCTTTCTTTTTTGCAGTAAAATATAATTACTGAGGCTTTAATTTCAACAGTTTGCCTTCCTTCATCTGCATCATGGATACCTCATAGTTTTCTATGTCATTGTTCCTGTTATAAATATGCTTTTATGCCTCATTTTAAGTTTCTGTTCTTAAGACATTTTTTAAACATATACACTTGCATTTTCTGTTTAAGCTCTTTTAATTGCATACCCATAATTTTACTCCTTCTGCATTAATAGACAGACATCCATCCATGCATCCATTCTTCCATCCATCCATCCATCTGCCCATCTAGCAATCCAGCCATCCATTTTCTGATAGCTGTTTATTCTTTGAAAGGATTCCATGGATAAGGGAGCTACACCAGCAGCCAGAAGGTACAAGGGACCAAAATCTGTTCTGGACAGGACATCAGTCTGTCACAGAATGATCACACTCACTTGCACTATAGGCACACACACCTGTGGGGAGTTTAGACAATGGTAGTTCACTTATGCACATATTTGGGTGAGAGGAAACTGAAGAATCTGGAAAAAACACACAGATGCAGAGAGGATATGCAGACTCTACACAGAAGGCCCCATAGCTCAATGTTACCATGAAGAGGAAGCACTACTCACTGTGTCAATCTGCTGCTCATACATTCAGTTATTTATCTAATGTCAGTTTTGATTCAGCAGTCTGAAACCTACTTGTTCATTTCTAATTATAAGGATATGTATCTCTGATCAGTGAATCATGCAGCTCACCAAATCCAATCTGTCTAGAGATTCTTCATTTCTGTCTTCCACTCAACAGTTCATTACGTTATACCTAACTTGACAAATCTCCAGGCACCTTGCCATTGTAGGTTAATGCTTGAGTAAATGAAGAGGGCCATTTCCATTATGAAAAGAATACATCAAATCATATAAAAATCTATGTTTTGATTGTAATGATATCTTGACATCCAATATATATATATATATATATATATATATATATATATATATATATATATATATATATATATATATATATATATATATATATAGAGAGATATAGATATCATAGATAGATTTATATATGGAGAATACATCAAACCAGTGTCTACAAAAGACACACGCACACACACACACACACACACACACACACACACACACACACACACACACACACACACACACACACACACACACACACACACACACACACACACACACACACACACACACACACACACACACACACACACACACACATTTTTATATGCTAACAGGCATCAATAAATGTGCCCAGCACATTTTTTAAGTTGTCTGTCCCACTTAAGTATTTAAAGAAAACAGAATGTTAGAATTGTATACTGGACAGATCGAAGACAGATTAACTTTCCCCATGCCTTGCTAGCAATACTGGAAGCATTTATAAATCACAAATGGATTATGTGGCTAACCTGCTATTTCCTGTGGCATTTCAGGCTTTTTGACTTGTATTGCAAGTTCTAGATTAGTTCATATTTCATCTGTAGCAGTGGGTAGGTTCATAAAGTGCTCATAGTCAGTATTACCAGCTGTTTATAAATAGCTTAGCTTTTGGAACTTGCTCTCTATGTGTCTGTATGCTAAGAAATATTCACAGGCTCTGAAGCTGAATTATGACAGCAAAAAAAAAAAATGATGAAAAGTGATATGAGGAATGGGCAGACATGAAATACTCAGACATAGATGTCCACTAAGCTTGTTCCAATAATAAACACCCACATGAGTTTAAAATTATATAAGCCTACTCCATTTCCAGAAACTGAGTGAATTTTGAAAAAAAAAAAAAAAAGACAGAGGGACAGATAAGTTAAAACATGTACTGTCTGGCTATGCTTTTGATTTATTCACTTTCACTTTGACTGCGTTCACAGATCTTCCTAGAAATAAGCACTGACTATTTAACCATCACATTCTTTTAAAATGCAGAATGTAAAGATGTACTATGTAAAACACATAACTGAAATGACAAAAAGTATTAACAATAATAACAACCAAGGCTAAATCAGTAATAGATGCCTGAATAGAAAAAAAAAGAATAATTGCAACTAGTGTGTGATCCCCCCCCCCCGACACACAAACACATGCTACTTTGTGCAACATGACAACCTTTGCGCCTTCCATTCCCATGGAACCATGTCATTATCCAAAAAGAGGCTATGCATTTTTTTTTAAACTGGCCAATCCAGTATCAATGTCAGGTAATTTTTTTATGAGTTTATATATGTACACTAAATTCACTAATTGTTAAATCTAATCAGTAGCAATGTGAAAAGCAGTGACCCTGTTTCATGAGGTTATTGAAGTGTCGAAGGCCTGAGGTGCAGTGAGATACCGAAATTATTATATACTTTTCAAGGCTGCGCTGTTTTCATACATGACACCAAATATGTATCAGTACACTTGGAGCGGTAATTGTTTCAAAAGAGAAAATGCTATTTCCAAAGATGCGGTGACCATAGAACTGATTTATAAAAAAATGTTGTGAAATGTGTAGGACACAGCTGCCTGCATGGGAAGTATGGTGGACATTGCTGCTCCCCCTCCAAAAAAAAAAAAAAAAATAGAAACAAGAAGAAAATACTGCTTTACTTTTTTTTATTCTTAATTAACTCCTTTTTTGCAAATCTGATTTTGCATTGATTTGATTTTAGGCAACTTAGTGCTGGCAAAGATCACTTGTCTACCCAACACACTTCATCTACTGTCAACAACTTTTACCACATGTTCATGTTCCTCCTTCATGAGCTTCTCAGTTACCTGAGGTCTAACTACAGAGCCACAACTGCATTCTAACTCTCCTTCCAATCCTATCTCAGGGATTGAACCTCAACAGCACAGCAAGGGCATTATTTTCATATTAGCCCCTGTAACTCTGACCTCTTCAAATAAACTGTGCTGGACAAGGATTATATCTTGTTGGAAGTCTCATATTATTCACAGACAGGCAGTTAACCAAACTTCTTCTATTTCCAAGCTTGTTTTATCTCTCTCTCTTTACCTACTCTGTTGACATTGTAAAAGAAGAAGATGAGAGCAAGACGTATCCAGAGTTCCAGCTATTTTAACATTCAAAGAATGTCAGTATTATGTAATATGCCAACTTTGATAGGATAGTTCTGAGCTTAGAAATTGCTCTAAGGAAAATCTGCTGCTTCTTGACAGATTTAATTTGGAGATGTTTTCATACCCAGAATGTCTTTTTATATTTACACTCTGAACTGAGTTGGCTATCTATTTATTCAGCAGATTTGACAGTGCTGCATAGCAAAATATAACCTGCCTCAATAATGCCAGTCCGATCTGCTGGCATTACAACTTCCTGAAGATGTAGAAGTTTAATTCTGTTTTGTGAATGCATTAGCCTATAGATGTCAAGGAGGATTAAAAGACTCCAAAGAAGTCTACAAAAGTAGGAGAGTTGTAGTTTGGTCCATACACACATACCCTGTTCTTAATGGATGAGTTTATGTTTTAAAATGTCTTCCTTTCAGATCAATTGTCCAGCAGTCCATAATTTATAATGATGCTTTCCTACATATGGTGACCCTAAACATTGATGCTTTGTGCATGCTGAATAACCTTCCCTAAAATGTTTTTTTAAGGATTTGAATGTGTTTTCTATCCACTTTGCACACCAGAAGACACATTGCTACACCACTGCATTTAATTAACTAGTGTTTTTTTAACTTTCTGCTTACTGGGTGAGTTGAATCCTGCATTTAATTATAGAAATGATAGCATTTGCTAGAAGAATGTGTAAGATAGAATGACTAAAATACAGCACAAGTGATCATTACAAATGGTACTTTTATGTGTTAGAATGAAGCTGTGTACAGACCACATTGCTTAGGAATGAGTGAAGCCAGTGAAGCATCAGACAACACTGATTAAACTTCAGTGAGTGACAGTTGGCACAACTCTGAATGAAGTTATCATCAACAATTCCTCTTTTTCGAATTTTCTACATGGGGGTGAGGAGTCATCTTGAGTGTCGCCATCCCTCTCGATTAAATGCCTCTCTCCTACCTTCTTCGACAGCCATGCCTGACTGTCACAGGTCTTCTCATACACAAGCCATCCATTTCTTTGCTGGATCCCTTCATTTCCAGTTGCCTTTTTCACGTCTGTCCCAGAAGTTCTTCACCAGATTGTATTCTGCTTTTCTGTAATCTGTTCTCTTTTTCCTTCTCTGTAGTTGAAGCTATTCTGATGTTGTCATTTCTGCAGTCCCACAATGTGCATCCCACTACCCATCTCAGACACTTCATCTCAATCACGTCTAGCATCTTCAACTGCTCTGTCGTTACTGTCCAGGTTTCTGTACCATGCAGTAGTACTGGTTGCACCACTGTTTTGCATACCTTACTTTTCAGCTTCTTTGACATTCATCCATCATACACTACACCTGACACTCTGTGCCAGCAACCTGCAGCTCCTCTGATTCTAGATTTGATCTCCTTATTCAAATTTCCCTTCTCCTCAGCCACCCCTCCCAGATACCTTAAGCTGTTAACTAGTTCCACTATTTTCCCTTCTATCTCAGTTCTCAGCTTCTTCAGATTTATCCTGTTTGCTGCCATTACAGCTGCCTTATCTGTACTTAGTTTCATCTCATGTGCCTTTTTGATTCCGTTCCCCAATCCTTTGCTGAAGTTCTTGCTCAAAGTATGCCTGTAATGCCACATCATCTGCATACAGCAATTTTGTTGATCTGTCCCTTCTGAGCTATTTACTAATGTAGTCTGTCATCATTTTGAACAACAGTGGGCTCAGAGCTGAACCCTGATCTGCATCCACTCCCACTGGGAACCCCTCTGTGAGACTGCATATTATTTGTACATGAACCACTGGGTCATTGTACATAACCTGCATTAATTATAATAATGTTTCTCAGAATTTGAACCACTGCAGGACTGTACATATCAACTTTCAAGGACCTTGTCATATGCTTTGTCCAGGTCTAGGAATGTCCAGTTGGACTCTTCCTCATCTATAGCTTCTTATCAACTATCTGTTTCACTGCAAGCAGTGGGTCAGTTGTGCTGCATCCTAATCTGAATCTGAACTGCTCATCTCCCATATTAATTTCTACTATTCAAGTATTTGTTTACCAATTACTCTCTCCGGAACTTTCATGCAGTGAGGCTGTAGTTTAATACCTCTGTACTGCTCACAGTTGTGAATGTCCCCCTTTTTTAAACTGCACCAGTATGCTTATTTTCCAGTCTTCTGTGATACACCTTTCTCTCCATACTGCTATGAGTTTCCTTAGTTCACATTTCTCATCTATCTCACCCAACATCTTGATCATATCTGGTGTGACCTTATCTGAGCCTGCTGCTTTTCATGACTTCATTTTCCTTAGTACTGTTCTTACTTCATCCAGGGTGCTTTCCTCTTTGGCAGCTGTACCACCTCCTCAGCCCACTCTGTTCACCCTTGCCAAGATTAGACTCACTCTGTTACCTACCCTACCCATCCCAACTTCACCCAAATGTATATCATCTTATCCCTACCCACTACAACGCAACAACCAACCAAATTCACTGAGACATCCAACTGGTCTAACTCTTAAACTTGCAAACTCATATCACATGCCCAGCTAGCTCACTTCTCCCAATTTAATCAAAGAACTCCAAAAAAACAACATATAACTTCTGCCCAGATAACTTTATATGTTGTAACTTATGTATAATATGCTAGTCCTCCAGTCTACTCTTACAGTTATAATAAGCATACTCATCATTGCCACATTCTACAATACTCCCCTTCTCCTTCCCCCATCATTCTGTTTTTCCCAACTATATACTCCTAGTCAGCAAACAACCACCCACTAACTACAAAATTGTACACAGTCTTTACCAATTAGAAACACAGGCCCTCTTTAATTACAGTTACATCAAAGGGAACTACCACATCCATATATCAGTATCAGATCAAAGAGTGCAATATAAAAAATGTAACAACTTCTCTCACCACATTTCCAATCTCCCACTCTGTGAAGACATCTACCTGAGCCCTGGACCAACCCTTTAAATCAACCAAACCCCAACTAACCCATCAGCTCCCACCATTACCAACACACAACCCACTAATCCTAACCACAACCTGCTATTAATGCACAGAAACTTCAGAAGAATCTCCAACAAAATTCCAGATATCCATGGATGCATTGCAGCATACAACCCAGACATTCTAATCCTCACTCAAACTTGGCTAAAATGAATCACTAAAGATGAAGAAATCCTTCCTCCAGGATATAATAAGAAATGATGGAGTACTCACAAAAGCTGGAGGGGTAGCAATGCTTTTTAAACATACTAAACATCACCGGATACCCACTTAGTCATCCCAACTATCTCAGCACAGAAATATCTAGTTCCCTCCTACACCTGACCAAGGACAAAACTATTTGCATTGTTGCCTTACATATATATATATATATATATATATATATATATATATATATATATATATATATATATATATATATATATGTGTGTGTACATACATATATTCTCCTAGGCGACAGCATTCCCATTCTCGAAGATATCCTTCAATGGTTTTCCACTACTGTAAACAAAGAAACTATTGTACTTAGGAATGTGAATATAGACCATTTACTTGTAAACAGTGACTCCCCTACCCTCTCCATTAACCTATCCAATTTCACTCAAGTAATCTCCTCACCCACTAGAATTGAGAAACACAGCAGAAGGCACTCAGTACTACACACGATCCTTATGGCCTCATCCTCAGATATAAACACCTTTGGCTGTTTCCCAGGTGACATCAGTGACCATCTTTCCCCATTTATCACAAGACAAAGTAATCACACCAACAATCATACAGTATTAAAACAAGTACATAGACTCTCATCTTTTAACAAATGCACTTTTATAAACTAGCTCTCCAAATGCAGTTGGAATACCCTAAAAAAACTACCACTAGAAGATGCTGTTAAACATTTCAGTAACACATTCCTTAACAAACATGCATTGTCTCCCATAAGAACAAAATAATCAGAAGCAACCCTGCTCCACGGCTCAGTAAAGAAAAGAAACAGCTCATGCTAAATAGAGACAAAGCCTGGAAGGCATGGAATAAAGACAGAACACAACAAAAGTAGTACATTTTTAGACAACTTAGAAATCAATGTAAACAACAGGTCAAACTAGAGAAAACTGCATTTTGTAACTTACTCCAAGGCAAACATCTCCACAGTCCCAAGCAATTCTGGACAACCATAAAAAAAAAAAACTATTATGTCCAGTTAAACCACCACCCCATCTCCTATTACAAACAATGACACAGAACCCATAGCCACCCTGTTCAGCACACTTCAGTTTGTCTTCTCTATTCTAGAATGTAATCCACCCTCCCATCACTCTTCCCCTTCCATCAATATTCACAATACCCCTCTGTTTTCTTTCCACCAAATAACTACCTCTGCTATCAAAAAGTAACTTCAAAAACTGACATTTTCTGCATGAGCTGCCTTTCAAACTTGCTCCAAAATACTTTAAGTTAGCTCCAGATGTCCTGATACCTCCCATGTCAAATAATCATAAATATATATATCACAGAAAACTATGTACCCACTATCTGGAAAAAAACTCAAATATTATACCACTTCACATAGGTGGATCAGCCATACACCTCTCCAACTATCTCCCCATTGCAATACTCTCCACTGACAAAACTCTTAGAAAGATGTCTATACTCCCAACTCCTAACCCATCTCATAAACAACAAACAGCTCTCCACCACACAACATGGCTTTTGACTACACTATAGTACAAAATCTCTGCTTAGTTTCTCAGAAGCCATAAATATCTACAGAAACAATGGTAACCTAATATCTTTCCTGTTCCTGGATCTGTCAAAAGCAACTGACATAATATGCCACCAAATCAATGAACTATCTTCCCTATCACTATCTCATTCAGCTCTTAAATGGTTCTGTAGCTCTCTCTCCAACAGACAACAGGCCCTATCCCCTTCCTCTCTGTTTCCATCATTGTACCACAAGGGTCAGTTCTAGACCTAGTCCTGTCCAGTATATTTTCACAAACAACCTGCACAAAGCTCATGCTTTGGGTTTAATTTAATTTAATTTTTTTGGACAAGTGGTTATTGCCTGGAGTTCGCAGTCACAGTCGGTGTACCGGGACTTCAGTTTTCTGATGTTGTTGGTCTTCTTGTCTCAGGATTGTGAAAGTCGGTGTTGTGGTATTTTGGTCTTCAGAAGTAGACCCATATATACATGTATATATATAGAGACAGACATATATATATATATATATATATATATATATATATATATATATATATATATATATATTGGGTGTTAAGCTATCATTGCAATTAGAACACAGACTTTTATAGACAATATTTTGATGCATTCTTTTCATAATGGAAATGGCCAGCTTCATTTTCTCAAGTGTTAATCTACAGTTGTAGAGTGCCTGGAGATTTGGTAAACTCAGTATAAACTAATAAACTACTGAATGGAATAGACAAATGAAGAATTACTCAGCAGGACTGTGGATTTCATGAGTTGCATGATTGGCTGATCAGAGAAATCTCTCTGTCATTAGAAATGAATAAGCAAGTTGCAGACTGCTAACAAAACTGTACATATTTGGCATAATGGTTAAGGCATTTACCTCACAAACATGAGGTACAGAGTTTGCTTCTCATGTTGGGTTAATGGCTAAGCTTAAAATGGCACTTCAGGGCAGTTAGCTTAGTATTCACCTATAAACCTCTTATGATAAAGAACCAGATGTATAAGGAGCTGAATGATACAGTCAGTAGTGCTTTCTCTTTATGGCAACATTGAGATGATGAGCCTTCTGTGTACAGTCTGCATATACTCTCTGCATCTGTGTTCTTTTTATTGATGCTCCAGTTTCCTCTCACCAATTGTCTAAACTCCCCATAGGTGTATGTGCCTATAGTGCAAGGGTCTAGCCTCCCTTATCCATGCAACCCTGTAAAAGAATAAAGTGCTATTAGAAAATGGATGGATGAATTGTTTAATGGATGGATGGATAGAGAAGGGGGTGAATGGATGGATGGCTGGATGAAAAGAATGAATGGATGTATAAAAGGATGGATCAATGAATGTGTGCTTGTGTTTATGCAGAAAGAGTAAAAGTATGGGTATACAATTAAAAGAGCTTACACAGAGAATGCAAGTGTGTACATTTTAAACTAAGAACAAAATCAGGTGTAAAGGCAAAATGCATGCTTATAAGAGGAACAGTGACATAAAAACCCATGAGGTATCTAAGATGGTCCCTGGAAAAGGCACACTGTCAAAATGAAAGCCTCAGTCATGATATTTCCATTGCAAAAAAAGAAAGTACATAATATTTAGTCAAAATTACAGGCAAGTAGTGGCAAGAACCATTTTGCAAAAATGTATAAGAAGTGAAACAAATCTCTTGCACAAAATTTGCATATTAAAAAAAATAACAAAATGTTTATGGACATTATATAAATGCAGAAAATGCAGAACAGTGTGAGAAGTAGCTATGTAGAAACACTTAATGGCAGATCTGTTGACTCTGTACTTAATAATGGAGTGGACTGTAAATGTAGCCAGTCTATATTTAAAATGTTGAAAATACAAGGTAATGTACATAATCAATGTGTACTTGACTGATATATTCAGGACACAAAGTAAAGCCTCTGGATCAGATATTGTTAATATGAATGTACAAAAACAGTTTTTTCAAGTTCTTTTCTTACCTGTATCTTTGAATAATGCAATGAAATAACTGAATATACTGTATCATTAAGCAAGTGAGAGTGGCTGCAGTGGAGTAGTAGTTAGCATTGTCACCTCACAGCAAGATGTTCTCTCTTTCAATTCTCGGCTGGAGTACCCTCTGTGCACAGTCTGCATGTTCTCCCTGTAGCTGAGTGAATCTTTAAAGACATGTAGGTGGGTGTGTATGCATGTGCCTTCTGTGAAGGTTGGGTGCTGGGCTGCTGACTTGGCACTGTAAAAAACACTACTGTCAATCAATCTGCAGACTGGGGATCCACTGTAGTGACCCCTAACTGGGAAAAGCTGAAAGACATTTTATTAAGCAAGTGAGAACCATTCACATGGTTAACAGTATTCGTAGTGTGAAAATACAAAAGGTTTCACACATCTGTGGTGGAGACACTTTGAAAATGTTCAGGGCTGTTCTAGTAACTGAAAAAAACTGTCTGCAAATACTGACTTGTTTGTGTTTTAAACTGCACTGGGAGCTAATCAAGCTCACAAAAGAAGCAACCAAAGCACAGCTTCAGAAAGACATTAAAGTGATAATATTTTGCAAAAGTATGGTCATTAATTTACTGGTTTGGACTGTTTCTCAGGTGAATAACACATCTACTGATGAGGTACCCGTGTCCTTGGCCCTAAGGAACAAAACAGATCAATAACTTAAAAAATGTAAAATTCTGTGTTACTGTAAAAATGCCACAAGCAACCTGAATAGATAACGGAACTGTTACAGCTGTGAAGCAACAAAAGCTTACTTTTGCACACACGGTTAATATCCAATCAATGAGATACAGAGTAAGGCCTGTCGTTTGCTGACAGATAAAAAGCCAAGAGGAAAAGCCAGCAGTCCCCAGTGCCAGATAATTTCCTGTATTCTAAACACATTTTTGATAAAAGAAGTTGTATAAAGCTAGATCAAAGTTATATACCTTCAGTTTCTTATACTACCCTTTTCTATTTTGTCTATAATAAATTTATTTTAGGAGAACTGTGACAAGAATTGTAGAAGGCTTTGGATGACATATACAGTCAATATACATGATTATCTGTTGCTGTGGGTGAGACTAAACACAAGCATGATTCCAGGCTGATTGACTTGTTGAGCAGACTGAGGCAGTACAGTTTGAAATTAAATAGGATTTCATGCCAGATCTGTTGTTCTTTGAGACAAGTTGTTTTCTTTCCATTTAATTCCAAAGTTTGTTGGAGATTTAAAGGCAGTAAATATATTACTCGAATAGCAAAGTGACCTAATTAAAGAGAATGCTTTCCTTTCTTCCCAGGGTGAAAGGCTGAAAAATTCTCATTTGACTGCCACAGTTAAAAGAGGTGTCCTTACTCTGCCTTTTGCAGCATATGTTCCTTATTTACAAAGTTTAACAACTCAAAGATTATCTGCTACGAAGACTCCCATCTGGGTATAGAGGTCATAAGGCTGCATACTTTTGTAGAGTATGCAATGATTCCTCTGGGCTTAGCTTCAGAGTTTCCATTAAGCAGTCTTCTAAAAACAGGTACATATGGCTGTCTTGAGTTTCTTTTAACCCTATCAGTCTGTGCTTATTATATTAATGATTATTCTCTGTATCCTGCAGCTTTTTTTCTAGATGATATTAACTTTCATTGGTGTCTTCTGACTTGCATCATGGAGTGCTTGATATGCTTTGCTTTCAAGTTTAGTGTTGTGTTCTTACAACATGTGCCTCAACTGCCTATTGATGGGTTGCATTTTCACTTTTAATTACAGCTGTATGATCCAGGGCATTTGAGTACCAGGGCTGTAAGATTATCTATCTTCTCACTGAAAGCTGCTATCTGTGGTAGACCTTATGACTACCTCACACTGTGAAAGTCTGTCATCTTAACCCTGCTACTACTTTCTTGCATTGAAGATATATTCAAAGCCACTGCTTAGATTCTTCATTTTTGTTTTATTTTTTTCCCCTCTGACCTCGTAATACCAGCCTGACACCTAGTGCCCAATGTCCACACTGGGTCCACCAGCCATGCCCTTACCTCCCTAGAATACTTTATTTGCTGGAGCCAGTCATGAATCCTAAGCGTGTCCTGTGAGTTAACCCATCTATGCTTCCATTCATCAACCATGTCTGAAGGCAATGTCCCTCTTTGAACCACGCCTCCTCTTAGGGATCATCATCAGCAAGCAATCTTCCTCCCAAGATGGGTGCACCCATCCCAACTTGCCACTCTATCAGTCGCACAAGATGCTAATTGAACCTGGATCTGCTAGGACACAGTCAGGGCCTTAGTCCTCTCTGCCACCAGAGCAGCTGAGTCTTTACTTCTTAATGACTTTTCTGATCATACAGATGGAGTCAGCACTAAAAGCAGATGAAAGATTCTAGATTTTTAATAAGTTAGTCATCCTTAGTTGTGTGATGAAATCATTGATCTTTAGCACTGCCCCCACACATGTCCATTTAGCATGGATGCTGCCCTACTGACCCTGTTAACAACTGAGGTTTTATTCTTTACTTGTTTGTTATCATCTGTTGGATCACTTCATTGTTTCACTGACAATGTAATACTGTAGCACAAAATTGCATTTTTCTTTCATGTCATTTTAGATATTCGTGTTTTATATTGCTTACAGTATAATAACTATTATTTGCTAACTGCAGTTTTTCACTGTAAATTTCAAATAGGTTCTCATACAATTGTGGTCAAAAGTTGTCCATAAACCAGTCTATCTGACTGCTGAAAAATTAAGGTTTACTTATGTTCTATATGTGCTTTACCCACTTACAGAGGGAAGAAAGCTCCACAAATGCCATACTCAATGTGAAGATGGCATGTGATTCAAATCCCAAGAAAACAGTATATATTAATACAAGGTATATAGTTTTCCTGAGTACAATTTTCCAGTCATATGACGTGCAATACAAAATACAAGATGTATACAGTGTACACTATATTCCTTATAAGTCTTATTTGGATCCCTCATAACTCTCATTCATCATTATTTACACTGGATAGTCATCAAACAAACTTTTTTTTGGAAAATAAAAGATTGACTTTTCTTGTAAAAGTCTTGCTTACAGAACCTGTTAGATGAGTATAAAGGCAATCTGAATTATGTTGAGTAACTGATTTAACTTCCTAAATGGGGTCTGCTGAACTGTATAGCTGGTTCTAAAAGTCAGAATGTTTCTGGCTGGGAAGAGGTCTGACGAATTTTGAACACTGGAGTCTTATTCTATATGCATCCAAATGTTTCAGATTTGCTTTGCTTTCCTTAAGCATGACATGAAAGTAATTTCTGAATGTCATATTGTTAGCTCCCCTCAAGTACATGTCCTAAATTCTAATTCATCAGATAGATGTTATGGCTAAATACATTTTCTCTAATATTGTTAATCATAGAAATCTTAGGAAAATTCAAGGCAATTTAGTCTTGCAATCATATGCCTTGCTGATATATACCCTTAAACTATATGTCCCCTCTTGAGCATGGCTAAGCCAGTCAGGTTTGAGGTAATATTATGAATATCCATGTAAAGATCTAGGTCCCATTTGAAGGGAGAGTCTATACTAGAGGTAGGCAGGATGTTGAGTAATGAACCTGTCTCTCCACATTACTTTATGAATCTGCTGCTAATGATTTACATCCCTCATTCTGGTATATGTGGAACTGTTTGACTTATGAAGATGCAAGACACCCAGGACAACTGAGCCTCTAATGGAATGGAAAGCAAGGCATAAACCTCCTCTGGGGAGCCTATATGACACTGAATAAAGGGACAGTACTTCTAGTCTTTTCTGGTAGCTTAGGGTTTTAAAGCTAGTTATCATCTTAGTTAGGAACCTCAGAAGTCTATATGATTATTTAATAAGTCTAGAGAATAACATCCCAAAGGGGGGTAATAACTGGTCTAATTAATGACAGACATAAGGGGACAATGACCTTTTTAGACCTGAAGGATATTCCTTTGGCAATTAGCTGCACTAACTAGAAGGATTTCTTGTATAGTGTTGTTGTCTGATGATCAAAGGAGAGAATTATCAACCCAAATTCCAAGATCTCCGAAACATTCCAAATTTTATGTGGGGTATTATCTATGCTGTATGCTGGGGTGGACATTGTCTGCCAAGTTTGACAATGTTGCACTTTTTAGCAGCTAGTTTAAGCCTATTTTCAGTATGCTGGATATTTAGAAGTATAAGCTCTTGCTGGAAAGCTTGAGTATCAGATTAGGATTTGATAATGACTCCCAGATTGCAACCATCCGCAAATTTAATTATCCAGAGATCTTGATTCTTTACACTAGAGAGAGAAAAAGTGAATAGTGAATAAAACAGGTCCCAACACTGAGTTCTTTGGCACACCACTGGTTACCTTCATACTATCTGATGCTGCGCCTGCAATCATACCTCTCAACCTCTTAGGGAAAAAATGTAGGCAAAGCCTAAAATAATGGGGGTGACAAAGGTCTAAAAATAAGAACACATTTTAAATATTGCTCTTATCAACTTAGAAAGTTGCTAAAAGAACAGTAGATTTTGTCTTTTAACCAGCTGGCTGTCCATCTTACCAGATAGGGATCTACCTGTAATTCATTGTTTACTAACTATGCTACCATGAGGGATGGTGTCAAATATTATGGACTGATCAAGGAACTCTGAGTCGACTGCATGACCATAGTTGACAGCTTGTGTTACTGTTTCAAAGAGGTTTGCCAGGTTCATTAGACTTAACCTACCATTTATATATCTGTTCTGTTGTGAGTCTAGCCTGATAAGATTTTTAATGTCAAAGTTTATCAGGTCACTTATAAAAATGTTTTGTGCAATTGCAAATGAGACTTGTCAGGCTGATGTATGTATAATTTTCGGAGTCCATGGTGAGTCCACCTTTATGGAGGGGCATCACCAGTGCTCTGCATCATACCTGTGGGACAAAGTCCATTGCTACACCCTGGTTAAATAGTTTAAGGAGTGGTCCTGCCAGGGCACGTTTGGTCATGTTTGTTAAAGAGCCTGGTATATTATCTGGAGGAAGTGTTTTGGTCTTGGACAGCACCGTCACTACATGTTCTTTAGTGATGACAGGGCTGAGACATTCAGGAGGGGTTTGAATAGCTGTCTCGAGAGTATAATTTGTTTTCCAGTATATTGGCAATGTCCACTTGGTTAGCATAGGTGGTGTCATTTTGTATGACTTCAGTGCAGTATTGGGTGATGTTTCTTAGTTTTCTGATATATCTAAAGAACGATTTGGGGTTTCAGATGCTAACCTAAGTTTATGAGCTGCTTTAGCGGACTTAATAGTATTTTTCATTTTTTTTAGTCAAATTACTGATATTTTCCTTTGATCTGCTGAATACTTTAATGAACTTTATCCTTTTATTGGAATTTTAATTGTCAGTGGACCACCCATTTGCTTTTATATTTCACATATTTTGATCTGGATGAAACTACCAGTTTTATATATTTTCCTAAGTGAATATTAAAGTTATCTGTTAAGTTACTTGTTATGACAATATCTGGGGAGATGCTGCTATAAGTGAATTTGAAGACAATATTATTGAATTTGATGAGATTTATATGTTTGAAATCCCTGAATTCTGATATGTTGATTTCAGTTGATTTACAGATTTTGAAGGATAAGGTTACTGGCTTATGATATGACTTAACCATGTAAGGAGAAAAAAAAAGAAGATGTGTTCATTACGATGTTATAAATATAAGTAATAAGTGAATAATATTTTTCCCTCTTTTGGGATAGTAACAATCTGATCCAAGGAGTTTTTATTGATTAGATCCCCAAATATTGGGACATATTTTACTTTGAGGTATAGATATTCCAATTTATTGAGGAGTAGTTAAAGTTTCCTCTATGGATGGAAGTTTTGCTTATGTGGAGTAGTTCAAATGCATTTAGGAAACTTACATGTATCTCAGGGCCATGGAGGGCATCTTGCAGTTAATTAACTGATAGCTAGTCCTGTTTAATGTGATTTAGAGTCCTGTAAGTTCTGTTTCTGTGTCTTTGCTATTTGTCTGGATGAGGTATCACCATTATCATAGACATGCCACTGCAGTTCCCATCGAGTCTGAAGGCATGGTAGGCACAGACTCCATGTATGGAGGCAGTGCTTTCTAGACATATAAACCAAGTTTCAGTGTTATACAGAAATAAATGCATTCCAAATGCAGGAGAACCTCAAGATCAGGCATCTTGTTAAGACGTTTGTCATAGAACAGGGCCACCTTAAAGTGATCCTGCTCAGATTTTTTATATAGTAGCTAAGCTGTAATATTCAGCAGATAGACTCTGCCTAAAATGGCACCATGGTAACAGCAAAGGCTTCAGCCAGTATTCAGAAGATTTTGATGCAGACCATCCTTTGCAAAAAAGTAGGGTTGCCAAGCATCGTTTTCCATGCTGACACATACAGGATCCCATTAGAATGACATCAAGTATTTAGCCGATTGTTGTAGTCAATTATCTTTTCTTTGTACCTAGGTAACCTTCTGGGAGAAGGAAGGATTCTGCTCAAATCCAGAGTCATTCCTGCATTTGTGTCACGCATTGAGAGCTCTGACATGTCCCTCTACATATCTCATAGGATTCCACAATGCAAATCATTCACTCACCATGTGCATAACCACCATGTTATGTTCATATTTGTTTGGTGAAATTGTCCAAAAGATGCTTGAGACATCAGAGACTCTGGCACTGAAATGGCAACTCATCACCACCCTACCTTTGGCCAACCTAGTGAGAAGGAATTTGGTGTGTTTCACTGGCCAGCATGGTAAACAGGTAACTGGTGGGTTTCACTATGGAATTGCCAAGCACTAGTACATTTTTGTTTGTGGAGTCATCAGGAGTACTGGATTTGAGACCTTTAGCCTCTTAGCAACTATTGAAAGGGTGGTCAGATGTGAAGTGGCATTCAATTTTCACTGAGACCTAATCCTCATGTTTTAAGGACTTTTTTACAGCCTCAGCATACAACCAGAGCTGGCCTTATGTAAATTTTTGGCCTAGGCAAAAAGGCTCCACAATGTCGCCACCCCACTACCCTTTCCATCCCAGATTATATTTTTCTTCCTCTTTCTCACAGTTTGGCATAATCTTCAGTTTTTTTTACTGCAATTACTCATTCATTCAACATGTTCTATCTAAGTAGGACTGCATTACGATAACTATGAAGGAAATAACTGTGTTGAGACATGAGGTTTCTAGATGCTCTGAGCAGAATTTTAAGAGCTTTTTAAACAACTTATTCATCCAATGATGGCTGGAATAAAAGACACAATGAAAAAAAAAAAGAAATTTAGTCTTACACTTCCGTTTTATTTTTTCTTGCATCCTTTCAGTACATTTGTACTGAACAAGGTTACATCGTAATAACTGCAGTAGAAATATTCAGCCAGGAGTCTGAGGGCCAGTAGACCCTGAGAAGCAATGAGGGTCCTATATGCTCTAAAGTGCATTTTGGAGTGTTTTAAACAACCTTTTCTTCCAGTGATTGCCTGAACAAAACCCATGATAAAGGAAAGAAATCTAGGTGGGGATTTAATAAACTCCATGTAGGAATAATGGGAAGCCTACAAGGAGTGTACTGTGGCCATGTCTGCGGATCTCCCTCAGCAGCGCGCCTTGCATATTAATGAAGGTGAGCTACAGAGAGAAAGCCATGTAACACAGTTACAGAATCAGTGTAGGGGATATGTTACAGTGTCCGGATATGAGTAACACACCTCCTGCACTGTTAAAGTGCCAGATGGCACTGAAATATAAAACTAAACTGTCATTTCCTTTTTTTTATTTTTTTATTTATTTTTTTGTGTGTGTTTGCACAGCACAGTGCTTAGCAATGGACACATGCCAGACATCTAAAAATAGAAACTGGATATTTTTAATTTTAATGCAAAATGTCACGTTTAAGCACAGCTGAGTGGGTTTGTATGCAGCGGTGCAGTGCTCAGCAGTGGTTAAAAGTAATTGAGAAATATGTAGAAATGTATAGTTGTAGTCATCAGAGCCATGGTAGCTGAAAGGTTAGAGTCACAGCTTTGTGTGTAGTAGATGCACGGTTTGAATATGCAGACAGGCCACTCAGCTTTTACATGCGATAGCAAATTGTTATAACAATTTATTTTTTTAATTATGTATATATTGACATTTGTTAACTGGGTTAGTCCAGGTGGAGCAGAAGCCCATTTTCATTGGAGACCCAAAGAGAAAAGCTCCAGTTACACACAAGTATCCAATACATTAAAGTCACACTCCAAGTTAATGTAATTAAAATACATAAGGTTAGGTCATATAAAGTAAAATAGATAGACATAATAATGTATCATTAATGAACAATTACTTGCAATATTTTTTTTATATTTTCATAAAATCTGGTTTGCCCTTAGCTAAGCTCTGCTAAGCACTGCTAAGCCAAGCCAAGCAATGCCTAAACAGAACTCATTTTAGCAGTACTTAGCAATGTGCAGCTCTGCTTAGCTGGTTTGGGCACTGCTAAGTAATGCCAGTTTAAGCACTGCTCAGCTACGCTTAGCTGGTTTGCATAGTGCTAAGCTTCACTTAGCATTTTTAAAAATGGTTCAATGGCGGTATAGGGTGGGAAAACAGCTTTATTTAAGCTGGACAGGTGGGAATACAGCCAGAACCTGTTAGATTTTGACCTGTGCAGGAAGTATGGCAGGAGTTGGAGAGGGTGTAAACTTCCAGGCATGGCAGTGGTGCATGTTGGAGTCCAGGGTCATGGTTGGGCTCCCTGTGAAAGACCATGACATCTGGCTGCTGCAGGGCCATTACCAGGGGTTGGAATACAAATCAGAGGCCTGGGACCGGCTGGCATGCAACCTCACCAGTGCAACCGGTATCCCCTGCACAGGTGAGCAGGTGCATCATCACTACTGCAGCCTGAAGCATGAGAAGAGCGAACTCTTGGCCCAGTGGATCGAAGATGCTCGGGATGACAATGCCCCACATGTTTGTAAGTAAAGGAAGCATTGATTTATCAAAGTCTAGTATGAATATTTGATAGACAGGTGCACATGGCCAGGTTGCGCTGACAGTGTGGTGAGTACAGATATATCCTGCAATATATAGTATTGTAACTAAGAAAGAGTACAGTAGTAACTGCCAGTAGGTATATTCTGTTGTGAGTGTATTGCAATGAATGTGTTTATAAATCTGGACTGATATAAGTGAGTAATGCCAGGTACAGTTCCATACAGATGAAAGCATGAAACCTGCTAATATGAAGGAAAGAAAGTTACTACTGCATTACTAATGTTAAGGAATAACAAGTGTATACTGTATTATTAATAATGTTCTGATAATAAAATACAACTGCATTCATAATGTGAAGGGAATAAATCAAATGCATTCATCATTTTCAGGAAATAAAGTACAACTGCAGTCAGAATTGTTAAGGAAATAAAGTTAGTACTGCATACATGGTGGAATCACATCTGTCTTTCAATGCCTGCATTATTTAAAGTGTTCAACAATAAAGACTGTTAGTTGTATACCAATCACTGTTTCATGTCACCCCTAATAAAGGTATGTTATGTGTATTTTGGGCTGTTGGTCAAGAAATTGATTATTACAACTGCTGTGAAGTAAACACAGGAATAATACCATGAAGTAACTGAAGGTTGTCCGATAAAGAACTGTTTTGCTAAAGTGTAGATGTGGAGCCGTATTACAAGATATAATGCATTATGATATTTCTTCCACATTAAGATCTGAACCTAGAATAATAATGTCTAAGGTATTATAGTGTGTTTCTCTCAGGATTGTCTTGTGTTAACCTTTGCATTTCAGCTATATGCATTCCTGAATGTAGTTACACTGATGCAGGCAAGTATGAAACTGTAATAGCTGTAGACTGCAACTATACCATCTGCAACTGTATATGGTTCAGGTAGGCAACCCAGCACCCCAATATGGTCTGTACACATTCACACATAATCCCATCCACTAGGGGTTAAATGTGCACACCTGCATTCCAAGTATTAATACATAGTTCACTTACTATCTCTGTCATGCATGAATGTCATCCATGTGTGTTCAACTATCACTGCAATCTTGTGTGACACTCTACCTATTACCAGGTCAAACTTTGTTACCAGCGGAGCTCTAGGCACATATTAGTCAATCAGGACACAGCAGTGGCTCAGTAGCTCAATTTGATAAACGATATCTGAATCTAGGAACAAGTACAACTATATATTTATAAAAACAGACAAGTACTGCTGAATATATATATATATATAGAAACAGTTACGCATTGTTAACAGATTTTTCTCCCCACAGGACTTACAGGTAAGTAAATGGCTGTAGTAGCTGTATTAATGGTATAGTAATCTCTGTGTCCAGATGTACTAGTGTGTAAACATCATTGCTCAGCAAGGTGCTAAGACTTCATTAACTAAAACATCAACAATTACACTACTATTCCTAGTTAATAAGATAAAATGATTTATTGTTGGTATGGCTGAATGCCTGGTGCATCTGTGAATGTCTGCTGATTGTCTAACTCCATGCCTGCCAAGGATGGCAGAATAAGTGTAAACTGTCTGCACTGTGCACAATACATGTCTCTCAAGTGTCACATTGTCATGGATAGTCACCACTGTTGCCAAAACCCTTGGACACAGATATAACATTCAGTCAAAGTATGTCAGTGACAAACTCACACAACAACAGTGCATAGTACACCTTGGTAGTCATATATTTCCACCTGACATGTGATAGTCCCCTGTAGTTTTGTACCTGTAGGTGTTACAGCTTGGCCCATACTGTCCCATGTGATTAGCTTGAGAGGTATGCACATGCTACAGAAGCAATAGGGCACTTGTATACATAAAGCAAGGGTAGACCTGTAGAATGATGATAGGGCCATGCAGCTGCCCTATGCTGACCATCTAAAAAACCTCCAGCTATACTCTGTGCCATATCATCTACTCAGAGGTGATATCTGCTTAACATGCAAGGCCATGTCAAACCCTGAGCTGTTGGACATGCTCCATTTAAAGAAATCCCAATCCCTCAGAGCCACATGCTCCAGGGATCTAAGCCTTGTCATCACAATCAACAAAACATGCTGGAGGGATAGATTCCTGAACCAGAGACTCATCATACTCTGGAATAGACTGCCCATACATGCCAAGGAGAGCACCTCCTTGGCCTTCTTCAAAAGGAACCTTGATGATTGGATGGGAGATAGGAAATTCACCCTGGGGATCACGTCAGTTGCCCTGCTAGACAGAGGTCCAGGGAAGCAAATATTGTGGGAAGAAATATCCAGGGAATTGTTATGGCTAGGCTTGTATAGGCCCTAGGATTGATAGCCTAGTACCAACCTATGAACCTATGAATATAGAACAGTACTGTTGCAAACAATATAGCCTATACTGTTGTTAATGGAATGTCTCTCTCTCTCCCCCTACCCCTTATCTGTATCACAAATTACTACTGTTATACTATGGGTATGGTTTCCTTTTCAAAAGTGTTTTTCTCAAAACTTAACGTTGGGCCTTGTGTTTTATTATTGTTATATATTACAATGGTTGCATACTAACATACCTTGTTGAAATACCAATGTTGTTGGCCTTATGCTGTAACTGTTACTGGCATGCTGTTACAATACTGATTGTTATTCCATTTATTCTTGTGTTCTGTATGCTATGCAATATTATCATTCTGGGTTAATTGGAACACCCTTGCATGCTGTTATAACTAACGTTTAAATGTTGTGTACATGACTAACCTATACACTTTGAAAAAACCTCATCACCATAGCACGTGTGGATAGGCCGGTTCCTGCGAATCCACCTACCCCACCTCAACTGGCCATGGCACTTGGTCCCAGCATGTCTCAGACCCAGCCTGGAGCAGCCACCTCCACTGGTCCTGCACCACCCATGGGTAGAACCACCTCAGGAGATGGGGCCCATCGCCCCGGATGTGGGTGCAGAGATGGAGTGGTCACCCAGTGACAGCTCCGAGGGATGGTGCGCATGATTGTCCAGTGTGATATGGACAATCAATTGTGCTACATTGAGGGCAGACTGGCACACCTGGAGGGACAGGCTGGCACCGGTGCCCAGCAAAGTCACCTTTGGGGCCATAAATGAGCAGTGGTGACTGCTCATGGGTGAGGAGCTCAGTCCCACTGCTGCTGTCTGGAGCACTTGGTTCTGTGATTCCACAACACTCTCCCCGATCAAAGATGTTTACCCCCCCTCATGTGTCATATACCACCACTATCTGCTTTCTTGTCTCTCTTGTCTGTTTGCAAATGCTACCTCTCCTACCCAACTTACCTCCTCACACGTACCTATATCCCTTCTCCAACATTCCACTCTCTCCTTAAAAACAAAAAAATGGGCATCTGTCCCACAAAAAAATGCTCCATACATGGCTCTCCATTTCACCCACACCTACACTGGCATCCATCAATCATTACAGCAAATAATCAACAAAGTTATGTTGCCCACACCTCTCCCTTTGGGATGTGAAGCTCCAAATTACAAATTATCCACAACATGCACAACTGTTGCAGTACAAGAAATGGAGAGCTATGGTCCTTTCCTACACCCACCCTGCACATCCCTACCTGCCTTTCATATTGTTTTCCCCATGCTTGCCCCCACTTCACCACTTTCCTATCACCCCTTTTTTCTTTTCTTGTTTTGGAAATAGTGCAGGTTTAAGTGGGACTAAACACTAAGCTGCATTGTGCAAACCCACTTAAAGCTGCTTAAAACTGCTCTAATCACATTCTGTCTTTCTGACACTGCTGTGCACATAAGCAAAATAATTAGTCTGGCAAGTCTCAACCCTGGGACCCTCCCAACTATAACATAGAGCATTAGCCCACTAGGCCACTCAGCTTTGAAGGCTAGCAGTTGTTTCCATAAATTTATCCTGTTTATCAGTGATGCAAATCACAAAAATATTCAACACTGCCAAGTTTCAAACCCAGGACCCCATGACCTACAGCACAGTGCATGAGTCCACGAGGCCACTCAATTTTGTAGGGGTGCAGGTGTTTCCAGAAACATATCCTGAATATCAGTGATGCACATCACAAAAACATTCAGCCTTGCCAAGTCTCAAAAGCAGGACCCTGTCAACTAGAGCATAGTGCATTGGCCCACTAGGCCACTCAGCAATAAGAAATTGCAGGTGTTTCCAGAAACATATGCTTATTGCCAGTGACACAGTGCTTGAACATATAATGAGAAAAATGACTACGTACTTGGGGCTGTGATACAAACACCAAACCAGTACACAGACAAATAAATGTTGATGGATGTACATGAGGCCTAGAATATTAGGTAGAGCTGACAACTGCACAGACTGTTGCAGAATTTCCAGAGTTGTGACACCTACATTTGGTAGACTTGTCACACAACCTATGCTGTATGCTGACATACTGGCAAGTCAGTACACATTGAGATTATGAAATCATGACAGACAGTTCAGTGTCACACATCATTCCCATCCAATCACACATGCTCATGCCAATCCTGTGTGACAGACTGTATGCATGCACATATGTCTTGCAAATGCACCTGCTATAGTATTGACTCCGTAGCTCAATCTGTTACATTCCTGGGATGCATAACATTTTTCCACCCACAGTCCTGGTGTCCATTCCAGTGTGTTGCATGTCAAGTACATGGTTGTCGAAACAATTAAATGACTGAGTTGTGCAATTTTAAGCAGAACTTTTTTCTGCTACTGTAGTAACTGCCACCCATATTAGCACCTCAAAGGCGTGCAGGTTGGGACACACTTCACAAATATGTATAGGTGTCCTAAATGTCGCCTACCTCTCTCTGGATGGCATTAATACATAACATATGTACCAGAGGCATACGCTTCACCTGGACTGTTAAGGGTACCCTCACCCTGGCTATACTGTGACAACAGAGCTGACACTGGTCCCTCACTCACATATACAGCTTGCTGTCCCACAATGTGTTCACAATCCCCAGTATGACTCATGGACAGAATGCAGCAGCTGCAGCCTGCAACATATCATCAGTATGTTCAGCTACCTGCTACAGACCTACCATACCCCCCAAATGCCTAGAACATGGAATCCACACAACACCCATACATAAAAGGGTGGGGGGTGGTCTAGTGACAGGGACATGTATCAAAGTCTTCCCCTACAAACATACACAGCTGATAGAAACAGAGCTACTGCAGCAGCATGTATATTCTGATGCAAATGATGTATAACACTCACATCTGTCTGTCTCCTTACTCACCTCAACCCACATTGTTAAATAGTAAACTGCCACATAATCAGAAAGTCTGTTCACAATGGTCAAACATAGCATGCAAAACTGTGGACATACCACATAAATCCAAACAGTGGAAGTATACCCTCTGTGATGCTGTAGTCCCCACACCTCTATAATGTCCTTCTCACAGGCAAGGAAAAGGGTCAAGGCCTACAAGAAGGTTTCAAACACAGCACTGTGTTGCCATGACTTTTGCTAATGAAAATGAAATCCAGCTGTTCTGAATGCAATTAGCAAGTCTGAGCCACAGATTGATGCACAGAAAACTCAGCTGTTCATGAGCATTACCTACAAAAAGCAAGCTGCTGCCTATGGTACACAGGTCTGTGACTTTCTCTGTGATGACAGACTGCATTATCCTAGCATTATACCACAGGATTTCTGCACTTAAAGGGGTACAGCATTATACTAGGTATGTAATATTCTCCATATAATCGGACACAGTTGGGGAATGCAGGCATGGGAAACAGGGATTACAACAATAGAGGTCTGTGGTAAACATCTTGGAATTATATGCCGCTGTTAGTCAGCTATCCAGCAGCTACAGGCTTTCCTTTTGGCTCTGTCTGCTGTGACATAGATCACAGCTCTGTCCCCTGAGTTCCACCAGCAATGGTCATCTCATGTATGAATACAACTGGATTGTGTATTAGACAATAGTGACAGCCAGTAGTGGTGGCTACAGCTGCCATATCACATGATGTATTGTCAGTCTGCTCCTCTCACTCTGTGAATGTCATACAGGCATAGTTCAAACATTGTCCAGGTGTCGCTGACTGTACCTGACATACTCTGGCTAGGTCACTGTGTACTCAACACCTGTATATCATCACCTGAGAGCTACAGCTAGCATACCTGCTGACCCCCTACAGCAGGACAGCAGGCTATAGCCAGTAGTAGTGAGGGGACACAGGCTCCACCTCAGCAAATGAATGCACATATTGAGCATGTAATGTGAGGGAATAAATACAGTACCAGATATTAAAGTGCCATAAGTGTTTTCTGAGGTGTCTGGCATGTGCCAGCCAGATTCCCCATAATCTGGAAAAAACATTATATATTGTCCAGCTGTTTTCCAGACATCTACATTTGTCTGGCAGAGGGTCCACATATATCAGGCACTTGTACACATTCTGCAAACATCTGTGTACTACAGATGTTGGACACCCACAAGGAGGATACCCTACAACACTTTTGCAGTGCTGTCTGTAATTGTGTCACACAGATGCTGCTGGACTATCCACATACACCTGTAGTACCACTCATCTATTTTTCGGATGGTAGCTGTATGACATGGTACTGGTATTTCGCCCATAGGGGACACACCACAGTAGATGGCAGTGATGGGAGGAGTGGACACATAACAACACAGTTCATCACAGCATACAGGGCCATAACTGGTATACCTAGGATCATACAAGGTTACTAGGCTATTGGCCCTGAGACCCTCACTAGCCTAGCTCAGAGTTTAGCCCATGTGTATGCAAGTTAGCACCTGATGCCCCCAGTCAAACAGGGACACAAGTGGTATCCCAAATGTGTATGGCCTGTTAACCATCCAGTTATCCAGGTCTCACTTGAAAAGGTGTAAATAGCTACCCTGGCTGATGTGGACAGGGTGTCCATCCCACAGCTGGGTGAGTGTGTGGGACACACATCTGACCCACTAACAAGGCTTGTTGATGTGACACCAGGTTGAGGGTGTGTGTGTGGGTTAATAGAGTGGAGCCTGACTTGCAGCTATGTAGCAGTCCCATCAAGGTGGAGTCCGTGATCACCTTGTATACCAGACAGAGGTCACCTCTGAGGAGTCTGTATGAAACTGGGTAAAAGGATGGGCTAATCTGTGTATAGTAGATGTGTGAGTCCCTGGTATCCCCTGCTGGGGAACCTCTGTGATCCCCATAGCTGCTGCTCCACAGCCGCTGCATGTGCTTTGCCAGGTAGATGACCACAGGGGCATTATACTCAATAATGGTCCTTATTAGAGGGAATACAGGGATGTTGTGACCCCATGTCCCTGGATGACATACCATTATGTATGAGGTGGACCATGTAGAAGGTTCTCCTTACAAAGGAAGCAACATGGTGGGCAAATGTTATATTACCATCAACCTGTGTGCACATAACCCTTGTGACTGATTGTGTGCTTAGGATGTTGTTAGTACTGTAATAATATGTGGAGACATCACTCTCCCCAGAGAGGATGATGCTGCATGTCGTGGTATGCAGCCTGAGGCCATGTTTCTGCCACCAGTAATGTGTCTGCATGAGACCCTCTTGGCAGATCTCCACATCCCTAGAGAATCTGGTGACAGCACCCAGAATGCTGTCGTCTGCAAACTTGGTCGACCATAGCTCAATGGCTGTGCCCTGCACCTCAGAAGAGTGCATCACACATAACAGAGGCCCAAACACAGAACACCATGTTATGCTGCTAGTTATGGGTCTACCACATGTGGGCATTCCCCTATGTGGACTAGGTGGGTCCTGTTAATGAGCCAATGTGCTACCCATCTGGTGACATATGGACTGATGCCTAGGTGGGAGTGTATATCTATTATGGCCAAGTTGGGAATGCTGTCAAAGTCTTTTGCCAGCTCTAGGTAGGCAGTGTGCACTGTCAGCCCCCCATCCATGGCTTTGGTTACTGTGTCAAAGAGGTCAACCAATCGCAACAGACATGTTCCCCACCTTGACAAAGCCTAACTGTGCGTGATGGAGTGTGTGCAGGTCACCAATGTCCTTGTTAATGAGGTTCACTATAAACTGTGTCATGGCCTTGTAGAGCAGCCTAATTATGCTGATGAGTCTCTAATGTTCCAGACTGGTGTACACCCCACCTTAGTGTGAAGGGTGGTGACAGTGGGTGTCCTCCACTCAGCTGGAGCAAGGGCAGTAGTCAGGCTTGGTGGAATACAGTGCCTTATGGTGCTGTAAGGTCATGCTTGGAATCATGTAGGATGCATCCTGTGATGTGATAGGCTCCCATGGTGGCTGTATACCATAACTTTGAGGTGGCAGTGATAACCTGTTGCCTACATATAAAGGGAAGGAGGCAGGTACTGGGGATGTACTGATGGGGAGACAGGGGGTGAAGCCTACACTGAATCTAATAGGCAGCAAGTATGCTATAACTACAGTGCTTATATATCTGATGACTGCCACTACTGAGCAGATTTGAATGGTTCCTTTGATGTTGCAGACATATGGGAATAAGGGGAGATGATTGTCTGCAGTGGATGTTACCAATGTGGGCTCAGGGTTTGCTTTGCAGCTTTCCAGAATCATAGGATCATAGGACATAGGATGTTATTAGGCTATTGGTCCTGAGGCCCTTACAAGACTAGCCATTAGTTTATCCCCAACAGAATCATCAATCAGCACCTGTTGCCCCTGTCATTGAGTGACACAGGTGACACCCCTGGGACAGATTTGTGCTATCCCATCCACTCATCATGGTTACAATTGAGGAGGGTCTGCATGGTATTCTGTTTGACATGTATGGGAAGTGTATTCCTCAGACAGGGCAGCTTTTGGGAGACAAACCTGTCTCTCCAGCAGGTTTTGTTGATGTCTCATATCAGATTCGGGTCTGTTGTGCTGGTAATGCATGATGAATTAGACACATATATGGGGCAGCTATTGAAGGGCAGGGTCCAACACTGGCTTGTAGGCATGCCACAGGCCACATCTGGCCAAACTGTCTGATACCAAGTGGGGCACTTCTGATTAGAGGCTGTCTGCATGGGATAGGTGTTGGAGGCCATGGATTACCTTTGTGGGTATTACCATGGCCTTTCCAGTTAGTGCAGATGTCTGGATAGGTACATGTCAGACGGGCCATTGTATAAATTATTATTCTGCTGACTGGGGACTATACAGAGGTAATATCCACCTTTTATCTGGATACACTCCCTTTACCTATGAGTTGAATCACATACAAGACCTTTCTGACCACTGTCACTACATGATGGTTGAATGCAAAGTTGTTATCAAAGTGAGTACCCAAGCCTTTCAACACAAGGTTGTGTTTTTATGGGGTTGCCAATGATATGGCAAACAGTGGGGCCATGCCCTTGCTGTGTGGTATGATGGTACTGTTTTCTGCATTTAGCTTGAGGCCAGGAGCTTGGCACCAGGCTGTACCTGATGTAAGACCCTGTTGCAGTGTGTTAACATAATTTGGTGGGTCAATGACAGACAGCACACAGCTTACAGTCACCACAGCCTTAGTCAGTACCTACAAATGTGGGTGGTGGCGGTAAGCATTCATGCCTAGATACCTGTGGGTTATTTAGGGGCAGTGTCTTCTCACAGGGCCTCGACATGTATATATATTGCACACACATAGGCAACACAGACTAGGGATGCTACCTTAACAAATGCCAAATCTGGAACACTTCATGTAGTTTTGTGAGAGTTGGCAGCACAAACCATACCAACTGCAAGTGCAAAGGACAGGACTTCTATTTGTCTGCCAATATGACGTCTTATTTTTGTCACATTCCCCTAGATTATCCTATGTCTCAGAACATTAAGGTGTTTCTGATATAAAATGACTGTTTTATGCAACTATTATATACTTGTAGGAAATGTTGGGACCTATGTATTGTTTCAGTTGTTTTTACAGGACACACCTGGCTAAACATAGACTGCCACCTGCACGCTGCACGGTAGGACAGGTGCTGGCCCTAACACAGTTATACTACTGCAAGGGGATACACACACACACACACACACACACACACACACACACACACACACACACACACACACACACACTCATGAACCACCCTTGTTGAGAGTGGAACTCTACCTCCTTAGTTGAACATACTATACCGCTACATGCATATCGCATGTGCCAGAGAGCTTATATGTTTTGTAGTATTGGACACTGGACACTACTATTCAGGTGGATGACATTTGCAGGTGCTATAAAGATTGCCACTGGGGTGGGTTAACAGGTTTGCACAGGCCCTTAAAATGGTATAACTGTTACACCCAAACAGAGGGAAGACAGCCAAACTGCTGCAAGGGAATATGCATACACACACACCTACACTCACAGAGTTGCTAGTTTTGAGATTAGAGCCCTTACCTATCTAGTTTTATGTACTATAATGTTACGTACTTATCGCATGCGCCACAGAGCTTATGTGTCTGGAGAGTGTCTAACTGTGCATCTAAGGTGGATGACACCAGCAGGCCCTGTAAAGTAATCCAAAGGGGAGATTAACAGGGTGGAATAGGCCCTCAAAATGGTATTACCCCTCACACACCCAAGGCAGCCATACTGCTACAGGAGATATGCCTCACACACACGCACACACGCACGCACACACGCACACACACACACACACACACACACACACACACACACACACACACACACACACACACACACACACACACACACACACACAGATGCCTGTTTTGAGGTTAGAACCCCTAATTATCTATTTGCATGTACTATAGTGCTATGTACTTATTGCATGTGTCACAGTGCTTATGTGCTGATAGAGTGTCTGACTGTGCATCTAAGGTGGATGACACCACCAGGCCCTGTAAAGTAATCCATGTTAACATGGTGGAACAGGCCTTAAAACATATTGGCATTGCACACACATAGGCAAGACATACACACAGCTGCAGTGAGGATATACTTACATACACACACTGAGTTGCCTTAGTTGGGATTAGAACCACTACCTATTCAGCTGTATACAATATAGTACTATGCACTTATCACATGTGCCAGAGGGTTTATGCATCTGGAGAGTGTGCAACTGTGCATCTAAGGTGGATGATGTCAGCAGACCCTGTAAAGTAGGCCAATGGGGAGGTTCACAGGTAGGCACAGGGTTTAAAATGTATTGACACTGCACACACATAGGCAAGAAATACACACAGCTGCAAGGGGACATACACACACACTCACTGAGTTACCATTGCTGGGATTAGAACCACTATCTATCTAGCTATATACACTATAATCCTACACAGTTATCACATGTGCCACAGCATGTGAATAGTGTCTGCCACTGCTTTTGAGGTGGATGACATCTGTAGCTGCTGACAGGGAGGTTACTGCTGTGGAGGACACTAGTCACATGGCCATAAAATGTGTGACCATTGCACAGACATAGGCCTGTTGGGCATGTGTATTCTGGTCTATGAGAAATATATACATAAACACACACAAGGTGTCTGATGTGAGATTAGAATCCTTACCTACCTACTATTACGTACTAGAGCTCACCATACTATTTGCACGTGCCACTGGTTACAATTGATGTATGAGTGGCTGTAGCCCTACATCACTCTATGCCTTTCTGGGTCACTCTCTCTCTCTCTCTCTCTTTCACTCTCTCTCTCCCCGCTGTCTGCCTCTCTCTCTCTCTCTATATATATATATATATATATATATATATGTATCTATTTTAAACTCAGCAGATCCAGATATATTTTATATGCGCACATACGGATAGATAAGGGTGATCATGTTTGATGGGGATTGGGAGAGACAGTTACGGTATACATAGATGTCTGTATGCACAGAGATATATGAAGGTCACAGTTCAATAGTCAGATGTGGGTTCAAACATAGGCTGAAATTAGCTAAGTATGACCATCAATACTTACAATGGGACTCCAGGCCAGAACTACCTGTACTCCAGTCCAGGATTTTGTGTGCTACAGCCAATTTTCTGTTGAACCTGATTAAACAGTCCAGCACTTCCCTGATATTATGCCTGAGAGATTTCCTGGTTGTGTGCTGTCCATAATATCTGACCCATATCTAGGGCGTGTATAGAGTGCATTGGACTGAACAAAGTTTTGCATAATATGTTTGGTACATTTTACATAACACTGTGATTACTTGGTACGTCAGTGCCAGATCATTATAGACTGATGTAACTACTGACAGACATTTGGGTTACTGACTCCTTACGCTGCAGAGAACCTATGCTACTGCACAAACTGTTCTATTCTGCACTTTCTACATTTGTCTGGCCAGTAGTTCCTCCTTCCCCTTATATGTGGGCCTTTGTCCTACCCTGCTCCAGTTCCTTTTTTTCTCACAGTTGCTGCTCTATGTAGTTATAGGTATGCTGTTACTGGAGTAAGAGATGTGACACCACACACAGGGTTACAGACTTCACACCTCTGGCTGTACCTGTTTTGCAGGTTGTCCAGCATTGTGTCCCATATGTCTGCTCTGGTCCTCAGATGGTTTGTGTTGTACTGTTATTATAAGGCTACATGTTGCCCATACCTCTCAAACTCTTACAGCCAAACACCTGGACAGGACCATATATAACAGTAGGACACAGTCCCAAACATAGGGACAAGAATTTAATATTGCACTTACAAACTTAGTTGATAGAATGGTTTTGTATAAACATGCATTTTATGATGGGTATGAAGTCTGCATTTCAACTGTCTGTCATTACTTTCTCACAGCAACCTTTATTGATTTGCCAATAGTTTGCCAGAAAACTGCAATGTTATGACAAACAGAACAGATATATGAGCCATAAATGTGGACATTCTGTGAAACTCTGTACATTTGTGAGGTATGGATGGTGCCTACTGACTTGTTCTAAGTACTGACACAGTTATGTGACAGCCTTTATATCCTGGTGCTACACTGACATGTTACAACATGCTGTTCTACTAGCTACCATCTAGGTTACTCAGAGCTGTGTACTTTCCATATCTGAAGCCCCCTGTCCCTCCATTGTCTCTATCTTTGTCCAGCTTTCTTGCAGTAACAAATACTGACATATGGACACTCTGTAGAACTCCTACCATAGGTGTAGCTCACATGCATACCACAGTCTACTACCCCATTCATTTGTTGTAAAGAAGAGTGACTTACCTTGGGACTGCAGCAGCTGAGATAGTGCTTCAGGGCTGTCTCTATCTGATGTATGCAGTACACAGCCAATACATAGTAAGGTACAGGTTGTGTGGTATGGCTGGCATCCTTTTTACTATGTATGTGAGTCAGAGTGAGGTGTCAGTCCCTAGGACCCTAGGTTGTCAGTGCATGTGCTATGCATTACCTCTTTGTCAAGGTGGTGAAATGGGGGCAAGCAGGGGGTAAAACACTAGGAAAACCAGCTATGGATGTGCAGGATGGGTGTAGGAAAGGACCATAGCTCTACATTTTTTCTGCAGCAACAGCTGTGAATAATGTGTAGAATTTGGAATTTACAGCCTCACACCCTACAGGGAGGGGTGTTGGTGACAGACATTTGTAGAATAATTTGTGGGTAGATTGATTAATTTCACTGTACATGGGGGCAAAATGTAGAGCTATGTATGGGGCAAAGATTTATTGTGGGACAGATGCCCTTTTTTTTTACATGAGAGTGGGCTGTTGGGTAAGGGCTGTAAGTATGTTTGGGGAGGTAGGTTTGACAGGATAGGTAGCATTTCCAGACAGACAAGACACACAAGACAGCAGGCAGGGGTGGTATATGACACTTGAGGGGGGTAAACACCTTGGATGGGGAGGGTATTTGGGAATCAGAGGCCCATGAGCCCCCAAATGGATACAGTGGGACTGAGACCCCCACCCATGGGCAGTCACCACTGTACCTTCACGGCCCCAAAGGTGGCTGTGCTGGGGGCTGGACAAGAGTGGCAGCCTGCCCCTCGAGGTGCACCAGGTGGCCCTCCATCTGGTGCAGCTGCCCACCCAGCTCAGATGGGATGATGCTGTGCACCATACCACAGAACATTCTGTGGGTGACTGGCTCCGATCAGCGCCTGTGCCCAGGGGGAGACAGGCCTCATCCCCTGAGGTGGTTCCACCCGAAGGTGGTGCAGGACCAGCAGAGGAGGATGTTCTGGGGTGGGACAGGCGGATCCATTGGGCAATGCTTTCCCAAATGTGCTATGGTGTTGTGGTTTTCCCAGATATATTGATTAGTCATGAAAAACACATTGCAAAATTTGTTATAACAGCATACATGGGTGTTCCCATTAACACAAATCAACAGATCTGTAACAGTTGCATAGCAAACAGAACACATGCATAAATGGAACAACAGTAAGTATTTTAACAGCATGCAAGTTACATTGATGGCAACAGGCTACCAATAATCGTATTTGAACAAGGTATGTTAATATGCAACCAATGAAATATATGAACAATAATGGAACACATGTCCCAAGAATAGGTTTTGAGAACAACATACCCGTAGTATATGAATAATAATTACTCATGCAGATGACAGGTGGAGGGGGATAAAAAGTCCATTAACAACTGTATCGGCTTCTATTTTTCACAACAGTACTGATCAATACTCTGCAGGTCTGCCCTCACTTTACATCTACCTATGGCCCATAACTTCTGTGGCACATACATACCTGTTAGACGGTCAACCTGTAATGGTATGGGGCAGACTGGGCGAACTGTGCCTATTTTACTGGAGGGGTCTTTTACATGTCAGGGTTACATACTTGACAAAGAAGGGGTACCCTGCAAAGCTGTTGTGTGAGTCTGCTACTGGCCAAGTTCACCTGGATTCCTATCTGTGTCCAAGGTGATTGGCAGCAGTGACCACTAGCAGAGACGGCATGACACTTGAGAGACATGTATCTGGAAGACAGCGTGGGGTTTACCTTTATAATGTTGAAAATCATATTGTTGATCGTCCTGTTGTGTGAACCGAAATGACAAATTCTGCATGTCGAACGTCACCGAAGTTCGAAACTCAGCATATCGAATAGCAGAGTTTTGAACTACAATGTCGAACACACAATGTAATGCCCCCTTACTTTAATATTCTAACTCCGAGATCGCACTACAGTGGGGAAAGGGTCCATTTCCCAATCACCACTATAGTGCAATCCGCACCCAAAATGTCGAATCTGCAATGGGCAAATGTCACTGCGCATTCACTCATTGCACATTCGAAGCATTTTTTTTCGACTTTTCAAAATCTTGAAAAAGTCCTTTCGAACTTTTGGCTTTCACACATGTGCAGTACGCACATATAAAAGTAAAACAGGTGTGGTGTATGTACTTATCTTGCTGTCTTTTGAAGGCATGGGGTTGGCCAGTGGGACAGTTGTACATGGTGTATTGTTATATCTTTGAAACAGCTACTACAAACATTTCATTACATGTAAGACTTGTGGAGAAAATACTGGTTACCACTATCTGACTGTTTCTACATATTCCAGATGTCTTGAGTGTCTAAATGCATATATTCGCTACCACTCCCTGGATTTGAACCATATTTAGGTGTGCTAAAATGAACTACAAGGCTATTTCTCATCACACTGGTCTACTGGGGAACTGCTGTGTCTCATTTGACTGTTTTCTGCCTAATTCTCTGTTGGTTAGAGAGTCTGACTTTGTAATCCTGAGATTCATGCATGAACGATAGTTACTGTACTGTGTAGTAATCCTTTGAAATTATATGATCTGGAAAACAAAAGTTAACACAAGGCACTGCAGCAGGGGACACACTATAATACATTTGACATTCAGGATTTGGATCTTAGTGCATAACATATGTCATATGTCATGTATATCTTGATTTACAGCTTCACAAGCTACTGTTTTGCATACTAGCTGATTCTCAGAACAATCTCTGTTAATTCATTCTGTCAAAGCCATATTTTCTGTGCAGAACCTGTACACATTCTATTTCTACAACAACATACTAGAACAAACACAACAGTTGGCGGTTTAGGTTTTTATTGTTGTTATACGACACAGTGCTCTACTACTGCATATGCTGTAGATGACTATTAGTCTGGCAAATGTTTCTTTAATCGTTACAAACAGAACACAATAAACAATTTACTCCTTCTTATTACTGAAAGGTAGATCCGTACTCACCAGCCTGTTGGTGCATCCTTGTCAATCTGTCAGCATGGGCCTCAAAGTTCATAGCCTTCTCTTCTGCAGCTTAGGGGTGAATAACAAACATTATGCATACCTGTCTATCACATACTCAGGCTAGAATCTGGTACAACTATATCTAGGATACATACAAACTGACAGAAAAAGTAGGCTACTGAAACCACAGTGGAATAGTCTCTTTAATAACAGGCAAGACAATCTTTCACATAAGGTTTCTTCAGGCATCACACACAAAGAGAACTACAAACAATTTTAAATGTTCAAACTAATCACATGACAACATTAATTAAACTCTAAAAATTAAATCTATAACATCTATATAAAAACCTCAAAACTATATATAAATATAAAACCATATAAAACATGTAAACAGCCGTTAATACATATTTAAAACATTTGACGTATATATATATATATATATATATATATATATATATATATATATATATATATATATATATATATATATATATATATATATATATATAAGGCTCAAAAGACAAACCCACCACCATAAATAGCACAAGTAACAAAAAACTGAGGGTAATGCTACTCAGTGTCAGAAGTCTAAACCTCAAAATGCACAGACTCGAGGCACTCCTCAGTATGGAGAAAATCGATATATGTGCAGTAACAGAAACCTGGTTTAAGGCTCCAGAGAGCACCCCAGCACTACCAGGCTACAACTCATACCATACATTTCAGCCACAGAACCCAAACTGAAATACAAAAGGCGGGGGTGTATCCATATTCATCAAGGATACCAACACCTCCAGGTTAGTGGCACAGCACGATGCTTCAGAGATCATCCACGTGCAACTAAGAATGGGCAAAACTGCAATTCAAATTGTAGCTTGCTAAAGACCACTGACCATGTCCCAGGACCCCCATTACACATTTCTGGAATCACTGGGAAACATAAAGGTCCTGCCAAACACCCTAATATTGGGTGATTTCAATTACCCAAACATTAACTGGGAGATCTACTCAAGTACTAACTCCCTTGCCCAACTTTTCCTAGAATTTATAAACTCAAATGCCCTGGTTCAACTGGTCAACACTCCAACCAGAGGTGACAACATATTGGACCTGGTCATCAACAACATGGGTGACCTGTGTTCCACACCAGCGGTCAACCCCTCGCTGGTTAGATCTCACCATAAACAAATCACTTTGGATATCCATATTCCAGCCCCACCCCCAGTCAAGAAAACCACCGTGAAAAACTTTTCAAAAGCAAACTTCACGTTACTTAAGACCAAGGTGGAAAGTTTCAAAGCCCCCATGCTGAAGGATAACACTGTCCAAGCTGCAAAATCCTTTACTAATGCATTCTACAGGCAGCTACAAGAATGCATGGATCATGCCATCCCAAGCAAAACCAAGACTCACTCCTCCAAGAAAAGGAAACCAGTCTGGTGGGCTCCTGCCATAAACAAGCTATACAATAGAAGGAGGAAACTAGTACAGAAGAGAGTAAAATCCCAAGAAGGGAAGACAGCCCTGATCAGTATCAGCAAGAAACTACGATCCCTCAAAAAATCATCCAAGGTGAGCTTTGAAAGAAAAATTGCCAAGGACTCCAAAGATAACCACAAAGCATTCTTTAGCTATGACAAGAATCTAAGTGGCAATTATCAGATCTGCTCAGAGTTAGTGCAGAATGGTACAAAATACACTGAACCGACTGATATTGCCAACATCCTGGCAGACAGGTTCAGCACAAACTTCACCCCCCTCTCACCCCCAATAGGGCCCATAACCATACCAGAAGAATGTAGTGCCCCTGAAATCACAGACACTCAGGTTAAAACAGCCCTCTCCAAAGCCAAAAACACAGCATCAATGGGACCGGATGGTGTCCCAGGCTGCGTCCTACATGAGCTCAAAGACGAACTAACCCCTCACCTAAACATACTGTTTGAACTCAGCCTCTCCACAGGCTACATACCCATTGAGTGGCACACAGGAATGGTTATTCTACTTCACAAAGGTGGAGCCACAACAGACCCCGGGAACTATCACCCTATAAGCCTGACTAGCTTGGTCTGCAAGGCTATGGAGCACATCATCATGGAACTCATTAACAGAGACATTGTGAACCTCCAAACACTAGACCCTACCCAGTTTGGCTTTGTTAAGGGCAGATCATGCCTCCTAAACCTGGTGGACTTCTTTGAGATAGTTACCAAGGCTATAGACAAGAGAAAGGTGGTACACGCAGCCTACCTAGACCTCGCTAAGGCCTTCAACACCATTTCCCATTTTGGTATTATAGACAAGCTCACCAGCCTGATCATAAACCCCTACATCACAAGATGGGTTGCCAACTGGTTCACGGACAGAACCCACATGGTGAGAGTTGTGGGAGCTAGGTCCGACTCTAAACTGGTTACAAGTGACATTCCCCAGGGCTCAGTCCTAGGACCCTTCCTGTTCGGCATATACTTCTCAGAGGTACAGGCAAGCACAGGAGGACTATGGCTGACGAAGTTCACAGATGACTGCAAACTAGGGGCTATAATTGACTCTCCGACTGACACAGACATCCTCCAAAAGGGTCTCACTGAGAAGGATACCTGGTGTCAAAATCATGGCCTCAAGCTAAATGCCAAAAAGTGCATAGTCATCCCCTTAGGAAAAAACAAAGTACCCACAAACTACCACATAGGTGGTAGTCCCCTAAATACAGAAGACGTAATAAGGGATCTGGGAACCCAAGTAGATAGTAATCTCACCTTTGATAATCACATTGCCAAAGTGGTTAGAAAATCCTTCTATGTGGCCCACGTAATCACAAAAGGGTTCACATCCAGATAAAAAGAGGTCATTGTGCCCCTCTACTCATCACTCATCAGGCCCATCATAGAGTACAAAGCCCCATTTGGGATGTACCTTACAAGACACCTGCAACAGCTGGAAAGACCACAGAAGTACCTCACCAAGAGGATCGCTGGCCACAAACAGATGCCCTATGCAGCTCAACTGAAGAAACTCCAGTTGTACTCGGTTATATACCGCCTACTCAGAGGTGATCTCTGCCTGACATACAAGGCCAAGTCCAACCCAGAATTGATGGACATGCCCCACCTAAAGAAAACCTTATCCCCTCAAGCCACATGCTCTAGGGATCTAAACCTCGCTACAACAATAAATAGGATGTGCTGGAGGGCTAGATTCCTGTCCCAGAGACTTCTCATGCTTTGGAACAAGATCCCAATCTACATTAGGCAGAGCTCCTTGCTAACACTCTTCAAAAGAAACCTTGACGAGTGGATGGGAAACAGAAAGTTTACCTCGGGGATCACTTCAGTGGCTCTGCTGGACAGAGGCACAGGGAACTAATTTAAGGGGGTGTCAAAAGCCAACACATTCTGGCTAGGCTTATATATCTTAAACCCTTTCATGGAATTGTTTTAAAAAGGGGGTTCAGAGAAAATACTCCATTGAAACATGGAGGTAAACTGCTTTTAACCTAATTATCCATTTCATCTCTTCATGTTCAGTAAGTAACTTTAAATTACCTCCACGCAATGGAGGATGTATAACTTTCAGAATGGCAAACTTAAAAGTATGGTCTTCACTTTTGTCAACAATATGCGTATACAAGGCATTAGTCTCTTTTTTACATCTAATGTCAGAAATGTGGTCTCCTATATGCTCTTTAAGCTTGCGATTCATCATGCCAACATAATAACTATTGCATAAATTACATAATACGATATATATATCACATTCTGAGTGTTACAGGTTCCATAAGCATTCAACATGAATTCAAATCCCAAAAATGGATGTTCAAATGATTTATGACAGTAGATGTAAGTACAATAACTACACCCATTGCACTTATATGTGCCCTTCCGTGCACTCTAAAATACATAGTAACTTTTTGGCTGCCCTTTGTAACATAAAATTTGCTTAAGTGAATTACTTCATTTATACCCAAAATTAGGTTGTATATCTATAATACCTCTAAGCTCAGGTATATCAGCTAAAATAGGCCAATACTTTCTAATGATATTCTGTACCTGTTTAGTATTCCTGTTGTAAGTTAACATACATCTTATTTGCTTACTATATTGACTTTTATTTTGTTGTGTTTCTTCTAAAGAAACATTTAATGTCAGCCATTGCTCACTTTTCATTTTAAAAAATGTCAGGATAATGACTTCATTAATCATTACTGACATATTAGTACGTGTATATGATTTACTTTACATGACATCCCTCTATGTGCTTTCATTACATTACCATGGGGTGTGATTATACTGCATAGGACACTTGTGCATACATGGGTGATTTCACATGTTTTATACATTCACACTTACATTTTAGACCAGCTACACTACCCTGATTGACAAATATCAATTATTACATAATTTAAAATGTAAATAATAATTTTAACACTGCTTTGCTATGAATAAATAAAGTGCATGTTTTGGTACTTGAACCATGAATGCCTGCATACAATGACAAGACTCTAACCTAGTGGTTATCCTACACTACCTCAGAATGAGTTTTTTCACTGTATATTTTTATTTATCTCCTATGGGATGTTTAAGCAATGCTGAGCAGAGGGCCATAACGCACACACCCTCTCAGCTATGCTTAAACATACCTTAGGATGGTAAAAAAAAATAATAAACCCACTTTATTTACATGTATTTGTACTCCTTGTCAGTCACAATAAGGGAAACTGTAAAGTGACACATAGGGACAGATTTTAATTATTGCTCTTACAAACTTAGGAAATATGACTGTGGTTTTCTAGAACATTGGAAATCACTCAGGGTTTAAGTCAAAACATACTGACAGACATTTGGGTTTCAGACTTCATACCATTCAGGAAATACGTGCTAATGAAAAACTGTTATTCTATCAACTTTCTGGGTTTGTAAGTGCAATATTTAAAAAGTGTCCCGATTTTTCTGCCTTTGTCCCCCCATTATTTATGACTTTGTACAGCTTTCTTGCTGTAGGAGTTTGAGAGGTATGTGAGGCAGACATCTGTATCCCCATGATTCAGCATGCTCTTTATGGTGTGCAGAAATAGTGCAAAAGCTGATGCAGGCAATGTGGCCGATGTGCGATCCAAGAATGAGCTACCGGGACATGCATGAGCGCTCGTGCACTATTCCTGCATGGACACAGCCCCTGTATACTAATTACCTCATTTGCTGGTGAAAAACATGCAAATGAGATGAATTAGCAATCCTGTCTGTGCAGGAATAGTGTAGACTGCAGAAATGTATTCAGCTAGCTGCAAACTACAAAACGGAGGCATGACAGCTTGTAACAAAGCATGTATTATAAGAGTTAGGCATGCCAATATGGCCATAGGCATGAAAAATAGTTTCAAAATTATAAAAAATAACTTTTTTGGGGGACGATTTTGGCTGTTTAAGTGTAAGGCAGCGATGCACAAATGGGATCGGCCTGAAAATAAGAAAAAAGCTGGAAATAAACTTTTAAACCAAAATCATCATTTTGCCATAATAGTCAATGACATGCATAACACAACAATACCATGGAATAGTGGTTGCTATGGGGGAAGGCTGAGTGTCAGTTTTGTAACCATGCATTAGAAGTCAGTTCTATGTAAATGAGGGAAATGATACTGAATCACAGATCTCCCCTCAGTGCTAGCTTGCACCCAACCGTGTAGGTGCAATAACACCATGGTCTATGCCTAAGAGCTATATGACCTCATGAAGGGGAGTGTCATGACTGCTGTAAGCTTATTGGAGCTCTGTGTCCCATGTTTGCCCTTAGCTAAGCACAGCTAAGGAATGGGGTGTGTCTGAAGCAGTCTAGTAATATTTTAAACAAAAAAAAAAAGAAAAATAGGAAATAGCAGGTCCCTTCATATCTGAGCCCTGGGTTTGCATGACGAGCCTCAAGGCTTAAACAGGAAGGCAATGGGAATGGAAAACAGCATTAGGAAGGTAATCAAGGAGAACTAGCATAGCTGGCAGGTGAAATGTATCAGAATCAGCCAATTACACAGGTAGCAGCCCAGCCCAGCACACTACTATAAATTATGCAAACACCTTTCATTATGGTTTTTCCCACAAACTCTACACCACCGGTGTACACAAATGGGGAAACATTACCTAACAAAACCAACAAAATGATAGGGGCTGCTGTCACTCTCATAAATCAATATGTGGAAGAGGCTGAGGGTGGTGAGGATGAGAATGCTGATGACTAACCCACAGTGAGGAGAAGGAGAAGAGTGTACAGACCCAGGGTAACCTACCAGGGTCTACATGAGCTGGAGATAGTGGAGCACTATAGGGTGAACAGGGACCTCCTACAGCAAATTGTTGAGCTGTGCCAGCCACTCTTCACATACAGAACCAAAAGAGGGGAACCCATCCCAGTGGATACCAAGGTATGTTTAGGCATAAGAATACTAGCCACAGGTACCTTCCAAAGGACAACTGGGGATATGATGGGGATTTTACAGGCATCAGCATCCAGGGTACCCCACCTATTCCTGGATGCCATGTCAGCACATGCCAGTGAGCACATATATTTCCACAACACCCGTGAGGTGTTGACCAGCAATGTGCATCTCTTCCACCAAATAGCAGCATACCCTGAGGTAGTGGGTGCTATAGACTGCATGCACATACACATTAAAGCACCACCCGGCGAGTGGGATAGGGTCTACATAAACTGCAAGGGCTTCCCCTCCATCAACTGCCAGGTCATGTGCGATGCCCAGGGCATTATAATGAATGTGTGTGCTGGCAGCCCTGGAAGCTATCAAGATTCCCACATCTGGCATATGACGCAGCTGTACCAGATATTTGCCAGTGGGGACATCCCATATGGCCACCTAGTGGGGGATGCTGGTTACGCACTGGAGCCATGGCTGATGACACCCATCAGAAATGCACACACACCTAAACAAGAACTCCATAATGAGGTACACGCACAAACCAGAATCATAACAGAGCGTGTGTTTGGGATGCTAAAGTCATGGTTCCATTGCCTGGACATATCCAGTGGAGCCTTGCAGTACTCTCCAGCTACATGTACCCATATTTTCATTGTATGTGCCATGCTACACAATATGATCCTGTGGAAACAGCTGCAACAGGAACAGCAAGCAGCAGAGCCACACAGCCCCCCACCATTGCCAAGGCCAGCACAGGTACAGACTGACTCGGAGGAGGAACAACCTGAGCCTGCCTCTTTAGGCAGAAGGAGGTGTGCCTAGTATGCCCAGGCTTTGACAAAGAGGCAATGCATAGCACATACACTTTGGAACCCAGGGAATTACACCTCTCTCTGACTTGCACATACAGTAAAAGAGATGCCAAACATGACATTACCTGTGATTAACCATGTATAGGGAGTGTACTATGTGCATCTGACATAGTCATCCCTCCAGCACCATCCTCATTACTGGCACAGCCACAGGGTAAGTCACTTACCCTATCAATTGCTGGATGAAGTAGTATGTTCTGCTACTAGTATCTATGGTACGGATGTGAGCATGCAAGGGAATCGGGTGGCTGAATGGGATGGTAGCAGATAGTAGACACCTATATGGGTAGCATGAAATCCATAACAAATACTGGGGTAAACATAGTAGGCAGTACTAGGCAAGGTGACAAATCCCACTGCAGGACATGTGGTGGCCAAATGTGTCTCCATAGGGCACACACATGCATGTCAGTGAGGCTCACATACCCAACAACAGTCTCAGCCAGGAGGACAAGTGTAGATGACCACAAAGAAAGGCTGTGCTAAGGCCTCCAACTGATGGCAATGGAGAACAGCCCCCCTCCAGACCTACACAGACAGACTACAACAGGTCAGGCAGTTGGATGTTAGTTCTGAAGAGTAAGAAGTCTGAAACTGAAATGTAGGTCAATAAAACCTAAGATCTGTACTCCATTGATATGCATCTAGTCTGCATGATATATCAGAATACAGAATTAAATGGAAGTCAACAGAGTACCTGAAATACCAGTACAGTCATAGCAAATGTTAACAGTTGTCAGGTGTGCCCCCTCCACAATCCTACATAGAAATGTAGTAACATGTATGTATGGGTCTAATAACAGCGGAACACAGATTATCTGAGCTAGCCAAATTAGAAGGATAGATTGTTGTACATGTACAATATGCAGGGCTCTGTGTGTTAGGTTGTTGTGTGTTGTATATTGTGTGGAAGTGGTCAGCATGTAGGCATGGAAGGTTGTGGCCTGGTGGCCTATGGCCAGTACTGTTGATGACAGGGCCATGTTCTGACAACTGCAATGCCAAACACAGTGCATCCCAGCAAGACCCAATTCAGCAGTAATCCATACTAATTGTTCATATGTAATATCTGTCACCATCTGAAAGATGGACATGCCATGAATGTGGGCCCAGACATACACATAGTACACAGGTGGAAGTACCCTAGACAGAGTATATAAAATGTAACTGTCAAATGGACACACCGTTGGAATTGTACATACAGGTTAATAGCAGCACATTAGTTGCCTGTGTAGTATGGAATACTGATGTAGTCTGGTCAAACACTGGCAGACCACAAAAGGCACAGTTAAGAAGTACCGAGAAACTGCTGATGTCCCCACACAAGCCAGCATAAGGGGAATGTCCCACGTATATCTGTGAGTCAGCTGCAAGAATCTTCCATAGCACACATGCACTCAGCTCACCCCACCATCAGCCATAGGTGCATCACAGGTCATATCCCTGCTGTTGGGAATGAGTACAGTATGACCCCCACTTCTGTATGGGAATGCTGAAGAGGTGTCCCATGCAGGTGTGTCCCTAGCTGTAAGCAGCACCCTGCATGCATCCACACCAATGGATTAGTAAGTACAGAAACTATTGCCATTAACACCTTGCACACCTACCCTGTCACCCCAGGGGAATCTAGTGGCTTGCACCCTGGGACTGTAGGAGTGACATAATGCACTGGCCTGCTACAGATGGCCTGCATCACTACCAAATGCCCTACAGTCCGCTGTCAAAGGCCTGTGCCTCACCCATACTGCCAATGCATGTTATCTCATGGAGTCCCAAATAACGACATAACACAGTCCACAGAACACAAATGCAAAGCCATGTAGACAAATACCAGTAGCATGCCCACCATGTCCTACTGCATGAACTGTGGACCAGACTCTAAATACCACTGGGATGAAGGGATAACTATAAGGATACTTATAAAATATCGCTTACATAATGTTAGGAAGAGGATAGAATAACGGGGGGGGGGAGTAGAAGCATTGATGCCATGGAGTGTGTGAAGTCTGAAACTCTGATGTGTGCTCATACTATCCCTGCCTGCAAACCCAGGAATGGGTGGCTACAAACCTGCTCGTAAACCACAATGTGAAGGGGAACTGACTAGATATATGAGCCCTGCCTCTGGGTAACCTGTGTAAATCTGTACAGCTGAGAGGTATGGCCACAGCCGGATATGGCCATTCTGTCATGTCAATAGATGTACAAGTAGGGGATCCTCAGCCACCACAGTACCAAGATGCTGTACCATTTACACAGACCCATGAGCAAGTGTCTGCAGCTCCTCCTCCAGAATGGCATGAGTGTGCAAGAATATGTAGGTTGCAGACCACAATACTGGACACAGCTTCATTCATCTTGTATTCCCCAAGAAATTACTGTGAACAAATAAGTATATCTGTCTGTAGTTGATAACATAATATATCACAATGTAAAACAGTACATATGTCTGAATATCTCTGCTAACACCAAAACCAGGTAGCACAAGCAGCACAGATACAATTAGTTACAGTATCCCACTATCCTTTGCCCATTGTGACTCCATATTGTCAACCTATCTACAGATATCCTGCAGAAACAGGTTGCTAGCTGTAGGTGTAGAACACAAATGCCTGCACTGGAGTACAACCTACCTGTAATGAATTCACACATTCAATACAGAAGGTCATACTGGGCATGCTCCCACACTTAGAGAAACAAAGCCCATGTCTGACAACAACAGTGGACTATACATATCTGTCAGTTGCAGATTTCTGTGCACACACATCACATTGCACACCATTCATGCTTTGCACACACATCAGATAGGAATACACACATATATCCAAGGACAACACATTGTAATAGGTCAAACATACACAAACAGAGATGTGGGGTAGAGACAGACAGACAGTGACAAAGAGCTTCCCATCATGAGGCCTGTCCCACCCACCACACATCCATTTGGTCAATATCACATGATGTGCTGATGTCTATCACTGTAGACATTTGCTTCTGGTAGCCCTCAGCACTATAGTGTCTGTGGTGCATGTGATAACTGTGTAACATGACAGTACAAGTCATTATTCATCTAGCAGTCACATACACAGTCCTGTCAAATGTAAAGTTGTGTGTGACTGAGTGTTGAGTGTGTGTGTGTTTCCAGAGGAATGGTTTATGGCCCATTCACACACACTGTACTCCTCATTGCCCTAGTTTAGCTAGTCTGCTGATGTCAGTCACTTTGAAATGCCCTTTGGACAAAGATCATCCTTATAAACTCTGTGGCACATGCAACAACTGCATAATGCTATAGCATAACATACTAGTTAGGTAGGAGTTCTAATCCCAGACATGGCAACTGTGTGTGTGTGTGTGTGTGTGTGTGTGTGTGTGTGTGTGTGTGTGTGTGTGTGTGTGTGTGTGTGTGTGTGTGTGTGTGTGTTGGAATCAATGATTTTGAGGCCATTTCAGACACTACACCTCACATTGCTCTACTTTAGCAAGCCTGCTGGTGTCATTCACCTTAAAATACCCCTTTGGACAAATGATAGCCCTTTAAGTTCTGTGGCATGTGTGATAACTGCATAATGTTATAGTGTAACATACTAGGTAGGTAAGAGTTTTAATCCCAGATGGCAATTGTGAAACTCTATATGTGCATGTGTGGAGAGAGTAATGCTTTTGAGGCCATTCACAGTCACTACACCTCCTACTTAAGCAAGCCTGCTGATGTCATTCACCTTGAAATACACCTTTGGACAAGGACTACCCCTGTAATCTCCGTGGCACTTGTCATAACTCTGTAATACTATAGTGTAACATACTAGCTAGGTATGAGCTTTTATCCCAAACATGGTAACTGTGAAGCTGTCTGTGTGTGTGTGTGTGTGTGTGTGTGTGTGTGTGTGTGTGTGTGTGTGTGTGTGTGTGTGTGTGTGTGTGTGTGTGTGTGTGTGTGTAGAGAGAGTAATGCTTTTGAGGTCATTCACAGTCACTACACCTCCCATTGCCCTACTTTAGGAAGCGTGCTGATGTCAGTCACCTTGAAATACCTCCTTGGACAAAATGCAGCCCTGTAAGCTCCATGGTGCATGCAGTAGCTATGTAATGCATAGTGTGCTGTAGTAGTTAGGTAGGAGTTCTAATACAAGACATGGCAACTGTGAAACTCTACATGTGTGTAGAGAGTAATGCTTTTGAAGCCATTCACAGTCACTACACATCCCATTGCCCTACTTTAGCAAGCCTGCTGATGTCATTCACCTTGAAATGCACCTTTGGACAAGAGCTACCCCTATAATCTCTGTGGCAAATATGATGACTGTGTAATGCTCTAGTGTGATGTAGTAGTTAGGTAGGAGTTCTAATCCCAGACATGGCAACTATGAAACTTTGTGTGTGCAGAAAGTAATGTTTTTGAGGCCGTTTGCAGTCACTACACATCCCATTGCCCTACTTTAGCAAGCCTGCTGATGTCAGTCACCTTGAAATACCTCTTTGGACAAGTGCAATAATTGTGTAATGTTATATTGTGATGTACTAGTTAGGTAGGAGTTCTAATCCCAGACATGGCAACTGCAAAACTCTGTGTGTGTGTGTGTGTGTGTGTGTGTGTGTGTGTGTGTGTGTGTGTGTGTGTGTGTGTAAAGATTAATGCTTTTGAGGCCATTCACAGTCACTACACCACCATTGCCCTACTTTAGCAAGCCTGCTGAAGTCAGTCACCTTGAAATACCTCCTTGAACAAAGTTCAGCCCGATAAGCTCCATGGAGCATGCAATAACCGTGTAATGCTATAGAGTGATGTACTAATTAGGTAGGAGTTCTACTTCCAGACAGGGCACCTGTGAAACTGTGTGTGTGTGTGTGTGTGTGTGTGTGTGTGTGTGTGTGTGTGTGTGTGTGTGTGTGTGTGTGTGTGTGTGTGTGTGTAAAGAGTATTGCTTTTGAGGCCATTCACAGTCACTACACCTCCCATTGCCCTACTTTAGCAAGCCTACTGATGTCAGTCACCTTGAAATACTTCCTTGGACAAAATTCAGCCCCATAAGCTCTGTGGCACATGCAATAACTGTCTAATGCTATAGTGTAATGTATTAGTTAAGTAAGAGTTCTAATCCCAGACATGGCAACTGTGAAAAGCTGTATGTGTGTGTTTGTGTGTGTGTGTGTGTGTGTGTGTGTGTGTGTGTGTGTGTGTGTGTGTGTGTGTGTGTGTGTGTCTGTACAGACTAATGCTTTTGAGGCCATTCACAGTCACTACACCTCCCATTGCCCTACTTTAGGAAGCCTGCTGATGTCATCCACCTTGAAATACACATTTGGAGAAGCGCAAGCCCTTTAAGCACCATGGTGTGTGCCATAAATGTGGAACAATGTATTAGCAGTGACTACACATCTCTGGGTTTTAATCTCATCTGTGGCAAGTGTTTGCGTGTGTACCTCAAAGATTTTTCTACATTTACAGGCAGTACACATCTCAGAGCCTGACTTTAGCAACCCTGCAGATATCATCTACCTTACAAGTATCTGTTGAGAATCCTAAACCATGTGAGGTCAGTGGTACATGTGGTAAATGTGTAACATAATGGTCTGTAAAGGTTGTTAGATAAAGGTTTGAACCTCACCCCTGGCAAATGTAAATGTGTGATTAGGGTAAAATTATTTTTGGGATCTCTCACCCACTACATCACCCAATGCCAGTATTTACAAGGGCTGGTGATGTTCCTCATCTTAGAAGTACCTTGGGACAGCATCCAATAACTCAGTGGCACATGTGATAAATGCGGTACACTGTAATAGAAATACATACCTCAGGTAGAGGTTTGAATCTCAGTACGGTCAAGTGTGTGTGTGTGTGTGTGTGTGTGTGTGTGTGTGTGTGTGTGTGTGTGTGTGTGTGTGTCTGTCATCAGTATCCTGTGTGGAGGTTGCTGTGATTGTGTAATGACAGGATGCATTGGGGGGGTGGGCTTTGCTAAATTATTATATTGAGCACCTACTGTATGTCACAATGTCCATCTTACAAGGACAACAGATGTCAAACAGCAGAAACGCTGGTGTAGACAGTCCATAGCCCTACATGTGACATTATGGATTGGTGAACAATATAGGCAACTCTTGTATTACTCAGAGAACACTCTCCACCCACGTGTCATATACAAACACACTTGGCTAGGCAACAACCACTATATTAGCAGTTCCCTGCGTATTGCCCATAGATAGTAAGCATGGTGTGATTGCAGTGCACTAAATGCCTGTTGACCACAACCCTGCTACATGTACTGTGATGTGTAACATCTTCTGACTGAGTGTGTGTTATCCAGCAAGTAAAAGGACATGCCACCCTGTTCCATCCCTACAACATGCAAATAAATACTTATGGTGGTCCTTTGCTATGTTCCCCACTAGACATCTACAACAACTGTAGAGTCTGCAAATGTAATCCACAAAGGGAATATCATGCCTTATACACATGCCCTGTATGGACAGATGCCACTACCTCCACTGAATACCTGTATCATGCTGTCAATGTAGGTGCAGGCATAACCTGAATTCCATAGCCAGATCTCACCACATGAGGTCAGGAATGCCACATCAGATGATAATCTGTCCACTCAACATGCCCCACAGACCCCAAATACACATCCACATTTCACAGAGCATGCATGTGGGACAACCCAAACACTGTCCATGTTATGAAATATAGATCACATACATGGCAAGCGTTGCACAGCTCTGGCCACCCACAGTAGTAACCCAGATGAGTGAATGGTGAATACAATACCCACCTGTGTTGGCCAGTCCAGGGACTACACCCCTGAACTACACTGGATACCATTGTCATGTGGACTGATGCCAAGGTATTCCCTTTACCTAGTCTTGTACAGCCTTCTGGCACAGTCAACTACTACACACCTGTAAAGCAAAGAACCCATGCATGTCAGTATTGGAAAATGTGTGTGTGCGTGTGTGTGTGTGTGTGTGTGTGTGTGTGTGTGTGTGTGTGTGTGTGTGTGTGTGTGTGTCTGTGGAGATTAATGATTTTGAAGCCATTCACACTCACTACACCTCCCATTGCCCTATGGTAGCATGCCTGCTAATGTCAGTTACCTTGAAATAACCCTTTGGCCATATATCAGCCTGATAAGCTCTGTGGTGCATGTGATAACTGTGTGATGCTGTAGTGTAGCAAACTAGTTAGGTAGGAGTTCTAATCGTGACCCTGCCAACTTTGATAATGTGTGTGATTCCCTGAGAGAGTGTGGGTGTGTCTTCCTTAATACCTGCTTTTGTGGACAGTCACATGTACTACACTTCCCTTATTCCTCCTTTATCAGTGTTGCTGATGTCACTCACCTTCAAAGATACCTTTGGACAACTCTCCAACATGTAAGCTCCATGGCGCGTGCAATAACTGCATAGATGCAATCGCAGTATATAGTCATGTAGGGGTTTGAAACTCAGTACTAGTAAGTGTGTGTTATCATTGTCTTGTTGGGGTGATTGTGTAATGACAGGGTCTATTGTAGTGTGGATTTTGCCACATCATTATATTGAGTAGCTACATGTCCCATTGTCAATATTACAAGGCCAACATTTTCCAAACGTTGTACAGCCTCAGCCATAAATGTGTACAGCCATGTGCAATTATCATGTGACAGTATGGATTAGTACACAATATAGGCAACCGTCATAATGCCCAGATACCACTCTCCACCGATGGATCATACACAAACATGCTTGGCTCTTACTCTCCTACTCCCTTCCTTTCTTACTTTGTCTCTGTCTGTCTCTCTCTCTCACTCCCTCTCTGGTGGATGTGGAATGGTACACCTGCTTTGCTTAGGCAGCAGCTTGTGTTTTGTAAGTGATGGTCATGATTAGCTGATGACCTGTGCATGAATTGCAGTCCCCCACTAGCTAAGTGCATGTGGAACAACTGTGGTATAATTCCTATAGCCAATTGCTTGGAAACACACTCCTATAACTAAGCACTTTGTGTGGGTGTTGCCCCTTTTCCTTCACTGTAAGCAGGACTTCATGTGTGTGTCTGACAAAAAGCATCACAGAGGGTAGTTGGATATACCTCTTACAACATACACTGTGGATACAGGCCAACAAACAGGAGGGGGATGTTCCAGACATGGGGACTGAATGTAAGCATTGTTTTTCTACATTTGAAGTAATGTTGGTTTAAGAGGGTTTGTGTGGATATGGCTGTTCTGCATGGTTTATTATCTGTCATGAGTGTTATGTGGGTGAGGAAACTCTCACCTGTAGGGCTATCTGCAAACTGGCCAGTGTTTGGAGTCTTACATGTGTTGTTTTACTCGCACATTTCCTATCTTTAGAAATGCAGTAGCATATTCTGAGGATTGCAGTGAGTACATGGTGACATCCATGTGAGTTACTGACTTCATATCCCTCAGAAAAACATGTCACAAAAAACCCTGTTACACCAGTAAGTGTATGGGTTTATCACAGCAACATCTCAATATTGGCTATGTGTGTGTGCCTCCAGCCACAAGTCTGTCGACCGTTGTACATATGTCATGCAGTAAGAGGTGCATATGTTCAGTACATCATTATTTACTGACATCACACCTGATAACAAGCCAGTGAGATATCAGACTGCTAGACATGTTATGTATAGTAGGCCTTATATTTGAGGACAAAACCTGGACATTCTGTTGTAGTGTGTACAGTAGTGAGAACTGTGTACTTATGGTGATTGTTGACAGAGTGTGTATTGTGAATATGTACCTTGGCCTGTGTACAGACTATGGTAGATGTCATTGTTCTTGGTCCTGTTCTATCTGATGTTGCATGCTGCTCCAGTGTATGGTACCATATTGGCATACATGTTTGTAGGGCCAGATCAACACATGTCCCATATCACAGTCAGGCATTGGAATACACTGTGTATTGGCCCAGTATATGTAGGGTTAGTGTGTGAGTGGCACATATGAGAATGGTGTTATTCACACAGTCCATATACTGTAATATTAATTACGCTTACCGTATGTGACTGTGGCTGTTTTCAGATTGGTTGTGGCTATGCACTTTCACACAGGTGTCTGCTATATTTGCAAGTACATGTGTATTCCCCCATAAGAAATGGAGGCCAGTGTTGTGGCAGTCTGCCTGTGGTTTACACAGTGCTTTGTGACATGACTAGCAGATCAGTGTATTTACCCGGTGTGATGTTATGTCCAGATATTTGTCAGATGTACTGTTGCCGGGCCACCATAACTGTTGTGTATTTCTGACAAAGCAGTGGGATGCTGTACAGATGTATGCCACTAACTAGTGGGAAATATGTGGGCTTGTGACCTCTGCTCCTCCGGTTATTATGTGTCAGGACAGACAGGAGAGTGTGAATGCATAAACTGTGTAAGTTTATCTATTCCAGTATTTTCATGATATCCCCATTTACATGGCTGCAAACATCCACTTTGTTAGGCTTGATCCACATGTCTTGCACTAAGGGGTTCTGTGTATACCTCTGGACTGACCAGAGTGTGTAAAACTGTCCACATTTATTGGTCATATCTCTGCTGTATTCCACAGGATCATTACTGTGATTTGTGTGGTACTGCACTATGATGATCTCATGATGTCTGTCAGTAACTGATGTCATATATGTTAGTATCAGATGTGACTTCCCACACATTTCTGTTAAGACAACCCATATTACAGTAGCATCATTCTACATTTATACCTGCAATACTTACATGACATCCCCTTGCACTAAGAGTATGTGATTATTGGTACTGAGGTATGACTCCACTACATGTTATGGAAATATGTGTTGTATATATATATATATATATATATATATATATATATATATATATATATATATATATATATATACATATATATACATATATATATGTTTGTGTGTATATGTGTATATATGTATATATATATATATATATATGCAAATAGATCTATATATATATATATATATATATATATATATATATACAGATATACATATATATATATATATATATGTATATATATATATATATATATATATATATATATATATATATATATATATAGATATATATATATATATATATATATATATATATATATATATATATATATATATATAAATATATATGTGTATATATATATATATATATATATATATATATATATATATATATATATATATATCCAGATCCTTGTTATATGTAAACATGAGTGTTGTATTTACCTTCCCAGACATATCCCGCTGTATTTATCTGATATGTGTTTATATAGATATAACAACATACTGATTCAACAATATTTTCACAAGTACTACACAATTGTGGAAGTCAAAGCAGTTGTTCACTACTGTTCAGTATGTGTACTGACAGATATATTGGAAAAAACAGTAAACGCTTTCATAGATGGCTTAGTGGTTAACTGCTCTGACTATAGTGCACAGGCTCCTGGGTTCAAGACCTGCAAGGGCTGCCTGTTTTGCTGCTAGGCAGAACAATGACTGTTGGATACAGAGTGGTTAAGGCAGTTTTGAACAGCTTTAAGTGGGTTTGCGTGGTTTTGCATGTTGGTAAGTGGTGCTAATGTAAGCTTAAATATACAGACACTTAAACTGTGTAGGCTTCACTTACCTGTGTGCAAATCTGCTTTGCATTTATATTGCAGCAATGCTGCCACCTGCTAAGAATGGCTCAGTCCTGGTAACCAGTGATCACATTCTATTCTGATAAAATAGCAGGGTAAGGACATCTTTAATAAGTGTATTTAATTCCATGTACATAACATGCATCTATGTGATGTCATTACAGTAGCAAGGGGTGTAAGTCTACTGTCTGGGACACCTGAGTATATATGGCTTATACAACACTCTGTTCCATTTGTATGTGTTTCATACATGGATAGTAACCCAGGTTATATGCAGTCACACTGGCATTTAGTGCATCATTACATTCCCACTGTTAACAGCGCTTTCCCAAGTAAGAGTAGATTGCAGATTGTAGTACTGGAACCAAACTCCCCTGCATGCAAAGATGGACTCTGAGTCCTGACTATCGTGTTCTTGGTGTGTGAGCCGTGTGTCATTAAGTATTTGCTACTGGATATTGATCTGACATGTGGCTATTAACTGTAGACTACTGTGTGTATAGGATATGTCATTGAGGGCTGCTGTCATGTAGTAATGGCATACCTATCAGTGTCAGACGTGTTTCTGTCACAACACTTACCCTAATGCATAACCAGTTGTCTAGCTGATGTCTGTCTTTCCTCTGTACAGATGTGCAGATGTCAGGTATCCATCTTGGATGCTTACAGGCAATCTATGCTTGACTGACACTGACATGTCTGCCCAGCTGTGTTATGAATGCCACAGCTAGGAAACCCCACCCTGTATGCACCACATGCCATGGATACCTCAACTACACTACCACAGTCAACAGAACATGCTTGGGTACAGGTCTTCAAGACAGACACTGACCATGTTATGTAATATATGTTGCATACATATCAACTGGACCACCTCGCTGGCCCTCTGCAAGAGACAACCAGATGATTTGATATTGCATTTAACTCTCAACCTGAGGATCACTCACATGGCATCAGTTGATAGATGACCTGCTGACAAATGGCAGGTGGCATGATACCCCTGTACCCACATCCCCTACTCTTCTCATCTCTCCATGGACAATATCCTGATACACACCTAGGAACACCTGCACCTAGGGACTCCAGTACTGACAAATGTGTCAGTGTGCATTACTGAGAATAACAGTGTCTGTGTGTTTGTAAACCTGTAGCTGATAATACCCTGAGGGCCTTCACACCCACTACACCCCCCATTGCCATAGTTAGATATGGCTGCTGCTGTAATGGACATTAAATGTACATTGTTACACTCTTCACCCTATGGGCTACCTGGAGCTTGCAGTACCAGCACAACACTGTTGTACAAATGGGTAGATAGGCATGGATTACCCTCTGAGTCCTGGCAAGTGTGTGTGTATGAGTGCAAGTGTGTATATTTGTAGGATACAGCATTCTGAGACTACATTCTCCGAATGCAATACACCTTGCCATACTATAAGGGATAGTGATGTTGCTGACCGTAGGAGAGCCATGACAAAGCATCACCCTACTATCTCTGTGGCATGTGCTATAGATACATATCCCTGTAGTAGCACTCTCGAGATAGACAAAGGGTTGTATTGCAGTCCAGGTCAATGTGTGATTGTGGGTATGTCAGAGTATTTTCATGGATTTCAGTGAGAACAATATCCAATGTGGGGTGTGGGTGCTGGCTATACTGTCTTTACACCATGGTACCCCAGTACATGTCCCAAGGTCCACTGTATGGGGATCACTGTCACCATTAACCATACAGGTAACTGATTACACTATCCAGCCCAATAATGCATGTGCTGTGTGCAAATTATCTGTAACAGAATGGACTCACTGACAAGGTAGTTAGCACTGATAAACCCAGGTCTCTCAGATGTGTCTATGACTGTTATGTGTTTGCCAATGTGTATATGACAGTATGGCACACTATGTAGTGTTCATAAACAACCAGTACATCCCCCATTACTATACTGTACTAGGCCTAGTGATGTTCTTCACTTAACAAGTAACCTGGGACATACCTCATCCTAAAAGCTGTGTGGTGTGTGCAATTAAGGCCACACCGATTAGTACCAATAAGTACCTAGGTAGGGGTTCTACTCTCAGTGTTGCCAAGTAAGAGTGTGTGTGTATGTGAAAGGATCTACTTTAGTTTGTGGAAAATACATGTCCCAGGAGGTCATCTGTTCGAGAACCTGACCTTCCAACTGCACTGAATTACTCTACTTTTACCGAGTTTTGGGGTCCAAATAATGGGGTGCCATGATTCCCGAGTGGCACCCCTTCATTTCCGAATTTCCCAGCTGTTTTTGAATCCACCCCCCCCCGGCTTTTTGAGCAGATGTCATCAAGTGGGAGATGACGTCAGCTCTGTGAGTTTAAATTATTCCAAAATGAAACATGGAGAAGCTCACCACTTTTTAATTTTTGCATATTACATACATGTATTTTTATTTTCTTTACTCATTGTTGACCACGTTAGTCCCACTAGATCAATGATCTCTTTTCAGGGGAGACACAAATGTAGTATTTACACTATCTACAAGAAATTTGGCTAGGGCTCTTAAAAACTTTCTCTAATCTTTGGAGCTGCTAGATTGTGGCTTTGACCTTCTACAGCAGCAAGGAAGAGGCCTAAGGGAAGCAGCAGCATGGAGGAGGAGGAGGAGGAGGAGGAGGAGGAGGAGAGAAAAGTTATGGAGTGTTTGAGGGTGGTAAATGAGAACTTGGAGAAAGAATTGTTTGATATGGAATATCAGAATGTAAAAAATATATTCCATTATGGCGGATGATAAAAATGAGCAGCATTTACTTCTCTTAATGGAGAATGAAGTAAGTTAATCTGCTGGAGTGATGTAGATAAGAGAGCTGACATTGGGAAAGGCGTATAGCTGATGTTCTGTTAAAAAAATAATTGAGCAGGATGATCCAGTGTACTGTTTCATGGGGTGAGATGGTACATAAACTTTTTTTGGAAATACTGATGTGAGAAAGGAACCAGGTGATGTGGCAGCAGATAATGCAGTAACTAAAACATATGCAACTGTGACAGCAGGCAAAAAATGAGAGCAGCAACAAAGTAAAATTACTTTTAAATGAAAAGAAGAAAAACGTGAGAATAAGAACAAAAATGACACTGCAATAGATAGACATTATGTGTGGGACAATTTGGTAACTGTTCTGAGTTTTAAACAAAAATTTGGTCTTTAAGACATATAGGGCCAGATACTTTTTAAGACGACATATGAAACTGTGGGACTGATGATGAAATTTCTGGAAATGTATAGCACAAAGAAGCACATTTATCTGTAGAAAATGTAATTTATATGCTACAAGCAAAAAGCCCAGGAACATTTGAAAAACAGAGGTGTATTGAGGCAGTAGCAGGAATAAATGTAGATATTGCTGTCTTTAAGTTGAGTATTCATCAGAGTGCATTTGCATTTTGATAAAGCAGTGATGTCGAGTTGATTGCATTAATTTTAACATAATTCAGTGGCATACTGAACCATGAAGACCCAAACAAGCCATGTGTGACAGGAGACAGGTAGTTTTAACAGGGAAGTATTTTTGTATCACATTTTGCAGCCTCTAAAGTATCTCAAGGACATCTCTTAACTAAATATAGGATTAGAGATCTACATAGCATGCATTATAAACTGTGGGCAACACTAAAAGAATTTCAGTAACCATTACGCGGCGGCTTTAGCTGCTCTGCCTATATGTTTGCTTTCATAATAATGCTGCGTACCTTTGGCACTGCTCATGCTGCATCAGTTGCCACAGTTACCTCACTTTCAATTCCCAATGGACAGTGATGTGTACAGCCTTTCGCAGCTATGTGTTGACAGTGTATAAGAAACGTATTTTTCTTTTATTAGTTTCAAACCAAGGATGACACATATGCACATACGTATATTGATAGATAATTAGATAATTAGACACACACACACATATAAACTAAACTAAGCCACAGTAAGAGCACATCAGAACTGAACCCTGGCATATCAGAACTGAACCCGGTTTTGAGGTAACAGTTCCTCCCCTTCTGCTGCATTTGTTTTTCACTGACATAAAACATGAAGAAAGGAGGCAAATGAACTGTGGGGTTTCAATATGAAGAATTGTCACATTTTGGAAGCTGCTAGCCATAAGAATTAAAAAATAAGTTACAGAAATGCTTGTTTTAAGGACTATAACTGCACAGCTTTTATGGAAAATACTCTGAGATCTGCTGTATAATGATGTGGGACATGAGCTTTATTTATGTATTTTTAATTACAGGAATGGGTGTATTCATGACTGTGGACATATGCCTTGTGGCTATAACTTACTAGCAGTATACTTTGGCTGAAATGGTCATTTTTGTGACTGTTACTTGAAGCAAAACAAAAACCTTCTTTTTGCATAATATCAATACTACATAAATGCCCCTTCTCTGAAGAGGAGCAAGAGTTTCAGATCTGACTGTATTAACTAAGGGTATACAGAGGGCAGCCCTTTCCATGAAGTGGTTGAGAGACTTAGCACTATACACAAATGAAGAATTTGAATTCCACTTTAAGTCCAAATTATTTTTATTATGTTAGTGGCATTCACAGTCTGATCATTCATTTTGAATGTGTACTAAATGCTAATGCTATATGTTATTGAAAGTTGATATCCCACAATTCCATCGGGGTGGGTGGGGTTGCATAAATATGCATGCAAATTTTATGTTAATCAGCATACATATGGGCCTTTGTCCAGATTTTTGATGTTTCCAGGTTGAGAGGTATGCTGAGAACTGACTGGCAAATGCTAACATTTCAAAGGTATCATCTTTTGGAAGTTCATTCCATCAAAACTATTAGTAGATGTGTAAACGCCCTCTTCCCCACTGTATGGCTGTACAGTGATACTGAGGATGATATATATAGCTGGGTGTGGATCTTGTGAACACAGCCACCATCACTGCAGTTATTGTTGTGTGTATTCCCCCGCTTAGTCGGCTGTAATACTGTACAGTTTATGTTAACCGGTTAAGTAGCTGTCAATCACACAGTCTGTGGTTATACACCACCCCACACCCTCCAAAGTGTAGGGCTTGCCACCCACACCAGCACACCTATGTTTACCAAGTTGAAGATTGCTCTACAATGGAGACAGGGGCATATATCCTACTAGTACCATCGTTAATTACATTAAAACTAGCAAACTGATTATTTCCCAATGTGATGTTGTGCCTATTCTGTCTTGGTGGAATTACATAGGCTAAAATGGGTTCACTGCAAAAGTAAATACATCCATGTTGACAGTATTCTCTGTGTATTGCATCAACACCAAAGCCGCTGTGTGTGTGTGTGTGTGTGTGTGTGTGTGTGTGTGTGTGTGTTATACACAAACATGTGATGAGTACCACCCAGTAAACTTACCATTGTCCACTGTAGAAGGGCTGCTGACATCAGACATCATGCACTCACCTGTATACACCCCACTGTTACACAGACTTGTGACTTCTGTTCAGCTGTGCCCATGATATGGCACAGTCAAAGTGTCACCACAGTGCCCCTTGCAGGAAACAACAGCAGATCAACGTCTCACTGACACATATACACCTACAACACAAACGGAATACATTATGGAGACTACAATCAGTCAGTGTTAATAACAGCTATAATGCATCATGGCTGGACAGCTATACATCCTGAGATGTAAGCATTAAACTTTAGTGCTGAAAACATGTTACACAGCATTACAGTGGTACACCTTATTACAATCACCCTGTGCATCAGAACCATAATAGCCTGTCGCTGCATCGATGTTATGGATGACAGGGATGTGGCACAGGTATCATCATATGCACAGGGTGTATTGTGGATTTGCCAGAAACCTAGGCTGAGCCATTTCTTTGACATCATGTGTGTGTGTTAGGGGGTTTCATTATTAATTGGGCTGTGCAGATGTGGTGTGTGTAGGTATGGGGTTGCACTAGCTGTGTTGGTGATGTGTGTGTGTGTATGCATGCACACAGTTCTGTCATGTGGTTGCTCTATACAGGGGTTTGTTGGAGAGCTGCAGCCCGTACCTGGAAGGGTGTGCAATTCTCTGTCTCCACCCACAGGCATGAGAACTGTGCCTGTCAGGGGTTACACAAGCACTACCAGGTACAAGGCCAGATTTGGTACTCTCCTCTGATGATGACACATGTCTGCTGGATCCGGGTCCCTCTCGGGATGAGCCAGGGCCACATGCACGTGGCCTTCTATGTTGTGGTGTGGACAGTGCCCCCCTCCAGTGCTGGTGCTGGTACTGCCACTATGGGAGTGGCTCTGACTTGTTGCACATTCTCGTCAACCTCCATCTGTTGGTGTTGCTGACCTACGTCTACATGGCTGTCGAACTACTCCCACCATATGCTTAAGCCAGACATTGCATGGTCGCGGATTCCCACCTTCTCACCCAATCGTCTATCCAGGACATCTGCAAAATAATGGTGGGCACCTTCAAGATCATGGATGTTGTCAATAACATCAGAATGAGTAGCCCTATGGAGCCTCAGACCCTGTCTGGTATAACGTTCCATACGTGCCTGTGCCTCCATGATGGCCTAAAACATACGTCTGGTGAAACCAGCTGTGTCACTTCTGCCTGGGGCATGATGACCAGCGGTCCTCCTACAAGCACCCCTGTACATCTGCCTGTGTTGTACCTTGCTAGGAATCTGGCTATGGCTGCTGAGTCCAGACACACTTACCATAGTCACCACACTGTCCTGTCCCATGTCACCACCAACCAACTGTCCCGCATCTATGGCCACTAGTGATGGTGTAGGTATAGACAATGTGACTGTGTGTGGGGATCGGGTGGATAACAGTAGATGGTAACCAATGGCACAGCTTCAGCCCCTGAAAACCCTGCCTGTGACTCACCATACCTATCATCATTGTCAGAGTCTGTATGGACATCAGTTTGCCTGCAGGAGCAACCCTGACCCACCTCGCCACCTGTGAGGGTAAAACAAGAAACAAACTTTAAGACCTGTACATCATTGCTTAACTGTATATATACACACACACACACACACACACACACACACACACACACACACACACACACACACACACACACACACACACACACACACACACACACACACACACACACACACACACATGCACGCACTCACACACACACTTACAAGTGAGGTTGCACAAAGATATTACACACAGACCTCTCATTACTCATCTGTCAGCATGCATAACATATGGCACTCAAAAGCATGCACTGCAGCTGTGGTCAATCCCTGTTACCAACATTATACATCTCTGTGATGCATGAGTTGTGTTAGTAGGTGATGCCCCTTCCCCTGGAACACACTGCACCCATGTACACAGTATTGCTGTGCACCTGTTCAGCATCCTGACATGTACTGTGCACCATACCTCACATGTGTACAAGCCATTGCTGAATGTGTATATGTGCATCAGTTATGTTTACTCTGCTGTTCACAGCCCTTATGTGTTTGTCCGACACATACCTGGGATGATATGAGGACAGATGTTAATAGTGAATGCCTGATGTCTGATTTGCAGATCTCATCATCAGCGATGCATGAATGAGCAATAAAATACAATTACACTGACAACCTTCAAAGCTTACTGTGGCTATGAGGAGTGTACACACCCTTATTGAGAAGTCTCTCTCTTCCCTGATATGTCATGGGGCCAAAATACTGCATATGTTAACATTACATGAACCTGATATGTGACATATGACCTGTGCAATCAAATGCAGTATCAAAAAAATGTGTTAGTTGTGTAGATGCTGACTGAGATGCATACAATATGTGGGTGCATAAGTGTGCAAACCCTTAACATGATGTTTTTTTGCATCAACTGTTAAGTGTACTACAGCAGTCACTATTCCTGTAAAGGGCATACTAGCATGACCCATCTGCACTTGCCGGTTTTTGGTCACTTTGCCCTACAAATGTCCCCGAACTCTGCCAGATTGCAAGTTCAATTCATGTGCACAGCCCTTCGAGGTCATACAGTGCTTTCACTATTGCTGTGGAGTCAGGGTTATGTTTGCCACAATTCATGGCCTTGACTGTGTGCAGATACAGCCATTCTTAGTGAGCTTTGGATGTCTGCTTCAGTTCACTGTTGTGTTTCAGGATGACACCCCTCTCCATCCTCAGCCTTTTTGCAGATGCTTGACAACTATGGGCCACACATGAGTGTCATTTTGCAGTGTCCCAAATTCAGAATATCATGTGTGCTGGCCTAGTCCCTGCTAATGAACAGCAAACATACAGGTGTACACTGGCACCAGGAAGGTTCAGATGGGGATTGTGGGCCTGAGGTGGAGTAAGGTGTTGTTTGCACAGCACATGTATCTTAATTGATACTGTCTGTAGGTTTCAAGCTTGGTCTTGGTACACCATTACACATTGCAACACAAGACTTTGGGGGACTTTTGATGTTGTGCATATGCTACCTGTAGAGAGCCCTGGCTGATGTTTCCTGTGGAACAACTGTCCCATCTGAATACCCTAACCCATAGGCCACACTTATGCAGAGTTCAGGCTATTGTCAACACAGGTACTGCACAGCCAGTACTTGCTACACATTCCAGCAAATCCCTCAGTGTTGTGGCATGTTTCTAGGCAGCCCCAATGACCAGTTTGCAACATGTATAGTCATCTGTGTTAGATGGCCAGCTGTTTATTTTCTACATTAACGTTGTCCCATACTTCCTCATCACATACATGACTCTCTGCATTATTTGCCATGGAATATGCTATGGTGACGTAAGGCTACATCTCCCACTCTTGCATGCTACTTATTGGATATGGGATCCAATCCATGGCTTGTAAGATGTGTGCAAGCCACAGCTGCCTCTGTTGCAGGTGAGTGGGCAAATGTGATGGACATACGACTTGGATAGCAGACCATTTCTTGGTGTGACATTAATGACCTGTACTTGATGGAAGGTGCATACTCATGAAGAGTGAATGCTGTCAGTACCTCAAAAGCTGCTTCCACAATATGTTATTTGGAGTGTGTGCACAAATATGCTTTTAAAGTTTGATAAGGTATGAATTCCCCATATTTGCTGTCCTAACATAGAATTCCATATTACACATTCATTGGTCATGTTAGGATCACATTACAGGTTGTAAGGGTTGTGGAATGCGGCATTGTGATATGGTGTTATGTAGATCTGTAACAGTTGCCATTGTAATAGTGGTATATATACTGTTGTAGCACTGTATAAGGGGTGATGTTTCAGACATGTTCCTACTGTAGGCCATTTGTCCCACCATTATGTTCATCTCTGTGCAAACATCTTGCAATGACAGGTTGTAAGTTATATTGCAGGACTCTTACATTCCCTTCAGATATGCCACCATGGTGACCACTGTGATGCAGTGCAGTTAACAGCAACAATAAGTGAACATGTACAGCGTGCATTATGGGTAGGTGAGTTAAATGTGTGCATGGCAAATATTATGGCCATAACATGGCCTGTGTATTGGCAAACCTTAACAAACAACATCATACTCATCAGCTACAGGCTGCTGCCCCAGAGGTATACCAGAGGGACTTACATAGTTGTCTGAGAGATGTGATGTCAGTAGCCACACCTGTGGCACTGGTACAGGGTGGGAGCAGCATTTCAGTACATCAACAGTACAAACCCACAATACTACAGATTATGCACATCTGTTCATACCTGCACTGCAGCAACAGACTATATATATTTTATCTCACATATGCATGATGAAACTTTAAAGATGTAGATGGATAAGCAACAGTGGTCTACTGGTGTTCCCTGTGGCCTTACCTGCATGCTCCTCGTCCATTGTGTGGGTAGCAGCCACTTCCACAATGCTATCATCTGGGTCTTGGCTTTGCTGGTGGGCAGGTGCCCTGAGGCTGGCGAGGATCTCCTCAGCATGTGTCGGGGGGGCTGGATGGCATGACACCCCCATGGCTAGCTGGTCTCTCCTAACTGCAGCAGCACGCTGACGGACATGGTGGATGAGGTCTGTGCAGCGATGTTGGACCTGCTCATAACTGCGGTTATGCAGGCCAACATCGTTTGCCCTGTGGACGAGCTCGTTCCACAGGACAGTCCTCTCCTGCAGATCATGGGCTGTACAGCCAAAGACGGTGTGGTGGTGCTGCACCAAGTAGTTTATAACCACACCATTTTCCTGGGGGGGAAATAAACTGGCAGACGCTCTCTAGACATGGTGCCTGAAAGACATAAAGATGAAAAAAGGTCTGAGGACCTCATACTGCAAGGATACAATGGTTGTTAATTGACATCTCTGTCCCCCCACCCACCATATCTGCAACAATAATCTGAACACACAACTCAGCAGCTATGTTTAATGCAAGCCTACTGTTGGGACATATATTGTATTGTACATCAAATATTGCAATGCGTTTCTAGTCATGTTCCATGTTGAAACACTATCATTGGTTGCCTGTTGCTACCAATGTCACCTACATGCCATTGTAAGGGCCACTATGGTTCCATATATGCATGTGTTCTGTTTAGTATGTGACTGCTCCAAATCTGGTGTTTTGTGTTAATGGGGATATCTATGCATGCTGTTAGAAGTAATCCTGGATTGTGTGGACTATTACTTCCCACATATGTTCTAAAACTGTGACACAATAGCATATTTGGGGAGCCTGTTCCCAGCAGAACCACCTCTCTCACCTCATCTGGCCATGTTACCAGGCCACAGCATATCTGAGACCCACCCCAAGACCTCATCATCTGCTGAGCCTGCACTACCTTCAGGTGGAATCACCTAAGGGGACGGTGTTCATTTCCCCCCATGGGAGCACACTCAGACAGGATCCTGTCACCTGAAGTCAGGTCCAGGGTCTGGTGCATAGGGAGCTCCACAGAGACTTGGGGGATGTGCTACACCACCTTGAGGCCCTCGGTACACAAGTACAGGGTCCGCATGCTCCTCCTGCTCAGCCCCCAGCTCAGGCACCTTCAGGGCCATGAAGGTGCAGTTGTGACTGCCCATAGATGGGGATCTTGGTCCCACTGTTTCCATTTGGGGGCTCATGGGCTTCCACTTTCCAAACACCACTCCCCATCCAAGGTGTTTACCCACCACATGTGTCATATACTGCCCCTGTATGCTGTCATGTCTGTTTTTCAACCCAACCTACCACCCCAAATATACCTACTATCCTTCTGCAACATACCAATCTTACCTTTATAAAACAGGGCAATGTGTTCAACAACATGGATTTCACACCAGACATAACTGTTCATTTTGCACCCACTTACAACTGTATATATATATATATATATATATATATATATATATATATATATATATATATATATATATATATATATATATATATATATATACATATATATATATATATATATGTGTATATGTGTGTGTGTGTGTGTGTGTGTGTGTGTGTGTGTGTGTGTGTGTGTGTGTGTGTGTGTGTGTGTGTGTGTGTGTGTGTGTGTGTATAAGTATATGTGATGTTTTCTCAAGCATGTCATGCAGCACTGTCATTCAACAGTGGGGAAATGTATATATATATATATATATATATATATATATATGTGTGTGTGTGTGTGTGTGTGTGTGTGTGTGTGTGTGTGTGTGTGTGTGTGTGTGTGTGTGTGTGTGTGTGTGTGTGTGTGTGTGTGTGTGTGTGTGTGTGTGTGCGTATAAGTAGACATACACACACACATATATATATATATATATATATATATATATATATATATATATATATATATATATATATATATATATATATATATATATATATATATATATATATATATATATATATATATATATATATATATGTATATATATATATATATATATATATATATATATATATATATATATATATATATATATATCAGGTCCACATTCTCTAAATCTACTTCCTCCATAGCTGCACTGTTCTGCCTTGCTACAAAACAGAAGGTTGTCACATGTGGACACAGCCTAACATTGGGGTTATATATATGGACAGATTGCAGGTAATCCTATTATAAACCTATGACATTTGTGCATGATACATTTCATGTTAACATGACTGTCCTGAAGGTGGTGGGGTCTGAAACTCATGTGTCTATCATAACTTCATTACTTTCACCTCCAGGTATTTGCCACACTAATATACATTTCCAGAGGTACAGAACACACACTATGATGGCTTACATCTTGTCATTCAGTGCTGATCTGCACAGTTGACAGGTATGGCCCACTGCCCACAGGGCCAGATGCTATGTCCATAGCAGTTGTTCAGCAGGACATCATTATAACAACAAGTCTCGATGGCACAAATAAATTTTTCCACATCATCTATCCCATTATTACAGACCAAGTACTACATTCAATTACATGCATATATGTTTCACATACCTGTTTGTTTTGATTTGTAGTTTTATTGTTTTCTTTCTTTCTGTCTCTCTCTCTCCCTCCCCACTACAGGGATTGAGCTGCTTTGAATAGGTTCAGCATGGATTTTATAGGTGATACTAATGATCAGGTGATGGCCTTTGCACCAATCAGTGTTCACCACTTGCTAATTGCATGCAGCCAGCTGTATAGTACTTCCAATTTCCACTGTCATGGCAACTCACTACTATAAATTACTACATCATGTGGGTGTTATCCCCTTACCTTTCCTGTATGGAAGACATCCTTCCTGTGTGTGGGCAACAGTGTTGCAGGCAGCAGGTAGCAATACCTCTTACAACAGGACTTGCAGACACAGGCCAACTAAATATTTCTACAACTATCCATGACAGTGTGACACTTGAGGGGCTTGTCTGGGCCAGACTGCAGAGTGTGTATGTCTAGCTTGCATCTATTTCTAGGACTGGGGCTGATCAACACAGCAATTGTACACATTTCATAGTTCTACACATCATACTAGTATTTCTATTCAGATTTCTTTACCTGTGTGCCCTGTATGGAAAATGTTATGTGTTGCAGCACATTACTTTTTCTATTCAGATTGCAGTTTACAATTGTAGAACCAGACTGAGATGTTAGTGGCAGTCCCTGGATTTGAACCGTGTTGTGTGTGCAAATTGAACTACAGGTCTAGTCCTTATCAAACTGAGCTACTGGAAAGATGTTGTGTGTTGCTTGTGACATTTCTATCTCGTACATATTTTTGTGCACAGTACTTTTATTATGACATGTTGCATTATTTGTTTCCCATTTTCAGTACAAATTATGCATACACAGCAGACCTTGGTGTCACTGTTTGTGAAACATGTTCATATTAGCTGGATTGCACATTTGACTGTTTTACAACTACATACTGCAATTTAGATTCCTGAGTACACAGTGTAGGGTTTAAGTCTGCACATGTTAGCCTAATACATTTTTCAGTACATTCACATCGACATGCAGCTGAAATTGAAAGGTTAACACAAGACACTGTTTTCAGACAAACAAGTAGAACACATTCTGATGGAAATATGTACTGTTGATTTTTTCAGTTATTTGACATGCCCATTCTAAAGTAAGCAGACAAGCAGTGCTAACTCAGTTCACCTCAGTAAACGCATTTTGCAGGACATACACATTTCTATTTTTCAGGTACAAGTGAGATGACACACACCAGTGTTTGGGATCACCTTTATTAGTTTTGACATACATATCTGTGTACAACTCAGAAATCCAAAATTACTATTCCTGCATGATCTGCACAGGGGAATGCTTTTTATTTCTGTTACAGTAGCCCTGACATGGCACTTTCTTGGCAGGTTTATTCAGGCACACTCAAACATATTCTAATATTCCTCTCCTGCATATTGTACCTTGTTTGCTACTGACATCTGTATTACACAGCAGCTGGCAATACTTCATTGTAACACTAGCAGCCTGACACAGGCATTTATTCCTGACTTTTACAGCACAATTATATATATATATATATATATATATATATATATATATATATATATATATATATATATATATATATATATATATATATATATATATATATATATATATATATATATATATATATATATATATATATATATATATATATATATATATATATATATATATATACAGGTGGTACTACCATTACTATAATTTTGATTTCTTACTGCTAATAGTAGGGGGTATTGTGTACTCACCATACTGCTGATGTAGCTGGGCCAGTCACTGGCCATGAGCCTCGACATTCTGGGACCTCTCCGCAGCAGCTGTATGGGGAGACATCACACATTAATCACACCTGCACAGTCACATGTTTAACTTTTTCCATACTTAGATATACATAAGACTGCATACTTACAGACAGATCGGACATCCTGTGCTTGGGCTTCTTGGATCCACAGGTCCGAGAGTGCACCCCTCCTCTGCTTCAGGTCATTATGGTGATGATGTACCTGCTCACCAGTCTGGGGTATGCCAGTGGCACTGGTGAGATCACGTTCAATCTGGCCCCAGGCCTCTGCTTTGTACTGTGGGCCCTGGTACTGGCCCTGCAGCAGCTTGCCATCATGTTTTTTTACTAGGAGCCCAACCATGACCCAGGATTCCTGGATGGCCTAACATTGTGCACGGAAGTTGCTGTGAGCAATCCCAAATGGTTATGGCTGTATTCCCACCTGTGGCGTTTAAATAGAGCCGTTTTCCTGCACTTTTTCTTGATTGGACAATTTTTTTATGCTGAACTCTGCTTAGCTCCATGCAAACCCGCATAGCAATGCTTAAACCAGGTAAGCACAGCTGAAAGCTGGTAAGCAATACTTACAATAACAAAGCATTGCTTAAATCTATTTTTTCATTAAATTTATAAATTATTTTGTACATTTATACGTGAGCCATATGATTGACATCTATCATTCAAATTCCTTAAAAGTTTATTAAATAATTTGGCAGAGAGGGATTCAAGCCAAGTATTTTCTACATGCTAGATCATGGCACTACCACTACATTACAGCAGCTTGATGATGTTCTCTATCACAGTAGCACTTGTCTATCATTTTCAGGATTTCAGCCACGCTAAGCATGCGGCGCGCCGTGCAATCAAGTTGCGCACTGCTTAAATTTAGGCTTTATTTGATGAAAAAAACAATAATTTTTTAAATTTTTATTGCTTTCCTCTTGCCCTACTGCTTCCATGCATGTAGGCAAGAGTGCATACATTGGTGGGTGCGCACTTGAAGGCTGCTGCCTTCTAGGTGTTTGTGTTTTGTTTTGTTTTTTTTCAGTGGCCGTGGACACTGAAATCTTAGCTGCTTACATTTCAGTCTATGCGGACACTCGTTTACTATATAATATTAGAGCTAGGCTCTAATATTATATAACTTGACACTCATCTGAGTCACAAAGTGCCATACGGCACTTTCTGAGTGAAGGGAGCATGTTAGATTTGCAAGCACTACTGACACACGTCCTCTGCGCTTGCTCCTGGTTCATGACCATTTAGATTAAATAGCAGCGCACCTTCATGCATATACAAGGTGCGCTGCTATTCTAAACAGACATGAACCACTCAGTGCAAGAATAATCTTATTCTTGCATGGAGCTGCATGAATCCTGGGGATTGTTTTTGTTTTTTCTACGGTATTCTAGCCATCAGTTCACCTAATACCACCACACTCTCATCTGATTACACCTTAGAATTCTCGGCAGTATTCAGTATACATTTCTTAAGAAACAATATACATCAAATTTATTTGGGTGTAATAGATACCCCTGGACCTGATTCTATGTCAACTATTTTATTTATATTAAATGAGGATGCAAACAGTTCTTTCTCTCTTTCTGAGAACCTGCCTAAACATGTTGATGTCATATCCTTGTTCATCTTTCCAAATATATTTAATTTTTTGCCTTGAAAACTATTTTATTCTTGTCTTGCAATTGTAATTTAGTGCAGAATGTTCACTATATATATCCCATTTCTCATATGTGGTTGTTTATTACCTTTATAACTACAGATCTATGGAACCTGCATTTGGTTCTACTTTAAAAAGAGCAGTAAACTGTAACTTATTCTTTCTCAATTGTTATGTGTATCTATCTGCAATTTCCATATAAAGGCATCCCGAATACTTTGAAATGTTAACTTCACATCAGAAATATTCTAAGACTAATCTGCAACTTGTGAATCTGTTGGTAATTGCTTCATCCAAAGTAAGGCTGTTTCATTGTTTCAGTTCAGCAATGTACTGCATCACAGTTTCATTAGAATTCAGGTGACAAAGATAAAAAGAAAACTTTCCATTTACTAGTGATATGAGCTCAAAAGATCCTTCCATCACTTATCTCGTCATAGGAATAATCTTTAGGTCATTGTGGCTCAACCAGGCTTAAAAGTAATCCTTGTGCAGGTTAAGCACAAAAGTGAGTAAGGACATTATGTGAATTTTTTCTCCAAAGGAATGTCATTTGTCACAAAAAATGCTTTATTCTTTCTATATATGCATTGTGAGTTGAAATTATTCCAAAATGAAACATGGAGAAGCTCACCACTTTTTAATTTTTGCATATTACATACATGTATTTTTATTTTCTTTACACATTGTCGACCAGGTTAGTCCTACTAGATCAATGATCGCTTTTCAGGGGTGACCCAAATGTAGTATTGACACTATCTACAAGAAATTTGGCTAGGACTCTCTGTAATCTTTGGAGCTGCTAGATGGAGGCTTTGATCATCTACAGCAGAAAGGAAGAGGCCTAAGGGAAGCAGCAGCATGGAGGAGCAGGAGGAGGAGAGAAAAGTTATGGAGAGTTTGGGGGTGGTAAATGAGAACTTGGAGAAAGAATTGTTTGATGTGGAATATCAGAATGTAAAAAATATATTCCAGTATGGCGGATGATAGAAATGAGCAACATTTACTTCTCTTAATGAAGAATGAAGTAAGTTAGTCTGCTGGAGTGATGTAGATAAGAGAGTTGACATCGGGAAAGGCGTATAGCTGATGTTCTGTTAAAAAATAATTGAGCAGGATGATCCAGTGTACTGTTTCATGGGGTGAGATGGAACATAACATTTTTTTGGAAATACTGAAGATTGTAATGTGAGAAAGGAACCAGGTGATGTGGCAGCAGAAAATGCAGTAACTAAAACATATGTGTTAAATAAAATTAAGAATTCAATACACAAGAGGTTTAGGTTTAAAAGTTTACTAGTGTACACCAGGAGGCAAAAAACGTACAAGTACAGAATTTTGTCTAACATGAAACAGGAAGCACACGATTCTATATAGTCTTTGCATTCAAGCTGTGCCCACCTTACTGACGTGGTATGTCACAGGGCATTTACATCACTTTAGCTTACAGTCCTCTATTCATAAAAAACTGCTGATGCTGTATATTTTAAAAAAGTTTTCCTCTGGTAACAATACGGCCTTGCTATCCACCTGGTCAGACATAATTTCTTTTTTGTAAAGTTACTTCTTCAAGGTTTCACATCAGTTCGAATACAATAGTGGATTCAATCTTCTAATACACATTTTTGTTCACTGTAACACTTTCCCACCAGCTGCATGCTATTTTAGTAACACATATACAAGGCCAAATCATCCTAGCAGGAAAGAACAGAAGATTTCATTATTTCACATATTTAATTTTCTGACCCAGCAGATAATCACTTGTGAAAAGCATAAACATTAAAACTTGTTAAGCTAGCATCTGCCAGGGTCGTTAGCCAGTTTGCTTCAAGCCACACTGCAGTTTCAAAACTACTTACATTTACACATGAATTAATCCTTTCTGTTATATGATTAATAGAATAAAATGCATTATATACTACTTTGTTTTTAAACTAGCATTTCTCATATATTCAAATACACATTTTTCTAACATTTTCCCTCCTATTAATACTTTTTATTTTATTTTGAAGTATGCATAGTGTCATTTCATCTCCCAACCTCTTTCACTAAGGATTTTTAGCTAGGTGAGTCATTTAATATATACTTTAGAAAAAATGTCATCTGAGATCAATTTTTTAATCTCAATATTTTGATACAAGGTCTCAGTAACAGATACATCAATAAAATATTTGATTAGTCTTTTGATGCAGGGAATTCCACAGCAAACACATGCTCCTATTAGGAGTATACCCACACAAATGGCAATCAGAATATTTATTAGGATGGAACCACACCCCCCAAATAGATTTTGGAAAAAGTCCATCAGTGGGTTTGGGCCTGGTTCAGTCATGGCTGATACTTGCTGAATTACCTCTAGGTGGTTGTTAATTTTATGCCTATTGTCTGGTATGTCGCACAGCATTCTTCTTTGATAAGCGCGCACGTACCACCTCTCGCCGCTAGGGTGAAGTCAAGAGCCATTTGATTTTGTAGCACAACAGTTCTCATTGCATTCAGTTTATCAGTCACCAGTTTTAGGGCAGAAAAAGTTGCATTACTCATTACTTCGAGAAGTTTTGACAACTTCCTCAGCTCCCAGATCGATTTGACTGCTCCATATGCTGGGAATATTCCTCCCCAAGATATAACACTGTCACTCAAGTCCATATGCGTCAATTTACTTTTGTCTTTCAAGGTATTATGGTCTTTTTAGCCAGCTTTGATCCTTCCAACTGGATTTACAGGTTTTTTAACTGGACCTTTGGGTTTTTGGGCTGCTTTTCTTACGTTTTGTATCTTACCCAAAGGCAATTTTGCAGTATGTCTTATTGCCGGAACCAGATAACCCAAAAAACAACTGCCGGACCAATTCTCAGGTAACCATTTATATGCCTTTTTTCCACAAATAAAATAACAGTTTTTTACTTTAGTAGTAATACGCATTAACCCTTTATGAAACATTTTCTGATTTATAACTGACAATTGTTTAAACAAAACAGGATTCTTGCGAATGTCATTTATGGTTGTTTTCAGTGAGTTTAAATGTGAGTCATAATTAGTATTGCAAAGAATATTGCCATTACTATTTTTAATATAACACCGGTAAGATATGGTTATATTACAATTGCTCCAGCCCACGTGGAGAGTATCATTTTTGTAAAAACATACAATTTCTTTTTGTGTGACAGGTAAAAATAAAGCTATTTTGTCCTGTGATCTCACAATTCCTGTATCAAAGAGTAAATTTTCCCAAGTCTCATTTATCCCCAAAGGGACAGCGGACATTATCAGTCCTCCATATGCTGTTGGTATAGCTGTACAAACCCAGGAATTTGAAATGTTCATAGTCTCTGCATATACACGCTTTATGGCTAGGTATGTGTTAAAATTTGGATGCCAGTCTATAGACGTTTCGTCACGCCTTCCCACTTTTACTTGTGTGGTTGTGTGCAGGATAAACCACAACAAGAGGAAAATTGTCACAATTACAGTCAATAAATGTATACTCAACAAAATGATTATGCAACATTTTTGGGGTTGATCTACATTTTTATTCGCTTTGTTTTTGGCCATCTTGGTCCTGTTGTGTATCAGTCACAAAGTTTTTATCAAGTTGAAAGTTCTTTACCGGTTTGCAGTGTGTCAAATGAACCCAGGACGTCCTTTCGGCCACTCTGACTGCAGTAGGTGTTGCCAACAGTACCTGGTACGGTTCTTCCCACTTTGGACTCGCCCAATTCTTCCTTTTCGTCACTTTCAGTCAAACCCATGTCCCGGGGGCCAAAACTGCTTCTACCGGTCTGGTCTGTTTCTTATCTGAAAAAGAGTTAAACTGCAAAACAGATTTATTTGTTAACAGTTTTTTCATATAACTAGCTAATAAACTGTCAGCCTCTTGTTCTGTGGGCATGAGAGCTTTCCACTGAGGCACATAATATGCTCTCCCAAAAATCATTTTAAAGGGAGTCAAACCCATCACATTTGGAACTGTTTTTATACTCAGCAGTGCTAAAGGCAGACAGTGTATCCAATTCTTTTGGGTTTCCTCAACTAACTTCCTAAGTTTATTCTTAAGGGTACCATTGTACCTTTCCACCAGTCCTGCTGACTGTGGGTGGTAGGCACAATGGTTCTTTAAGGAGATATCAAAAAATCTCCCAAGTTGCTGGATTGTCTGGTTCACAAAATGTGTGCCGTTGTCACTATAAATCCTTTTCGGAATGCCAAATCTAGGGATTACTTCTTTTATCAGGGCTTTCGCCACTGTTGCTGCATCCGGATTTTTGGTTGGAAAAGCTTCTACCCATTTGGAAAACATATTTACAATAACTAAACAGTATTTCTTCCCTTTACACTTACTCAATTCTATGAAATCCATACAAATAGTATGGAATGGATATGGTGGTATAGGAAAACTTTCTTGCTTGGTTTTAAATGCCCCTTGTGCATGGTGCTTGTTACAAGTATGACAAGCTGCACAAAACTTTTTTGTGTAGTTTGTGAATCCATATGTTTGGAATATTCGGTTTACTAACTGTACCATCTCCCCTGTTGAGACATGGCACTGCCCATGGCTCAACAAAGCTGCATATTTAAATAAATTAGATGGCAATATTGTTTTTTTCTCTTTGGAAAAGTACAGTCCATTTTTAAGAATTGCACCTCGTTTTTTCCATTTTTGCTTTTCTGCTTTTGTAGTAAGCGTCTGCATTGTTTTTAACATGTCTAAATCTAAAATCTCAGAGGGTTGTAATTTCTCATTTAAAAGTAAAGTTTCTGAGTCTGAGGCTGCTTGCTTTGCAGCTGCATCAGCTCGTGCATTGCCTTTCGAAATCTTATCCTGTTGTTTTGTATGAGCTACACATTTACAAATAGCTACTTTGGTAGGTAACTGAATAGATTTTAATAATTTTAAAATAAATTGCGCATGATTAATAGGTTTTTTACTAGATGTTATTATTCCTCTATTTTTTTATTGTTGCGCAAATACATGTACTGTAGAAAAAGCCTACTGACTATCAGTATATATGTTTACACACTTGTTTTTTGCTAAAGTACATGCCCGTGTCAAAGCTATCAATTTTGCTGCTTGTGCAGATAAGTTATGTGGTAAGGATTGGGCTTTTAGAATTTCAGTGTCTGTAACTACTGCATACCCTACTAGATTTTTTTTTTGTAGGGCCCCTTTTGCATGAGCCGTCCAAGTAATATGTCACCTCGGCATTATCCAAGTGCATATCTGTGAGATCTTGTCTAGGCAAAGCTAACTGTTCAATTTCCTGCAGGCAGCTGTGTGGTGTGCCATCCGCAGGAGTTGGAAGTAATGTTGATGGATTTAATGTCGTACATTGTTTAATTGTCATATGAGGTTGGCTCAGCAGTATAGTCATACATGAAAGATGTCTAGCAGGGGAGAGGTATGCTACTTTTTTTTGCAGTAAAATTATTGCGACTGCATGAGGCACTCTCAATGTGAGAGGGTGGAATAACACCACTGAGGCTGAAGCCTGTACTGCCATTGCAGCTGCAACTACTGCTTGTACAGAGTGAGGCAAAGATCACGCCACTGGGTCTAACTGCGATGAATAATAGGCTATGGGGCATTGCTTGTCCCCATGTTGCTGCGTCAGCACTGATGTCATATATCCTTGTTTGCAATCTACGGTCTGAAAGAACCGTTTGTGATAATTTGGGAGTCCTAAAACTAATGAAGAAGCTATCAACTGCTTTAACCTGCAGAAAGCCGTTTCTGCTTTAGGTGTCCATTGTAAAATATCTTGTGCTGCCATTGGTGCTTTATATATTAAGTCAGTCAGTGGAGCAGATTCCAAAGCATAATTTGGTGTTCAGCTCCGACAGAAATTAGTTGTACCCAAGAAAGACATCATTTTCTTCTTGGTTTCTGGTTTGGGTGCTTGCAAAATTGCTGTTTTTTTTTTTTTTTGTCTAATATTTTACCTTTATTGGATATTACATATTTTAGGTATCTAACTTGCTTTTTTTAAAGTTGCAACTTACTTTTGTTTACTTTGTGTCCTTGTATTGCTAAAAATTTTAATAACTCTACAGTATCCTCCCTGCATTGTTGCTGGGTGGGGGCTGCTAGCAAATGTCATCCACATAAAGTAGAATCTGACTACCTCTCGGTGGGGTAAACCCTGCCAGGTTGCTAGCCATTTCTTGTGCAAATATTGTTGGGCTCTCACAATATCACTGTGGTAGTCGAGTATATGTATACCTTTTCCCCTGAAATGTAAATGCAAACCAATATTGACTATTAGGATGTATAGGTATCGAGAAGAAAGCATTGCTGATATCTACCACAGAGAAATACTTCTGTTGCGGTTTTAAATCGTTTAACAAAGTATGTGGGTCTGGCACCGTAGGTGCTCTAGGTATTACTGCATTATTTACAGCTTGTAAATCTTGAACCATCCGCCATTCCCCATTTGCTTTTTTAACAGGAAATAGGGGTGTATTACATGGTGAATCAAGAGATTCTACCAGTACTCCTTCTTTGAGTAATGCTGCTATTATAGACTTGATTTCTATTTTTGCATCCTTTTTCAAAGGGTATTGTCTTTTCTGTGGTCTAAATGCTGACTTTGGGGTAATTATAACTGGTCCTGCTGTTCGAATAAGTCGTACATCTGACTTGCCTGTTGACCAAAGATTCGTTGGAATTTTACATAAGGCCTTTTCTTTTTCTTTTAATAGAAATGCTAATCAGCTGTCCTCACTAGATTGCAAGTGAACAGCTGGATGTGTCTGTGTCAACCAATTCAGTTTTTGTTTCTGTATCCCTTGTTCTGACAGTTCTAAATCAGTCTGTTTTTCCCATCTTGTCACCTTTTTTCCTAAGTCTGCCCATTTTACATTTTTATTTTTTGTCAAGCTGACATGTGGTAATTGATTTGATTTATATAATGCAAGGAATTTTTGAGGTAATGAACGGCTAACTACACTGTTCCCCTCAGTATTCCAGTACAAAATACGCAATACTAATCTAGTTGCACGATTTCTGAACAATTCTTGCTCATACTCTCTATCAGGTCCTGGTGTAGTACAGTAGTATAGAGTACAGTGTAACAAATGCTGTCGATCAGTGTCAAGGGAGGGGCTTTACTGATGGCTACATTTATCAGTTTTTTGGTTACTGCCCCTGGACCAGTCGTGACTAGGTCCTGGCTGTACCAGTAAAAAGTTTTACCCTCCGATCGCACTACAAAGGTATCCATTTGTCGCTGCGCCTCTATACCTTGTACAGTTGGAACTACTGCTATGCCAAATATCTGCATAAGGTCCCTGCCCAATAGATTTACTGGACACTTTGCAGAAACAACAATTTTACGTCTCTGGGTCATACCTGAAACATGGTCAGTTATTGCTATATCATGGGAAAGTGGTTCCCTGTATAGTTGTCCATTTGCAGCTTTTACCAGTATATAATTAGGTGATTCAGAATGCTCTGGTAACTTGGGGGTGTATCAGGGTCCGTGATGCTCCTGAGTCACACAGGAATTTGACTTCTCTTTTCTCCACCAGAAGTGTAACTTCCGGTTTTGTATCTGCTAAGTAGAGCTCTAAGCTCAATAGTGCTAAGTCCAAAATTTTACTTTTTTTATCTTCCATATCTACTTGCACTTTCTTTGTTTCTTCTATCACATTTACATTTGTTTTTTGTTTATTAACTTTTTCTGATGATTTTTGACTTTTGCATGATGTATCTTTACTATCATATAGTCAGTCCTCATTTCCCTTATCTTTTGCAATTACCTTTTTGTTCTACTTACAATCCCTTGCTAGATGTCCCTTTTTTTTGCACTTGAAGCATTCACCTCTCTTTTTTTTTTTTTAAATCTTTTGATCATTTGTCAGACTGTTTGTTTTCCTGGGCATTTTTTTTTTGCCCTTTTTACCTGATTGTAACACAAATACTTCAGCTCTGTCTTCAGCAGTGAAGACTTGCGCCTTCTTTTTTTTTTTTTTTACTATTAAAATGTCTTTCAGCATGTCTAGCGTATTCAAGTAAGGCTTGTAGCCTTCCTATTCGATGGTCTATCATATGCTTTGTAATGAAGCTACTAATAGGTGCAATGCAACCTTTCAAAAATGCATTTTTTAATTGTTGTTCATACAGGGAATCATTCATTTGGTTCTCAGGAACCGACATACCGCTATGATTATTAAAACATTTCAATAATCTAGCATAGTACCCATCTATTGTCTCATTTTCCTGTTGTATGCATTGATTAATGCAAGTCCAGTCTGCTCTAGGTTTCCATTTCTCAGAGATTCGGTCTGTAAGACCTTTTACTCTGTTGTCTAATTCTGCGTCACTATGTGGGAGTGGTTTGAGCTCTGCATTACGAGGATTCTAGGTGCCACAAATCATGTGCCAATCTGGACCTATAATTTGTCTTACTACTTTTTTTACTTCTTCCCCATTCAAGTGGTAACTCAACCTCATGCCTTGTAAATCTTCTAAAAATTTCGTAAAATTAACTTTCGGATGGGGGATTTCCTCAGTAGCTTTCCGGATATCCTCCGGTGTCTATGGTCTATATACTAAGAGTGTTGGGTTCTGCCCTTCCTGTCCTGCCTGAGGATTTGGGACCTCTATAAGTGGGCATATTTTTTTTTTACTCTCATCCTGTAGGTTTCTCTCTGTTTGATATGATTTTGCGTCCCTATGTATTTTACGTGTCCGGGACCTAGTTTTAATAGGATCTCTAACAAACGGTTGTGGTCTTGCTGAGATTTTAGGATAACGCGGAGGCGGACCTGTCCACTCGCTTTATATCCTGAAAAGGGTAAAGGAGGGGGCAAAGGAGGAGGAGGAGCTGTTGCTATTACTAAGTTATTATCTTCTTTGTCTAAAAATAATGTTTTTGAATTTTTAAGCTTTTGTTCTCTACGATTTGCTTCCTCAATCCACCTGTGTGCCTGAGGAATGCCTAACTGGCATTGCTTTTTTGCCTGACCTCCCGCATCGGATTTAAGTTGCCTAAGGAGTTTAACTAGTGAAGTTTTATCTAGTTTACCATTAAATTCATATTTGTTAACCCGTTTTGTATAATACCTAATGTTATCAAAATGTTGTAATTGCATGTATTTTGCATCTTCGGTTAGGGGCGGATCTCGCAATGTTTTAGTGCACTGATTTCCCATGGTAAAAGAAAATGTTACGTAACCCTTCTTAATACGTGATATCAGAAGTTCAGTTCCTTTTTACAGTTTATCTAGAATAACTGCCTACCTTATTCTGTTACCCTGATCTATGACCAAATATACAGTACTTCCTCTTGTCTCTGATCTGCATAACAAATCTTGACAACAATATACTGTAACCTAGTCCTTGATTTAAAATAGAAAAAAGGCAAATCTTCCTACCTGAGCCTCCGGTATTGAGTCGTCCAGGATCCGCTCTTCGGCCACAGATCAGAAAGTGGCCAGCCTCTTTAAACAACAATTCAGTTGGAGGTCTTTTCACCCAAGAAGAATCGTTTCGGTAACTTCTGCGCAGTATTCGACCACCGGTAGACTCTGATCTGCAGCTGTCCGAGGGATTTCCAGCTAAGAAGGACCAAACTGTTAAGTTAGCTTACAGTCCTCTATTCATAAAAATCTGCTGATGCTGTATATTTTAAAAAAGTTTTCCTCTGGTAACAATATGGCCTTGCTATCCACCTGGTCAGACATAATGTCTTTTTGTAAAGTTACTTCTTCAAGGTTTCACATCAGTTCGAATACAATAGTGGATTCAATCTTCTAATACACATTTTTGTTCACTGTAACACTTTCCCACCAGCTGCATGCTATCTTAGTAACACATATACAAGGCCAAATCATCCCAGCATGAAAGAGCAGAAGATTTCATTATTTCACATATTTAATTTTCTGACCCAGCAGATAATCACTTGTGAAAAGCATAAACATTAAAACTTGCTAAGCTAGCATCTGCCAGGGTCGGAGGTCAGTTTGCTTCAAGCCACACTGCAGTTTCAAAACTACTTACATTTACACATGAATTAATCCTTTCTGTTATATGATTAATAAAATAAAATGCATTATATACTACTTTGTTTTTAAACTAGCATTTCTCATATATTCAAATACACATTTTTCTAACAATATGCAACGGTGACGGCAGGCAAAAAATGAGAGCAGCAACAAAGTAAAATTACTTTTAAATGAAAAGAAGAAAAACGTGAGAATAAGAACAAAAATGACACTGCAATAGATAGACATTATGTGTGGACAATTTGGTAACTGTTCTGAGTTTTAAACAAAAATTTGGTCTTTAAGACATATAGGGACAGATACTTTTTAAGACGACATATGAAACTGTGGGACTGATGATGAAATTTCTGGAAATGTATAGCACAAAGAAGCACATTTATCTGTAGAAAATGTAATTTATATGCTACAAGCAAAAAGCCCAGGAACATTTGAAAAACAGAGGTATATTGAGGCAGTAGCAGAAATAAATGTAGATATTGCTGTCTTTAAGTTGAGTATTTATCAGAGTGCATTTGCATTTTGATAAAGCAGTGATGTCAAGTTGATTGCATTAATTCTAACATAATTCAGTGGCATACTGAACCATGAAGACCCAAACAAGCCATGTGTGACAGGAGACAGATAGTTTTAACTGGGAAGTATTTTTGTATCACATTTTGCAGCCTCTAAAGTATCTCAAGAACATCTCTTAACTAAATATAGGATTAGAGATCTAGGTAGCATGCATTATAAACTGTGGGCAATACTAAAAGAATTTCAATAACCATTACACGGTGGCTTTAGCTGCTCTGCCTATATGTTTGCTTTCATAATAATGCTGCGTACCTTTGGCACTGCTCATGTTGCATCATTTGCCATAGTTACCTCACTTTCAATTCCCAATGGACAGTGATGTGTACAGCCTTTGGCAGCTATGTGTTGACAGTGTATAAGAAACGTAGTTTTCTTTTACTAGTTTCAAACCAAGGATGACACATATGCACATACGTATATTGATAGATAATTAGACACACACACCCATATAAACTAAACTAAGCCACAGTAATAGCACATCAGAACTGAACCCTGGCATGTCAGAACTGAAACCTGTGCTGAGGTAACAGTCCCTCCTTTTCTGCTGTATTTGTTTTTCTCTGACATAAAACATGAAGAAAGGAGGCAAATGAACTGTAGGGTTTCAATATGAGGAATTGTCACATTTTGGAAGCTGCTAGCCATAAGAATTAAAAAAATAAGTTAAAGAAATGCTTGTTTTAAGGACTATAACTACACAGCTTTTATGGAAAATACTCTGAGATCTGCTGTATAATGATGTGGGACATTAGCTTTATTTATGTATTTTTAATTACAGGAATGGGTGTATTCATGACTGTGGACATGGTCTTGTGGCTATAACTTACTAGCAGTATACTTTGGCTGAAATGGTCATTTTTGTGACTGTCACTTGAAGCAAAAAAAAACCTTCTTTTTGCATAATATCAATACTACATAAATACCCCTTCTCTGAAGAGGAGCAAGAGTTTCAGATCTGACTGTATTAACTAAGGGCATACAGAGGGCAGCCCTTTCCATGAAGTGGTTGAGGGACTTAGCACTATACACAAATGAAGACTATGAATTCCACTTTAAGTCCAAATTATTTTTATTATTTTAGTGGCATTCACAGACTGATCATTCATTTTGTATGTGTACTAAATGCTAATGCTGTATATTATTGAAAGTTGATATCCCACAATTCCATTGGGGTGGGTGGGGTTACATAAATATGCTTGCAAATTTTATATTAATCAACGTACAGATGGGCCTTTGTCCAGATTTTTGATGTTTCCAGGTTGAGAGGTATGCCGAGAACTGACTGGCAAATGCTAACATTTCAAAGGTATCATCTTTTGGAAGTTCATTCCATCAAAATTATTAGTAGATGTGTAAATGCCCTCTTCCCACTGTATAGCTGTACAGTAATACTGGGGTTGATATATATAGCTGGGTGTGGATCTTGTGGACACAGTCACCATCATTGCGGTTATTGTTGTGTGTATTCTCCCACTTAGTCGGCTGTAATACTGTACAGTTTATGTTAACCGGTTAAGTAGTTGTCAATCACACAATCTGAAGTTCTACACCACCCCACACCCTTCAAAGTGTAGTGCTTGCCACCCACACCAGCACACCTATGTTTACCAAGTTGAAGATTGCACTACATTGAGGAAAGGGGCATATACCCTGTTAGTACCATTGTCAATGACATTAAAACTAGCAGACTGATTATTTCCCAATGTGATGTTGTGCCTATTCTGTCTTGGTGGAATTACATAGGCTAAAATGGGTTCCCTGCAAAAGTAAATACATCCATGTTGACAGTATTCTCTGTGTATTGCATCAACACCAAAGCCGCTGTGTGTGTGTGTTATACACAAACATGTGGTGTGTACCACCCAGTAAACTTACCATTGTCCGTTGTAGAAGGGCTGATGACATCAGCCACTATGCACTCACCTGTATACACCCCTCAGACCAATCAGGCATGTGGCACATGCAGTAACTGTTATACAGACTTGTGACTTGTGTTCAGCTGTGCCCAGGATATGGCACAGTCAAGGTGTCACCACAGTGCCATACCCCTTGCAGGAAACAACAGCAGACCAACATCCCGCTGACACATATACACCTACAACACAAACAGAAAACATTATGGAGACCACAATCAGTCGGTGTTATTAACAGCTATAATGCATCATGGCTGGACAGCTATACATCCTGAGATGTAAGCATTAAACTTTAGTGCTGAAAACATGTTACACAGCATTACATTGGTACACCTTAGTACAGTCACCCTGTGCATCAGAACCATATTAGCCTGTCTCTTCATCGATGTTATGGATGACAGGGAAGTGGCACAGGTATCATCATATGCACAGGGTGTGTTGTAGGTTTGCCAGAGACCTAGGCTGAGCCATTTGTTTGACATCATGTGTGTGTGTTAGGGTGTTTCATTATTAATTGGGCTGTGCAGATGTGTTGTATGTAGGTATGGGGTTGCCCTAGCTGTGTTGATGATGTGTGTGTATGCATGCACACAGTTCTGTCATGTTTGTTGGACAGCTACAGACCTTACCTGGCAGGGTGTGCAATTCTCTGTCTCCAGCCACAGGCATGAGAACTGTGCCTGTCAGGGGTTCCACAAGCACTACCAGGTACAAGGCCAGATTTGGTACTCTCCTCTGATGATGACATATTTCTTCTGGATCCGGGTCCCTCTCGGGATGGGCCAGGGCAACATGCATGTTGCCTGCTATGTTGTGGTGTGAACAGTGCCCCCCTCCAGTGCTGGTGGTGGTACTGCCACTATGGGAGTGACTCTGACTTGTTGCACATCCACGTCAACCTCCATCTGTTGGTGTTGCTGACCTACGTCCACGTGGCTGTCACACTACTCCCAATATATGCTTAAGCCAGACATTGCACGGTCGCAGATTCCTACCTTCTCACCCAATCGTCTATCCAGGACATCTGCAAAATAATGGTGGGCACCTGCAAGATCACGGATGTTGTCAATAACATCAGAATGAGTAGCCCTCTGGAGCCTCAGACCCTGTCTGGTATAACGTTCCATATGTGCCTGTGCCTCCATGATGGCCTAAAACATATGTCTGGTGAAACCAGCTGTGTCACTTCTGCCTGGGGCATGATGACCAGCGAACCTCCTACAAGCACCCCTGTCCATCTGCCTGTGTTGTACCTTGCTGGGAATCCGGCTATGGCTGCTGAGTCCAGACACACTTGCCATAGTCACCACACTGTCCTGTCCCATGTCACCACCTACCAACTGTCCCTCATCTATGGCCACTGGTGATGGTGTATGTATAGACAATGTGACTGTGTGTGGGGATGGAATGGATAACAGTTAACCAATGGCACAGCTTCAGCCCCTGAAAACCCTGCCTGTGACTCACCATACCTATCATCATTGTCAGAGTCTGTATGGACACTAACATCAGTTTGCCTGCAGGAGAGACCCTGACCCACATCGCCACCTGTGAGGGTAAAACAAGAAACAAACTTTAAGACCTGTACATCATTGCTTAACTATACACACACACACACACACACACACACACACACACACACACACACACACACACACACACACACACACACACACACACACACACACACACACACACACATGCACAAACACACTTAGAAGTGAGGCTGCACAAAGATATTACACAAAGACCTCTCATTACTCATCTGTCAACATGCATGGCATATGGCACTCAAAAGCATGCACTGCAGCTATAGTCAATCCCTGTTACCAACATTATACATCTATGTGATGCATGAGTTGTGTTAGTAGGTGATGCCCCTTCCCCTGGAACACACTGCACCCATGTACATAGTATTGCTGTGCACCTGTTCAGCATCCTGACATGTACTGTGCACCATACCTCACATGTGTACAAGCCATTGCTGAATGTGTATATGTACATCAGTTATGTTTACTCTGCTATTCACAGCCCTTATCTGTTTGTCCGAGTCATACCTGGGATGATATGAGGACAGATGTTAATAGTGAATGCCTGATGTCTGATTTGCAGATCTCATCATCAGCGATACATGTATGAGCAATAAAATACAATTACACTGACAACCTTCAAAGCTTACTGTGGCTATGAGGAGTGTACACACCCTTATTGAGATGGCACCCTCTTCCCTGTTATGTCATGGGGCACAATACTGCATATGTTAACATTATATAAACCTGATATGTGACATATGACCTGTGCAATCAAATGCAGTATCAAAAAAATGTGTTAGTTGTGCAGATGCTGATTGAGATGCATAAAATATGCGGGTGCATAAGTGTGCACACCCTTAACATGATGGTTTGTTGCATCAACTGTTAAGTGTACTACAGCTGTCACTATCCCTGTAAAGGGTATACTAGCATGACCCATCTGCACTTGTCGGTTTTTGGTCACTTTGCCCTACAAATGTCCTCCAACTCTGCCAGATTGCAAGGTCAATTCATGTGCACAGCCCTTCAAGGTCATACAGTGCCTTCACTATTGCTGTGGAGTCAGGGTTATGTCTGCCACAATTCATGACCTTGACTGTGTGTAGGTACAGCCATTCTTAACGAGCTTTGGATGTCTGCTTCAGTTCACTGTTGTGTTTCAGGATGACACCCTTCTCCAACCTCAGACTTTATGCAGATGCTTGACAACTATGGGCCACACATGAGTGTCATTTTGTAGTGTCTTAAACTCAGAACACCATGTGTACCGGCCTAGTCCCTGCTAATGAACAGCAAACATAACAGTTGTACACTGGCACCATACACTGGCACCAGGAAGGTTCAGATGGGGATTGTGGGCCTGAGGTGGAGTGAGATGTTGCTTGTGCAGCACATGTATCTTAATTGATACTGTCTGTAGGTTTCAAACATGGTCTTGGTACACCATTACACATTGCAACACATGCCTTTGGGGGACTTTTGATGTTATGCATATGCTACCTGTAGAGATCCCTGGCTGATGTTTCCTGTGGAACAACTGTTCCCATCTGAATGCCCTAACCCGTAGGCCACACTTATGCAGAGTTCAGGCTATTGTCGACGCAGGTACTGCACAGCACGTACTTGCTACACATTCCTGCAAATCCCTCAGTGTTGTGGCATGTTTCTAGGCAGCCTCCATTACCAGTTTGCAACATGTGTCGTCATCTGTCTTGGACGGCCAGCTGTTTATTTTCTACATTAACGTTGCCCCATACTTCCTCATCACATACATGACTGCCTGCATTGTTTGCCATGGAATATGCAATGTTGAGGTAAGGCTACATCTCCCAGTCTTGCGTGCTACTTATTGGATATGGGATCCAATCCATGGCTTGTAAGATGTGTGCAAGCCACAGCTGCCTCCGTTGCAGGTGAGTGGGCAAATGTGATGGACATACGACTTGGATAGCAGACCATTTCTTGGTGTGACATTAATGACCTGTACTTGATGGAAGGTGCATACTCATGAAGAGTGAATGCTGTCAGTACCTCAAAAGCTGCTTCCATAATATGTTATTTGGAGTGTGTGCACAAATATGCTTTTAATGTTTGATAAGGTATGAATTCCCCATATTTGCTGTCATAACATAGAATTCCATATTACACATTCATTGCTCATGTTAGGATCACATTACAGGTTGTAAGGGTTGTGGAATGTGGCATTGTGATATGGTGTTCTGTAGATCTGTAACAGTTGCCATTGTAATAGTGGTATATATACTGTTGCAGCACTGTATAAGGGTGATATTTCAGACA